>NC_133453.1:127455348-127767313 GCF_048565385.1 Saimiri boliviensis | reverse complement strand
AATTGCATAAAGGCAGTGATGATTTCTTGTCTATTGTTCTTTGCTACTGTGCTGTATACATACTTTGTAAATGCCTAGTGAATCCCTTTGTCTGACTGGCACAGTCTAGAGTGTGATAAAGGAGTAGGGTAATGGGTTGGTTGTTAATCAAGGTTTTCTGATGTGCTTTAATGATTTCAAATCATGAGTTTTACATTTTTCTTTCTGTTTTTATCAGACACAGGCAGTTCTGCGGCAAGCGTGGCTTGAAAACATACGTCCAGTCTTAGTGATTAACAAGATAGATCGCTTGATAGTGGAACTGAAATTCACCCCACAAGAGGCCTATTCTCACCTCAAGAATATTTTAGAACAGGTATTTTAATTTTTAATATTTAAAAAATGTAGGCTCAAAGAAGAGTTGTAAGGAAGGTACTTAGCTAGGTATGAGGCATTGGTACAGAAAAGTTAACTTTTCCACTTCAGATTCTTACATGTTGATGTTATTCTACAACAGAGGCAACAGAATAGGCATGTTCTCAGTAGTCCCTTCCATCTTTTGGAAGCACCCATCATACAAAGCTTGGACAGTAGGCTCTCTCGTTTAAAACTCTGTATCATGGTTCCAAAGTGAAGCAATATTAGAACTTTATTACCTGTCTTTAAAGGAAAGTTTACCCAAGCATTCATTCATTTATTCAGCAAATGTTTCCTAGATATATGTTGAATAAATTAATTATGGAATGTCCATTGTACACTAGGGATTGTGAATATAAGATGGACATGTCAGAATCCCTGTATTCAAGGAGCTCACAGTATAGTAGGGGAGACAAACAAAGCTATTTGGAGAACAATGAGATAAGCCCTGGGTGTGATGTGACAGCATAGATGAAGGCCATCTAACCTAGTCTGGGTCAAGAGAGGTTTTATAATGGAAGCCTTGAGGTAGAAGGAAAGTAGGTGTTTGCCAGGTAGACAGTTAGGAAAAAGACATTCAAAAGAGAAGAAATATGATCTGCAAAGTCATAAAGGCAAGAAAAAGCGCAATACAATATTTCATTTAAGGAACTGCAAATTGTTTTATAGGAGAAGAATTAGATCACGTTGAACAGTGACAAGAGATGGTGAAAAGGATCTAGGGTTTAGATGGTGGTGAACCTTTTACGCCATGCATAGGAAAATTTCTTCCTCAAGACGGTGGAAAGCCACTGATGAGAGCAACTAGAGTATATTTATTTGCTAAAGGCAGGAAACAATAAAAGTAGAACAGTGAAAAAGAATGATGGATGGAGATCGTTCCCTGTAAAAATAGGAACAGGTAAAATAACTTCTGCTCTGCATTGGCAGGAGAAAGGTCAGTGTTATTTGCAGACGTAAATGAGCTTATACATTGGAATGTGGGGTACTCAAAGGAAATCTGAGTAATAGGTTTCATTTTCTTTCTGAGGTATGACATAAGATGACTGCCTGCTGGGGAGAGATGTGAGAAATGGGCAAGGCAGTGGACTGAGATTACAAACTAGGATTGTGGGGGTTGGAAATCATGAGTACTTTGTGATACTAGGCCTCAGTACTGAAAAACAGATTGAGGATATGACACATGAACATTTACATTAAATTAATAATAATCACAAAATGACCTTCCAAAAGCCTTATAATTTAGTTATGCTGAGTTTTGGAAGAATGTAAGTTATTCACTGATTGTAAATGTCACCTCCATCTGTGTGTGATTAGTGAGCCCCAACTGACCGATGATTCTAGCCCTAACACAGGTTAAACAGTGTTTTTCCTGCCATGAGCGTGCTAAGCATCTGAATGACACTCTGCCATTTCACCATCTCTCCTAGATTAATGCACTCACAGGAACTCTTTTTACTTCTAAAGTCCTAGAAGAAAGAGCAGAGAGAGAGACTGAATCCCAAGTGAATCCAAATTCTGAACAAGGAGGACAAGTATATGACTGGAGCACTGGCTTGGAGGACACAGATGATTCTCACCTTTACTTCTCTCCAGAACAGGGAAATGTGGTGTTTACCAGTGCAATTGATGGGTGGGGCTTTGGGTAAGTCTGTTTGAATCTGATTAAATCTCTTCGTAGATTTTATATACAATTAATTTTTTTTTTAGTGAAACTTTTTATTTTGAGATAATTATAGATTCACCTACAGTTGTAAGAGGTAATACAGAGAGTCCTCTGGTGCCCTTTACCCAGTATCTGCCGCCTATCTGTGATAACGTCTTGTAGAACTTTAGTACAATACCTCAACCAGGACTTTGCCATTTGCCTTCAATATACAGAACATTTCCAGCACCACAAGGCTCCCTCACGTTGCCCTTATATTGCCACAGCTACTTCCTTCCTACCCTCAAACCCTTTTTAAACCCCTGACTACCATTTATTTTATCTCCAAATTTGTCATTTCAAGGGTGTTAGAGAAATGGAATCAAAACTCAACACAGAAATGGAACCAAAAAATATGTAGCATTTTTTGGATTTTTTTTCTACTTAGCATGATTCTCTAGAGACTTATCCAAGTGATTACACGCATTAATATTGTAGTTAGTTCCTTTCTGTTGCTTAGTGGTATTCCATAGTGTGGATTTACCCCATTTTCACCATTCACCCATTGTTTTTGTTTTTCCATTTTTGGGCCATCATGAGTAAAGCTGCTATGAACTTTCATATGTAAGTTTTTGTGTGAACATACGTTTTCATTTCTCGGGGTTACTAGGAGTGCAGTTGCTGGGTCATATGGTAGTTGTATGTTTAGTTCCTAAAGAAACTACCAAACCATTTTCCAGAGGGACTAGATCATTTTATATTCTCACCAGCAGTGCATGCGTGAGGGATCCAGTTTCTCCAAATGTTCGCATTTGGTGTTGTCACTATTTTCCTTTTAGCAATTCTATTGGGGGCATACTAATATGGTTTTGAGGCTTTAATTTGTGTTTTCCTAACAACTGTTTGCTTTGAGCATCTTTTCGTGTGTTGATTTGTCATCTGTAGTCCTCTTGGGTGAAATGTCTTTTCACATCCTTTCCCATTTTCTTATTGTGTTGTTTTTTTTTTTAATGCTCTTGAGAGTTTTTTCTATTGTAAACACTAGTCCTTTGTCTCATATGTGCTGTGCAAGTATTTTCTCCCAGTCTGCAGTTTGGCTTTATGTCCTCTAACAGTGTCTTTCAACGTAAGCAAAGTTTTTGTTTGTTTTTGTTGCTTTTTTTTTGGAGACAGAGTCTCAGCCTGTTGCCCAGGCTGGAGGGCAGTGATGCAGTCTTAGTTCTCTGCAACCTCCGCCTCCCAGGTTCAAGCAATTCTCCTGCCTCAGCCTCCTGAATAGCTGGGTCTACAGATGTGCACCACCACACCTGGCTAATTTTTGTGGGGTTTTTTTGGTTTTGTTTTGTTTTTCAGTATAGATGGGGTTTCACCATGTTGGCCAGGCTGGTCTTGAACTCCTGACCTCAGATGATCCTCCCGCCTCAGCCTCCCACAGTGCTGGGATTACAGGTGTGAGCCACCACGCCCAGCCATAAAAGTGAACAAAGTTTTTAATTTGGCTGAAGTTCCCTTGATCATTTTTTCTTTTCATGGATCTTGATTTTAGAGTCAAATTAAAGAACTCTTTGCTTAGTCCTAGATCCTAAAGATTGTCTCTCATTTTTTTCTAAAAGTTGTAGTTTTACCTTTTACATTTAAGTCCATGGCCCACTTTGAGTTATTTTTGTATAAAGTGTGAGGCTTGGGTTGAGGTTTTCTTTTGTGGGTAGAGAGGGCCTATGGATTTCCATTTACTCCAGAACCTGGAAACGTTCTCTCTTCTCCATTGAATGGCTTTTGTGCCTTTGTCAAAATCAGTTGGGCATACTTTTGTGGGTCTGTTTCTGGATGTTTTGTTCTGTTCCATTAATCTGTGTGTCTGTCTTTCCAACAATACCACATCATTTTGATTAGTGTAGCTACATAATAAGTCTTGAAATCAGGTAGACTATTTCTGTCCACATTTTTTTTTTTTTTTTCAAAATTATTTTTGCTGTTCCAGGCCTTTGCCTTTCCATGTAAATTTTATGGTGATCTTGCCTATATCTACAGAAACATCTTGCTAGGATTTTGATGGAAATTGCTTGGTAAACCGATTAATTTGGGGAGAATTTTGATATATTTGCTATGTTGAATCTTTTCTATTCCATGAACACTATGCCTCTCCATTTAATTTAAAATTTCTTTTAATTCTTTTATGAGCATTTTATAGTTTTCAGCATGTAAGTGCTGTACATGTCAAGTTAGATTTACACTTAATTTTTTATTATTCTGAATGATTGTAAATGATATTTTTAATGTTGGTGTTCACACATTCATCTAGTATATAGAAATACATTGATTTTTGTATGTTGATCTTGTATATTGTCACCTTGCTGAACTCACTTGTAGTTCTTTGTAGATATTTTGGAATTTGCTATGAGACAGTCATGTCTGCAAATAGGAATTCTTTGTTTGTTTTTCCTTTTCTATCTGAATGCCGTTTTCTCCTTTGCTGATCGCACTGGCTAGAATTTCTCGCACTATTTGACTGACAGTGATGAGAGTGGACGTCCTTCCTTGTTCTTGATCTTAGGAGGAAAGCATTAAGTCTTTCACCATTAGAAATAATGTTAGGGCTGCAGGCTGTTTTTAGATGTCCTTTACCAAGTTGAGGAAGTCCCCTAATATTCTTTTTTCTGCAAGTCGTTATTATGAATGTGTCCAATTTTGTCACATGCCTTTTCTGTATTGATAAATTTATTTGTATGATTTTTCTTCTTTAGCTTGTTAATATGGTATATTGCATTGACTGATGTTGTTGAATACCGAGGCAGTCTTGCATTCTTTGTAGATTTTATATACAATTGATTTTTAACTTTAACTTTATTCTTGAGTAAATTCAAATGTATACCACAAAAGGATCCCACTTTATTCCTTAGCTCAGTTAATTTCCTGTCATTTTTTTATTTCTTGAAGTTATTTATACGTAGATGAAAAAATATATTTATATCAACTTTTATACCAGCAGTAGCAAAAGTTAGTATAGCTTTATTGAGGATGTATATATGCTAGATATTGAGTTAGTCACTTCATTTATTTTGCCAAATTCTGACAACACATTCCTTTGAAAATGATATTATTGTTTATTATATAAGTCTCAAGAACACTGAGTAACTTTTGTTCAACATCACTCAGCTACTAAGAGGTAGAGCTGATATTAAGATTTAAGTCTGCCTGGCCCTGAAGCTTGTGTTTTCTTGACATGCTACTTCTCTGGTATCTTCTCTGTGGGGCCTGAAGATCCTTATTTCTTCTCACTGCTGAGGCCATATGACAGTGATACTGGATTTCAGAATGGGCTAGGTAATTGATCACATTTTTTAACTGTAACAGTTTCTGACTTGTGGAATCAAAAAATCCAAATGTAGATAAAAGATTATTACTTTGAGAAAATGCCTGTGGTTTGGAAAAATAATAATGACATAACTTTAGTTGTGGGCTTAATATTGCATGTAATTTGCAGGGATCATAGAACCAAAAATGATGCACTAGGAGAAAACAGAATCTCTTCAGTAAATATATATCAGTATGACTTAGAAATGGAAAGAAAGAAAGGATCAGGAGTTGACCAGAATGGAAGGCTTGGGAGTAACCGAACAAATCTCTGGCTTCATTTTTTAAAAATGTATTTTCCTTTTTACATAAACTTGTTCTCCAATTTCCCTTTGACTATATTTTGTCTTGGGCAGTGTAATATAATACCATAATTTTCTGTTTGTAATAAATTATAGATACCTTAGTCCATTTTGATGCCTGAAAGGTCATACCAGACTTAAATAAATTGAGGTAATTAGTATATGATAAAATAGAAATTGTGAGGCCGGGCGCAGTCGCTCAAGCCTGTAATCCCAGCACTTTGGGAGGCCGAGGCGGGTGGATCACAAGGTCAAGAGATCGAGACCATCCTGGTCAACATGGTGAAACCCCGTCTCTACTAAAAATACAAAAAATTAGCTGGGCATGGTGGCGCATGCCTGTAATCCCAGCTACTCAGGAGGCTGAGGCAGGAGAATTGCCTGAACCCAGGAGGCAGAGGTTGCGATGAGCTGAGATCGCGCCATTGCACTCCAGCCTGGATAACAAGAGCGAAACGTCATCTCAAAAAAAAAAAAAATAGAAACTGTGAACCTGCTAAGAATTTGCACTTTTCATATATGGTTGGTGGCTTGTCATTATCACTTTCTAGGCCTCAGTTTACTTATCTGAAAAAAGAATATTGGGCTAAGATGATTCCAAGACTTTCTTTAGGTTCATTCACAGTGATTCATTCATTCAGTCATATAATAGGGTCAGACCTGTTGATTTCCTGATTTGTGATCATTCTGCTAGTAAGCCACAAGGTGGGAGGCTTGTCCTTTTCTTACAGTGATTTTCGTAAGTAATTTAATGTTTTATGCTAATTTTAGTGTAAATCACACAAACTGGGGGAAGTGCATTGTGGAAGAAAAAGGAATGGGGAGAAAGTTGAATGGATAGAATAAGGGTAATTTATATAGCCCTTCCTTTTGACATTTTTAGATAGGATCAGCCAATAAATGAATGTTCTTCTGTATTAGACAAGGTCAGATTTAGAGATTGGCTAGTGTCTGTTCTCAACAAGTTGATATGTTAATTTATGGAAAAGTAGTGGTAGAAATGAAAGCACCAGAGACTTTTTTCCTTCCAATTTTCCTCCAAAATGTCAGTGAATAGGCAAAGTTGACAGCTGCATGTGCCACAAAAGGTGGAAAATGAGCACATTTCAGAATGTGAAAGATGGTTCTATAAACTCTCTGCAGTGGGAAAGGATTAACAAGTGTGACCAGGGGCTGAACCTGGGTCTTCTGCCTAAATCTATCCTGTTCATTGATGTTAACCTGGGAGAGTCCACTCTGAAAAGCAGAAACACATTGAGTTGGATGGGAGCAGCAAGAATCTAAGTTCTTGTTTTAGATACATAGAACTGAGTCTTCAGCCTTATAGAATAGGGCCAGGAGAGAAGAGGCAATGAAAAGCCCTTTGTTTTATGTATCTCTGTGTAACTGTGTCTTAGAATTCTGTAGTTAACATTAATCCACTGGGCAGCTTGGAAGGTAAAAGGGTGTGTGGCTTAGTGGTTTCATACTTGACTGATTTGTCATTCAGGAAGATAGGTGACAAATAGATCAGAAGTGTTGGACTATAAATCTCTCTGCAGGTCTCTTAGAATCTTGTTTGCAGTTACTCTGTAGAGGATATGAATTAAAATAGAATTCAAGAATAGAGAAGTGCTAGAAATTGTCAGTGTTTAAAAATTGTAACTAATCAATGACGATAAAAGCACTAGCAATAATGTGAGTCCACAGTGGTTGCCTCCTGTTATCTCCTTCCATGTGTAGATCCGAATTGGATTCGCAAATCTGCATGGCGGGTTGCAGCCTGCCTTGCAAAACTGGGTGCTGATAAATGAAAAGCCACAGAGATAAGCGTGTCCAGACTTAACATCTGGAAGTAAGGCTCTGTGGGCTGTTCTGGGTGTGCTGAAACGCAGGAAGCCAGGGAGGCCTGACTCTTCTTAGGGATCCACAGGGAAGGCAGCGAGGCAGAGCCTGCTTTCTTTTTGAGGCACGGGAATTCTACCAGTGGATGTCCGCCTTCCGCCTTGTCTTCATTTGTGGAGGAGTGATTGAAGAGTTATCAGCGAACAACAATAGTTTCGTTTCTTCTTTTCTAATCAGTATACTTTTTATTTCCTATTCTTCTCTGATTGCATTAGGTTGGGCTTTCAGTATGGTGTGGGAAAAAAACGGGATATCCTTTTTTTTTTCTCCCCCCCCGAGCAGTCATCTGTTATGATGCTGGTTCTTTGAAAATTCTCATCTCAAACCTTACATTAAACTATATTGTTCTCTAAAGAAGAGGTGTTTCTTAGGTCCTTTATCCAGACAATGCAGACGCTATATATAGCACCCTTACTTGACCTCCTATGCCTGGAGACCATGGTGGTAACTGGTTTCTCTGTGGGCTGATGCGAGTTAAGTCAGTGTGTGGATGTTTACCTTTAATCTGGGATAATCAAAAACTTGTCTTGGCAGGTTGTAGCTCAAGAGTTTCTTTCCTTTGTGAGCAACAGTCACAGGAGTGAGTAGCTGAAATAAAGTTGCATTGTTGGCATAGTTGTGATGGGCAGCTTGAGCTTGCATTTTCTTGGCCCTGGTTTTATCTTGTTTTACATGTGCAAAATTAAGAAAGAAAGCTATATTGCAATTTACATTAGTGTAGACCTGAGCGTAGGCTTTGGAGCCAGACCGCTTGGATTTAAATCCCCACCTCACATCTTCCCTGTGTGCTATCTCTATACTTCGTTACCCTTTTCTGTAAAATGGGGGAACTTTGTAGGATAGTGGATTAAGTTTAGTAATACATGTGTAAAGAAGTCTGAACAGTACCTGTCACAGAAATGTTCAAATGTTAGCTATGTTAATCGTTGTTATTCATAACATGAACATTTGGTCTTCTTTCAGAATTGAGCACTTTGCCAGAATCTACAGTCAAAAAATTGGCATCAAAAAGGAAGTTCTTATGAAAACCTTGTGGGGAGATTACTATATAAATATGAAGGCTAAAAAGATTATGAAGGGTGATCAGGTAATGTAGTATATGTCCCTTCCGATCATTCTTACCCTATGTAAACCTATACTGTAATATCTTTAATAAATGTGATTCAGCTTTCATTTACGTAGGTGAGTTCATGAGGGGTTTTTTACTGTATGTAATTGGGAAAGGCTTACAAGTCTTATATATAGGTATTGTTCATATACAGTTCTTAGCTCTTTTAAGTATAGTGAGCAAAGAGCTGCTTTTTCTTTTCTTTTTTTTCCAGAAGACCAACAATCTTAGATCTTGGGCACCTGAAAACACACATTTTGTGCCATACACTTGTTTGTCTCTGTCACCGTCAAGAGATGTCTCTTCTAGACATCCCTGCATGGCTCACACTGTACTTCCAGTCTCAGCTGAGGCCTGATCTCACCACACGCTGGTCATAGTGCAGTGTAGATGGGGAGAGGTGGGTGCTCCCTGAAACCCCTTCTATAGATAGAAATGATGTAGGAATGCTGTCATATGCCCTCTAAGGATACTTTTCTTGGAGCTTTATTTTTTTTTAATGTAAAAACCAGGATTTCATAAATGTATTCTCATTGAAAATCATATACATTGCTTTTTAGAAAGTACTCACAAGTATAAAGCCACAGCAAACAAAAAGTCAGAAGCCATCACTGCTAGCAGATGGCTGTAATTTCTTTCATTCTTTTGACGTAGATATATACATCCCTCAGTTGAGATTATACTGTTTGCACAATGGAGCTGGCTTTTTGCTTTTTTCATATCGTGAACATCTTCCCTTGCCATTAAAAGCTTTTTTTTTATAAACAATATGTTTAAAAGGGAATGACTATAGCTAAGTGGAAAGAGCATGCCTTGAGAGGTGACTCTGTTTGAATCTTGGCTTCACCACATATTGGCTCTGTGACTTTGAGCCCACTTATTTTATCTGTAAAATTGAGATAATAGCACTTACAGGATAGTTATGATTATATGAAATAATTCAATAAGCACTCTGTTATTTTATTTTGTGAGAGCACTATCATTTATGTAATCATTCTCTTAAGATTGGTCATCTTTTTTTTCAAATATTTTGATATGGTAAGTAGAGTTATGATAGACCTCTTTGTGCATAAGTTTTACGCCTTCATGATTACCTTTTTTTTGACTCAGCATTCTAAGCCAATGACTTTTAATTTCTTAATACTGTTGCCAGTAGTTCTTCAGACAGGAGATATCAATTTATTAATCTATCCCATCTCATGTATATGGAAGACTATACACCTCAAGGTGCTCCTGCTATTAACTTTTTGCCTAGTTTGATAAGACAAATGATGTGTCTTTTTGGGTTTTCAAAATTTCCCTATCCTTGTGAACTTTTAGAAATATGTTTAAGAATACTTTGTTTCCTATAACATAATTTTACTGCAGTGCAGAGTGAAGTTTTAGCTCTTGGCTTGGGTGCCATGTGTATTTCTTTGGTGACAGCGATGGTAATATGACCCACAAATGGTCATATTACTTGTAAAGTCTCTGGTTCCCAGAGGAAAGAATGGTGGATTATTACTGATTGTGGATTATTGACTGTTTAGTACATTCTTATAATTACTTTCATCTACTTTATTTTTGAATAAATATTTTCAAGTAGAAATGAAACATTAATAATAAAAGCATGTCAAGAAGGAATATATAAATGCCTATTAAATGTTCAGGAACTTATGCCCATATATTCTTTTGTACAGGCCAAAGGAAAGAAACCTTTATTTGTACAGTTGATCCTGGAAAATATATGGAGTTTGTATGATGCTGTCTTGAAAAAGTAAGGCTCTTACAACATTGTTTACTTTTAGGCATCTTTAGGCAGTATAATTTGTCTTACTTTCCAGTGTGATGAGTCGTACTTCAGAAAGCTGAGATGGACTGAGAAAGTGAGCAGAGCTTCTACCGATGAGTTGATTGCAGGGCTTGGAAGTAATTTAAAGAAGTCTATGTGACCCCGCTAAAGGGCGATGTTGGAGGGACAGGACAGCAATATCTTACAGAGTGCTGAGGTGAAGAGAGAACAAGACGGAAGGAAACACTGGGCCTTTGTTCATGCACACCCAGGTTTTAAAAATGGTTATTAAAGAACAAAAGGTGCTTGATACCAGGATCATTAATGGGGAACTTGGGAAATAACTCATCTGGTACAAGTTTGCTATAGTGAATTTACTTTCTCCGTTACTCCTGAGATGGAATAATGACTTTTTAGCGCTTACTTGTGAGACTGCTTTACCACTTGTACCACTTGCCGGAGGAGATTACGGAGAAGTACTTCCTGGGAAGTCTTAAAGAAGAATTCACTTGAACATATAAGAGGAGAGGTTGAGGAGGCCTCTTCTGTGGCACGATTCCCTTCAATCATTTTTAGCTTTTTTTGAAAAAGTAACACGTTAGGGTAAAAATATGCCAAATAATGTTGGGTTCCTTTTCCTCACTGCCTGTTTATATCTGCATATGACTTCTTCCCCCTCCAATCTTGTGTTTACTATAGGGACAAAGAAAAAATTGATAAAATAGTGACTTCTTTAGGATTAAAAATTGGAGCCCGGGAGGCACGACATTCAGACCCTAAAGTTCAGATCAATGCCATTTGCAGTCAATGGCTACCCATCTCCCATGCTGTTCTTGGTATCCTTTATTTTCATGGTTTCTAGTGAGGTCGTTTTGATGAAGCAAGAAAAAACAATGTGTTATGGCAACCAGGAAATTTTCTGGAAATAATATTCAATCCAAAATAAGTCTTCTGTGCTTATTTAGTTTTCCGCCATGAAACTGTATTAAATACTTTAATGATTAATACACTAATACTAATTTGTGTTAACATTACTAATAGTGAACTCTTAGTTCTTTTTGTATTTGTTTAGTAATCCGTCAAAATAAAAATGTTTGCACTAAGATTGAAGTATGGGTAGATGATTTAGATGTTTGTGTTAGATAACTGTTTCATTTCAAGATTACCAGTAG
The DNA here is from genome assembly GCF_048565385.1 of Saimiri boliviensis. NCBI lineage: Eukaryota > Metazoa > Chordata > Mammalia > Primates > Cebidae > Saimiri > Saimiri boliviensis. The sequence goes on along the minus strand of NC_133453.1, from coordinate 127,755,681 downwards.
CCGACCTGCTAAGCTCTGTTCTCATTTGTTCCATGTGCGTCAGTGTTAAAGTATCTGTCGTGAGGATCATTTCTGAGCTTTAAGGAGTTTGTGAACTCCCTGAAACTGTATGCATGTTTTGAGATGTGATGCATAAAGTAGTGTTGCCTTATAGCACAGGCATTTTCTGTATGGACAGACTTTGTTACCTCAATATTCAGTGCATAGAGTGAATCGTTGCCTTGGCGGGAGGCACTGGCTCAAGGTTTTGAGTCCTTAACAACAGACTTCAGCTATGGTGTGTCAGAAACTTCCTAGTCCCCTTGATATCACAGCCGAGAGAGTGGAGAGACTGATGTGCACAGGATCGCAAACATTTGACTCTCTTCCACCAGAAACTCAAGCACTGAAAGCAGGTGAGGAAAGATGGACCTGTTGGAATATACCATGTCGTTGACTGTTCTGCATCCAGGCAGCTCTGGACCAATTTGCCGAATGCCACTTTGCCAAATGTCCACTTCTACAAATGAACAATTTCACAAATGATCATTTCCCCAGTTTTGCTTCCCACCCGCCACCCAAAGGTTTTCTTGTCACAGCCATTTTGTTCAGCCAGTAGGGTGAGAGAGCAGCGACTTCCTGTACATATGCTCCTCATGAGAAAAGAAACTCCCATTCTGGGGCTTTGTAGGCTCCGTGAAATTTGTCCCTATGTATTTTCTTGTCTCTAATTCTTTTCCTCCAGTTCTATTGCTTTTGTAACTCTGCCCCCAAACCATTACACTGTTGTTCTCGGCATCACTGTCGACTTCTGCTTTGTTAAATCTAATGGCCAGTTTTCAGTCTTCACACTACTAGATCTGTCACTAGCATTTGACGCAGTCGATCACTCCTCCTCCTTGAAACGCTTTCTTCCCTTGACTTCTAGGCTTCCACTGTTTCTATTCCCTTGCTTCTGCTTTTCTTCCTGTCCGCCTGGCTGCTTATCCTTAATAATCTCTTTTTGTGATTCCTCCCCATCTCCGTGGCTTTTTAATGTTGAGGTGCCCCAAGCAAGGTTCAAGTCATTGACCCTCATCTATTTTACTTGCAGTCACTCTTTTTAATAATCTCATCCAATCTCAAGACTTTAAATGACAACTACATACTCATAATTTCCACAATTGTATATCCAGAGCATATCTGTTTTCTGGATTCCAGAACTCCCTCTCCACTCTGCTGTCTAAGAAGCATCTCAACTTCACATATCCCAAACTGGGTATTTTATCCCCAAGCCTGCTCACCTAGTCATTTCCATCTCAGTTAGGGGCACCTCCATCTTTTCATTTACCCTTTCTAAAAACCTTGGAGTCATCTGTGGCCCTTACATTTATCTCACACTCCTACATCCAGTCCATCAGCAAATCCTGTCTATTCTTCCTTTGAAATACAGAATTCAACTACTTCCCAACGTTTTTACTTCTGCCTCCCTGAGCCAACCAATAACCATCTCTCACCTGGTTATTTTAATCATTTAACAAGTAGCCCGGCCAGGGAGGATGGCTTATGCCTATAATCCCAGCACTTTAGGAGGCCAAGGCAGGTGGATCGTATCCCTGCTTCTGATCTTGATTTCCCTTAGTGTTTTCTCAATATTGCAGACAGAGTGATCCTCTTAAGATACGTCAGGGCATGTCCACGCTTCCGCTGGCAAAACTTCTGATACATGTTTGATTCTTACTTCCTGTGGTTTTCTTTTTTCTTGTTTAAATTTTACTGTTGAATTCTTTGTATACAAATTATTTTAACATGAGCTGATAGAGTTGTTTTAAAAACATTCATTAACCAATGGTTTTATACCTCCAATATAAGCTAAAGAAAATGTTCATATGTTAATATGAAATTATGTTAAAATTTATGTACTTAGGGAGAATTGGTATCTTCATAGTCTTGAATCTTAATTTATTTCTAAGCATTTGTTAATATCATAATACAGTATTCTTAGACATTTATTTTGTAACTTGTTATTGTGGAGGATTGGAAAAGCTATTGATTTTTATGTATTTTGTTAACAAGCTACCTTATTGATTGGCTTTTGGTAACATTCCTTATTTCTATCTTTTCTGTACTTCATACAGTGAAAATGTACTAGTGCTTATAGTAGGTGGTTAACCTTATTGCACAGCTCTAGCTTCCATAGAGGATCCCTCACTTTGTCAAATTTGCTGCTTTTCTTTCCTTATTTCTGCCAACTCTGTTTGCTCTTGCTCTGCTCTTCTTTCCTAGCAAGCTTCTATTTTTCTAATTAAAATCTATCATAGTTGGAAAAAGTTGTAAACTTCTTATGTATTTAGATGATGCCATGATCTAAACATTTTAATTGTTTTCCAGAAAAATATATTTTTTTTAAATAATGGGAAAAAATAGTGACATTTTTTCCTATTCGTTTAGCTTTTATGAAATGTGGAAGTGAGGACACTGCTCCAGTTATTATATTTGTTTCCAAAATGTTTGCAGTTGATGCTAAGGCCTTGCCTCAGAATAAGCCAAGGTAAGGGAAAGGGGAAAGTTGGGCTGGGCTAGGAATATGGCATATGTTTGGTGGGATGTACTTGGGGTGTGGGTGAGGGTTCACAGATAATGCTTTTCCTCCTCAACCCAGAATTCACATCAAGCCAATCCCCAGGGTAGCACACAATTGGTACAGAAATGTGTCCTTTTGTGATACCTCTGCAAGAGAAAGCTATTGAAATCAGCTCTGGGATACTGAATTGAACTGATGTAAGTTTGAAGAGTAGTGTTAATAGCAGTAGCAACAGTTAAGTTTTATTGAACATGTCAGGGGAGTTCTAATCTCAGCCTGCCTTGTCTCATCTAATTCTGTCTACCTCAGTAGAGATTATGAATGTATGAGAATTTCTGCTTCTCTGTGTGTATTGTGTATGTATGGTGTGGTAAGTGGGGAGAGGAATCTTTCTTACGTTGCAGAGTCTTGGGGGGTCTATCTCTTCTACATTTTCTATTTTTCATGTGTGTTCCCCTCCTTCTGTCTCTGCTGCTTTCCCCACTAGTTAGATTCTGTTATCTCTTGTGGATATTGTTACAGCAACCTCCCAGCTGGTTCTCCTGCCCCATCTTTAGTTCCACCAGTTCCACCGATTCACTTGGCATTCTTCCTTTAGAGTGATCTTTATAAGATTCAGCTGTGAAGGTGTAAGTTTCTTGCTGAAAATCCCTTAATGATTTTCACTGCCTTGAGCAGTTTTGATTCAAGTGTGAAGTGTTGGCGATGATTTCAGTGGTACTTAGGGAAACAAGTTTTAATTTAATTAGTTGTCATATTTATTTTCATGTGCATTGCCTATGTATGTCAAGTGATAAAGCTTTTACAGTAATGAGATTTTAAAGTTTTATTGAGTAAAAATGTCCATTTATATAAGTATTAAATAATATGCAGATATAGCAGAAGTCATGAAAATGATATGTGAGTGACTAAAGGTCAGATCAGCAGCCTGCGAAAGAAACTTGACCTGTCTTAGTGGCATTTCAGACCCAGCATGACCTGACCTCAAACCATGTTTGACTAGATTTTTATTTCTGTTTCTCTAACATACTAGTTTCTCTAATATACTAGTGTCTGAACAAATGTATCTTTGCTTGTGCTGTTCCTCCATCTAAGAAGGCTTCTTTTCTGCTGATAAAATTCTGTTTGTCCTTCAGTAGAAAGGTTATGTATTGTTTTTAGTACTTCCCTAATGATTTGGACATGGGAGTATTCAATAGTTTTTGCCCTGAAGATGAAGAATAGATGAATGAGTAAACAAAGAGTGAATGAGTGAATATCCGAATGAGGGAAGGAATAGGTCGGTGAATGTGTGAATGAGTGGCTGGATGAGCGAGTAAATGAGTGAATAATGGAAGGAATGAATGTCTAATTTTGTATCGAGGCTACTCCCAGATAGTATTTCAGTGCTACATGTAGTGACAGTTTCTTGTAGTAACAGTTTTAGGAGACTGGATGTTTTTTGGCTGTTGAGAGTAACTGAGAGATTCCAGTAGAATCATTTCAGAGAATATCAGATAACTGGAAACTTGCTGTTAAGATTTTAAATATATGTATTTATGTCATTTAAAATTCCTGCCTCTACTCATCCTTTGTTTTCTTGATGATGAACAGTAGTGTTATTATGCCTCCACTCTTAATTACATTTTTGTGAACATTTTTCTTAATAATTCATCATATGCTTTTCTGATTTTAGTAAATTTCTGGAAGTGCAGTTCATTCTATTCCATGAAGTTGTTTACTCATTTTTTTGGTCATTTTTTATTTAACCAGTGTATCAGTTTCAACAGTTGTTATGTAATAATACAGTGTGTTCAGGTATTCCTGGAGATCATCATCATTACTTGGTTCTTTTCCATCTTCTAGCTGATTTTTTTTTTCATTTAGGTTTTATTGTTTTTAAAATTTGGGGAAACGTACCATTGGAAATGGGTTTGATAGCATTTTTATCTGTAGTGTATTAGATATACAAGCCAGGAATAGCAGAGTATTATTTTCCTTTAGTATATAGAGTACTGGGTATTAGTGATATGTGCCAGGGAGAAAATAAAGCAGGAAACGGGATTAGGCACCCACAAAGCCTAAAAAAATTTTTCCCCTGACTTAACGAAGACTCTGACCTTTACTCACTGCTCAGCAGTGCCACTGTGGCTGTAACTGAAGTGTGGGATGTTACAGGACTTTCTCCTTTGTTCTTGGGTTTTTGCCTCTTTGCTTTGCCCCTTCAAATTCACCTTCCAATCTGACATTTGACTCTTCAGTCAACATCCTCACCTCTGGTCTCCTTCATCTCGGTATCAGTGACTATTGTCCCTTCAGGAAGTAACCTCCATGGTTAGTGTAACTTGACATAAATAACTTACCTCTCACAGCTGTTTCCTTACAAGTAGGGCCTCATTTTCTTCTAATTAAATTTCTCCTTATTCTCAACAAATACTGGACACACAATGGGTACTTTTTACACATCCTTGCTGATTACCATCTGCTTTGTTCCTCTCTAACGTCATTCCTAGTGCCCACAACAGTGCATGGAGCACAGTGGTTGTTAACTGGGTGGATGGTTAGATACATAAATACACAGCAAGCATTTATACAGTTGATGCTTACCTAATGACCGTACATGCTGATTATTCCAGATCACTTCATGACTTAGGCAGAGAAGGATTTAATCTGCAAGGGGAACAAATACACTTATTTTCTCACTCAAACTAAAATGAAACCACATCGACTTCAGATGATGATTTTTGTCATCTTTAATTTTTTCTGAAGGAAAGACACAACATGGTGATAATGAGCATAGACTTTAGAGCCACACAGATCTGGAGTTGAATTATGGCTCCTCCATTTAATATCTGTGTGACCTTGGGTCAGCTTACTTAAGTTTTCAAAATCTCCTTTTTCTTATAGGTAAAATAGGAACATGATACCTATTTTATTTAATTGTTGTGATCAGTTGTGTGCTATAATATATGTGAAGTGATTAACACAGTCTCTGTATCGTCGTGATAAACCCATTGGAAGAAATCATTTCTCTTTAGATGCTAGCAGATACTTTTGGTATTTTTTCCTTCCTACACTAACAATAAAAATGTGTTCTGCATTTATATTTTAATTCACACCTTACAGACATTCTTATGAGTTTTTAGCAAAAGTCTAGAAACAAGGAATGTTGTCTACAGATTGGTTGAAGGAACAGCTGGAGTGCTCAGCCTAGGGAAAAGAAGGGATGGGGGAAGGCATGAACGCAGGTGATTCAAAGGAAAGGGGAGGGAAGCAGGTTTGTTAAGACGCTGCTCCAGAGGACGAACTGCAACCACGGCTAGAAACTGTGAGGAAGCAGAGTTCATTCTCTATTTGAAAGTTCTGACATTTAGAGCTTCCTGTAATGAGGAGCTTGTGTCCTGCGGTGGTAGTGTGGCCTCCTAGTGCCATCAGTTTTGATTTCCTAACGAGACACCTGACCAAGCCAGGCTCAAGGATTGTTTCTCGTGTTTTTGTAGTCTATTGCACAGCGCAGTGACCTGCAGCAGAGTGGGTCTGAGCAGAACGGCCTACTCTTGGAATTGAACTCATCGATTTTGAGGGGCAGGTGCTAAGGAAGGCAGAACTAGCGTGTAGTGACACTAGGACTAGAGAAGTCTTGTCTAGCAGACAGATATCTGAAAAGTATAGCAGTGGACAGTCAGTGATTTAAGCAGTCACCTTCCAGGTTAGCTTATGAAATAGAAAGGTAGAAGGAGGGGCAGGGCACGGTGGCTCACGCCTGTAATCCCAGCTCTTTGGGAGGCCGAGGCGGGTGGATCATGAGGTCCAGAGATCGAGACCATCCTGGTCAACATGGTGAAACCCCATCTCTACTAAAAATACAAAAAATTAGCTGGGCATGGTGGCGCATGCCTGTAATCCCAGCTACTCAGGAGGCTGAGACAGGAGAATTGCCTGAGCCCAGGAGGCGGAGGTTGCGGTGAGCCGAGATCGCGCCATTGCACTCCAGCCTGGGTAACAAGAGCGAAACTCCGTCTCAAAAAAAAAAAAAAAAAGAAAGGTATAAGGAGTTGGCCACTTTGCATCAGGAGCCCTAGGGTATGTGGCCATTTGGAAGGCATGTAGGCAATACCTATGCAGAATGACTACTTGCGTGGCTTCTAGTTCTTAGGGACAGGGGAGGGGAATATGGCATGGCAAGGTGGAGATGAAGGTTATCAGTTAGGTGTGTGAGGTCTGAGATTGGAGGAGAAAGCAGGAATCATAATGTCACAGGAAAGAGACATAAAGTGTTGGGACAAGGAAGAGTTGTTCAGCTTCCAGAGCTGGATCATAAAGTTGGGACCAGAGGATTAGCCCGAGTGCTTTGATGCTCAGTCCCAGAATACAGGGCTAAAGATGCTATTATTCTACCAGCCTTAGGACATGGATTGGTCTTGTTCATATGTTGGGGTTGAGCATGCAGAGAGGTTCATAACGACTCCTACATGGGAAGGGATCCAAGGCCTAGGAAACAGGCCTAGTTTCCTTTTTTTTTTCTTTTTTTCTTTTTTTTTTTTTTTTGAGACGGAGTTTCACTCGTTACCCAGGCTGGAGTGCAATGGCGTGATCTTGGCTCACCGCAACCTCCACCTCCTGGGTTCAGGCAATTCTCCTGCCTCAGCCTCCCGAGTAGCTGGGATTACAGGCACGCACCACCATGCCCAGCTAATTGTATTTTTAGTAGAGATGGGGTTTCACCATGTTGACCAGGATGGTCTCGATCTCTTGACCTCGTGATCCACCCACCTTGGCCTCCCATAGTGCTGGGATTACAGGCGTGAGCCACCGCGCCCGGCTAACAGGCCTAGTTTCTACCTTTCAAACCCAAACTCCCAAAAAGAATGCCCATTTGTATTTGACTTAGTGCTCCCCTTTTGCCAAGACCTTTTTAGTATTAAAACTCTAAATACCTTCTCTGTGTCCTGACAGACATGAGGGTAATTCTTTAGGAAAAAGAGTTTAATTACCTCGCCTACCTCCTCTCATTCTCACGCCCAGAGAAGACCACACATACACACCCACATACTCCCTTTCTGTGATGGTACTTCTTGGGTCTAACACAGTGGCTGATCACTTCAGTTCGACCTTCTAGTCCTGATGAATTGCCAGTACTCATCCTGACCTTGAACCCTTCGTCTTGAACCCCAGTTATTGAGGCCTTATGCTTGTTTCCCTGCCAGGGCTGTTCCAAGCCCTGATATCTGTCACTCTTTCCCTTCCTTCTTCCTGTTCTCTGCCTATTCCAGAAGGAATAAGGTGTCTGAGAAAGGTTCCATACTGTTGTATGTTGTTCCATTTGGGGACTTGGGCTCTTGCACGTCAGTTCATAAGCTCGGAATAGTTGGGACACAGCATTATTGGAGGATGATAGGCCCTCTCCTATTGCTACAGATAGGGAGAGGACTTGTAGAAAACTGCCTGGAATGGAGCTGGGACCAATCTTCATCTTATCCAGCCGTATCAATACTTGCTATTTCCCTACTTGAATAAATTGAAAGATGCTTGATGTTGCCAGATGATAACGTATTTGCGATACCCTGTAGGCCTCTCACTCAAGAAGAAATTGCTCAGAGACGTGAGCGTGCAAGACAAAGGCATGCAGAGAAGCTTGCAGCGATGCAGGGTCAGGCACCCTTGGAGCCCACCCAAGATGGGAGTGCCCTTGAAGCATGTCCAAAAGGAGATGAGCCAAGAGGTATAGCTTTCTTACACAGGCTCTGTTGCGAAGTGTTTGCCTTTTTTGCTTAACTTGGGACGCTCATCCTTTAGTTCTTGAGCTTTTTAAGCTTTAATCATAGTTTTTATCAATATTCTTTTCATTCTTGTTTTTGTTTTTTGTTTTTTTTTTTTCCCTGAAACTGGACCAAACATCATATTCACTCTTCCTTTTGTGTTTCCAGACAGTTCTTGAATTAAAGAGGGCATTCTTGGCACTAATTATCTTTTTGTTTCTGGCAGGTGATGAGCAACAGGTGGAAAGTATGACCCCTAAACCTGTGCCCCAGGAAGAAGACAACCAAGAGTCTTTTATTGCATTTGCTCGAGTGTTCAGTGGTGTGGCTCGAAGAGGAAAGAAAATTTTTGTCTTGGGGCCCAAATACAGTCCTCTTGAGTTTTTACGAAGGGTAAGAATTGCAAGTAAAACATTTGTATATTGTTTCTCAGGGGTCTGATATCTTTTCACATTTGGTTGGGACTGGTGATGATCTTATTGGTAGACTTACTTTGCCTCTGGCAAGGCACACTCGAGTGACTGTCTGTCTCTCCTTTGGTGTTGCTTTGATAACATTTGTCATGTATGTCTCAATTAGTAACATTTAGGAAACCAATTCAGTGTCTGAACCAAAGTTTCAGGCCTTATTTAATTATAAGGCTTTTCTTTTCAAGGCAAGAATCACCTGTGGTTAGAGAAAAGAACTGCTAAGAGAAGATGTCATGCTGGAGCCAGGGCAATGGCTGATCTTTGAGAAATGGGAAGTTCCAAAAACTAGCTGGCTCAAGCCAAAGGTGTGGGCAGTGAGCAGGTGTTGGGCAGAAGTTGCGTGGCACACAGACCCTGAGACTGGTCAGGAGAGTGTGTAAGCAGGTGAGCAGGCAGCATCTAAAAATGCCTGAGCCAAGGGGCAAAACAGATCACAGGATAGAGATGTCTCAGAACGTTTTTCGAAGTGAGCAAGATATATACATCGTAATTAAATCATAATTAAATCATAGAGGTCATGGGATGAAGACGGTGCCAGAGGCCCAGGTAGCCAGTCTGGATCAGCACAAAGCAGTAAGTTAGGAAACTGTCAGCTGGCACTGTGGAACATCGTCACGAGCAGAAAAGCACATGCTCCTTTCTGTGCAGGAAGCAGCCGATCTGTAGATAAACCAGGGAAGCTGTGGTACTTGGCTACAAGTGAGAGAAAAGGAGATAGCAGTTAAGAAAGTCTCTGCCATCAGTTTTTCTTTGCCTTCAATGGTTTTTCCATCAGTTTTAGCAGTTTAGTCCTTGGAGAGTGCAGTGCTGTGTGTCAGTTAAGCAGTCTTTATTAAACCATATGGCATGTTCTAATATAGCAAGAAGGGGCACAACACGTGGTGTGCCTAGGGTTATATTTTATGGGAGTCTGAATTTGATATATGTATAAAAACTCATCTATGATTATCTTGGCTTGGACATAATTGATAGTTAGCTGTTTTTCAGTAAGGGTAAAGTGTCAATTGTTTTCTTTTTTTGTGAAAGTAAATGAGTAAGAAATTGTTATTTAATGAAACATTGGTTTATTTGGCATTACAAATTCCACGAACAACCCAATTTATCTCTGCATAGTGTGTCTTTGCTGCAGGTTGAAATCAGTTGCTTATGTGTCTCATGTCTTAAGCAGGAATGATAAATAAATTGATAGTGCAAATGGCTTCTTATTTCAGTCATCAGAGCACCATAAAACCTAATTTCAACTGCTTAAAAGAAAAAGGTGAAGTATTTCAGACCTACTCCCAAAGTCACCCCTACCCAGAAGTTGTGTTTATCCTTTGTGTTAGTTTTCTGTTACTGCATATTACAGATTACAACACATTGAGCAGCTTCAAACATTACACATTTTATGATCTCACAGTTTCTGTGGGTTAGGAAAGCAGACATGGCTCAGCTGCGTCTTCTCCTTAGAGTCTCACAGAGCTGTAGTCCGAATGTTGGCCAGGCTGCATTCTCCTCTGGAGGACTGACTGATGAAGAACCTGCTTCCAAGCTCACTAAAGGTTGTTGACAGAATTCCTGTTCCTGCACCTGTAGATCTCAGAGTCTCACATGTTTTCTGGCCATTGGCTGCCCTCAGCTCCTAGAGGCCGCCTGCAGTTTCTTGTCATGTGGACCTTCCCAACTTGGAGACTGACTTCATCAAACCATACAGGAGACTAGAAGACATCTACTAAGACAGAGTCATGTCTGATGGTCTAGAATCACAGTGTGACGTCCCATCACCTTTGTCATTTTTGGTTACAAGAAGCAAGTCACAGGTCCCACTCACACTCAGGGGAAGGAGGTTTCTAAACAAAGGTGTGAACACCAGGAAGCAAGCATCATGGGAGGGCACCTTTAGTCTGTCTGCCACATCCTTCTTTTGCTTTTCTTGATAGTTTAGAACCTGTGTATGCATTCCTAAAGAATACTGTCACATTTGCATGTTTTTGAAACTTTGTATAAATGGAATTTTACTGTAGTTACTCTACAACTTGCCTTTTTTTAACTTAACAATTTGTTTATTGTTCACTGTGGCATGGGATTCTTTATTTAAATGGACATTTTATTTACACACTTTTTTTGGTCATTGTATATTTGTTGCTTTCATTTTATTTTGCAAATCTAAGCAATACTATCTTGTTTTTTTTTTTTTTTTGTAAATATCTCCTTATGCACATTTACAAGAAATTCTAGGGAATATGCCTATAGTGGAGTTGCCTTGGTAATCTGCTTAGCAAGATAATTCCAATTTATTTTCCAAAGTGGTTTTGATTTATACTCTCAATAGGAGTGTTTAACAGCTCCCGCTATTCCACATGCTCACCAGAATTTGGTTTTGTTAGGCTTTTCATTTTTGCCAGTCTGATGGGTATGATATGGTGTTTTGCACTTCCGGTTTACACTTTCCTTATTACTCTTTTAACATGTTTATTGATCAGTTTTGTGTTCTCGTGTGAAGATACTAATAGTTCTTGGAGTCATTTTTCTGTTTTTCTATTATGCTACTTTATTGTTTTAAATACTGCTTTTTAGATGTCTTTTGTATATTCCGGTTACTAATTTCTTGTCAGTTTGAGTTTTGCAAATTTCTTCTCCGGTGTAAAATCTGTTTTTACTTTCTGTTTGGTACCTTTTAATAGGCAGAAGTTCTTAATTTAAATGCAGTCCAGTTATCATTATTTTATGGGTTTTGCTTTTTTTTATCTTAAGCAAATTGAAATTAAGTCTATACTGAAGTCACAAAACTTTCTCTTAAAAGGTTAATATTTTACCTTTCCTGTTTAAATATTTAATTCAATCTTTGTGAAGAAGGGATCCAAGTTCATTTTTTCCTCATATAAATGTCCAACTGTTGTAACGTTGAATAGTCCGTCTTCATTCACTAATTTGCTTTGTCCACTCTGTCATAAATCAGATTATTACCTATGTACATAGATCTGTTCCTGGACTAATTTTATTTTTTCCGTTTGTCTCTAACTGTCTCTGTTCAGTGCTGTCTTCATTTCTGCGTGTTTTGACATCAAAAAGGCCGAATCCCTTTACCGTGTTTTTCTTTATTAGTGTCCTGTTTGTTCCTGACTCTTTGCTCCTATGTATCAGGTTTACAGTCTGCTCGTCAACTTCTGTGAAAAGCCTGTTGAAGCTCTGATTGGAATTACTTTATATCCATACACCTATTTGGCTTGAATCAACATTTTATAATACAGGATCTTTCCATCCATGAATGTATTGGGTTTATTTATCTACTTAGGTCATTTTAAATGTTTTTCGTAAAGTTTTACAGTTTTATTTATAAAGAGGTTTGATCCTTTTTGTTAGATTTATTACCAGCTATCTTATATTTTGTTGCTAATCCAAAAATCATTGTTTTAAATATACATATTTTCTATTTCTTGCTGTTTATTCTATTTATGCATTTTCTATTCCTAATTATGGAAGTATAATTAACTTTTGATCTTGCATTTTTGCCACCTTGCTGAACTGTCTTACTAATTATAATTTATCTGTAGCTTGTTTTAAGTGGATGGTCATATTGAATAGATTCTATTTCTTTCTATTCAGTTCTTATAATTTTTATTTCTCTGCAGCCTGTCTTAAGAGCTACTTTGAGTTGTCATTGTTTCAGAACACATACCTTTAGATGTAATATATGCCTGAAAGGTCATCATTTTCACGAAGTTTCTGGAGTCTCCCCTAGCACAGGAGCCCCTTCTTCCTCTGAACCTTTATGAATTGACTTGCCCTTGCTACTTTTTTGTTAGTCACTCTGTGCTTGTGATGCTAATCATCTTTGTATAGGTTGTATCTTAGCCATTTTTTCTCTTTCATAGCATTAGGGCAGCACCTGAGGCCTATGAGCACAAAAGATAGGTTGATTGGTTGATTGAAATGCTTTCTGGGTGCTTCCATTTATATAGTAGATATATTTCTTAAGACTTCACACAATGCAAAACTTGAATCATTTAAGACAGAATTTCATAAGAATAAATATGATATACTAGGAGCTAATAAAGCTAATGTACTTGTACCTATGGTATATTTCTGCTGTAAATGTACTCTGTCCTCTCATTAGTGTCCCTAATATGTCATAGCATGCTCTCCAAATGGACAATAATAGCAGTTTGGTTTTGGTTTGGTTTTGTTTTGTTTTTGGCATTTTTATCATATCTAACTACCTTTACAAAGTTATTTTTATGTGTTACTTGGCACTAACACCAGCCCTTGTTGAATACTTGAAAGACATTATAATAAGAGTAAAACAACTTGAAACGATGATAGTAATAATGAGTGTTCAAATAATAGCACAGTAGTCACCAGAACTGGTGTATGATGTGGTTCACATACGTAACTTAACAAGGGGCTGGGGGGATCAGCTAAACTGGCAATACCAGGTCACAACAGAATTTATATTACTTACCCATAAAGCTTATGATTAAATGGGAATCAGGACAATTTTTTAGTATTGTGAGAGGTTTCAGTATTTCAAATTTTATTCATAAAGTGAGACATATTTTCTCACACCATTTCAAATCTTCATATTTCAGATTTATATACTGTATCTTACTGATGAATAAAAATAACTTCATAAATACCAATTAATGCTTCCAAATGCCTCCTAACTTGTTTTCAATCATTTTTCTTTGCCCAGGTACCATTGGGCTTCTCAGCTCCACCAGATGACCTCCCCCCAGTCCCTCACATGGCATACTGTGCTCTGGAAAACCTGTATCTTCTGATGGGAAGAGAATTGGAGTATCTAGAGGAGGTACCTCCAGGAAATGTGCTAGGTAGAGTAATGCTGTTTATGATATCCATATTCTATTCTGGGAGGTTATCTAAAATGTCACTGAAAAATTAGTGAAATTTTTGAAGGGAATAACTTTAATCGACTCTTCAGTTTGATAATTTTTTTTTTCTGTTGTCTTTAACTTAGTGCATTTGAGTAACAAACATGTAGATCAGTTACTTGCTGTGAATTATTGCACTCTCTTTTAAAAATGCATTGCTTAAGTAATTTGTAAATGCTCTAGCCTAAGCTGGAGTTCCATTTATTTGAGAGTGAAAGGGGAAATTCTTGCTGAGATAAAGTTCTACATATTAGATTCTAAATTGTTGGAAGCTATTCTGATATGAAGGTCTATTTAAACTCATTGCTTTTTTTCCCAATGCTTTTATCCTTTGAGTATTGCCTTGCTAAGATGAGTTGTCAGTTGATATCTGCGAATATTATTCTTCATCTCTTCAGTGTTATCACTTGTTTGACTTCTGCCTCTCATGTACATCTCTTAGTGCAACCCTAAAGACTCAAATTAAGAAATTTCTCTTGGATCCAGAGTATATTACAGAATACTGTATCCCATTGAACTGATAGACTCTGAACCCTTAGGGTCATTGTCAGCTACAGAGCTATTTTAGTAAGTGATAATTTGGTTTGGGAATTCTCAACTTTTTAGACAAAGGTTTAACTTTTTTTAAAAAGGTCTAGTCTGTTAGTCCAGAATAGCTAATGGTTTGTCTGGATTTTGCGGGACTTGAATCCAAGACATTTGCCAAAGCATGTTTCCATTCCCCTACAGAGATATATTCTTTTCTTTATGTAATTTTTTGGCATGAAATTTGTGGAATTATTAGCTTCTCATCAGTGTTACCTATTTTCTTCCATCCCTTTGGAAAATGCTGTTTAATCTTAACAACTGATATATCTTTATAAGCTACCACAGCTAACTTCATCAGAAAGGACATTGGAAGAATAGAAAACACCCTACTTTTGTTCATAAGTCTTCCTTGAGATTACTGTATTGCTCAGATTAAATGGAACGTGAGGTATAAGATCTCCGGCATGATGCTCAAGGGAAAGAAAAGGTATTTATTGAGTGAATGGTTTTTATACAATATTCTCTCGTTAAGGCCTGGCGTTTGTGTTCTTTCCCTACTAGAGGATGAGAATGTGGCATGCATTAGTTTCTGGTTTTCTTTTTCTTTCTGTTGCTCAATTTCTAGGTACAGTCCGGGACTGAGGTTAAGTGGTATATCAGTAGGGAAACCATTTCTCTCTTTTGCTTCCTGAGGCAACCTCGGCTCTGCCATTTGGTACAGGGAGACAACCTACTATAAGCTCAAATTTTTCATTCTTAGAGAAAAGATGTACCTTGACTTATTTTATTGACCTTTTTAAAAAGTTAGATGGTAGCCGTGCGCAGTGGCTCAAGCCTGTAATCCCAGCACTTTGGGAGTCCAAGGCAGGTGGATCACGAGGTCAAGAGATCGAGACCATCCTGGTCAACATGGTGAAACCTGTCTCTACTAAAAATACAAAGAATTAGCTGGGCATGGTGGCACGTGCCTGTAATCCCAGCTACTCAGGAGGCTGAGGCAGGAGAATTGCCTGAACCCGGGAGGCGGAGGTTGCGGTGAGCCGAGATTGCGCCGTTGCACTCCAGCCTGGGTAACAAGAGCAAAACTCCGTCTCAAAAAAAAAAAAAAAAAGTTAGATGGTAGCACAACGTGGGATAAGAATGAAGGTGACTAAATCCTTGTTTACCAAATTTACTTATATAAGACTAAGCCAGATCAACAACCACGTTGGGACAAAATGAATTGAAGAGGAAAAAGCAGCTTTATTTCCTATAAGAGTTAGGATTGTGCCGGGCGCGGTGGCTCAAGCCTGTAATCCCAGCACTTTGGGAGGCCGAGGCGGGTGGATCACGAGGTCGAGAGATCGAGACCATCCTGGTCAACATGGTGAAACCCCGTCTCTAATAAAAGTGCAAAAAATTAGCTGGGCATGGTGGCACGTGCCTGTAATCCCAGCTACTCAGGAGGCTGAGGCAGGAGAATTGCCTGAGCCCAGGAGGCGGAGGTTGCGGTGAGCCGAGATCGCGCCATTCCACTCCAGCCTGGGTAACAAGAGCGAAACTCTGTCTCAAAAAAAAAAAAGAGTTAGGATTGTATTTAGCTACAAGTAACCAGTACACCAAGTGCATAGTCTTAAACTTCATTCAGTAGGAAGCCCAAGGGTGGACAGTCCAGGGCTGTTGTCGTGACTCTTCTGTGTCATCAGGGAGCCAGTGGCTCAGCGTGTGGCTTTTGTTCCCATAGAAGCAAGATGGCCTTGTATCTCTCAGAATCATACCCACATTCTTCACAGGAAGAGAGCACAGGAGTCAAGACCTAACAGGATTAATGTTTTTATTTGGAAAGAAATGCCTCTCTACCGACTTCTGTATATAGTCTCGTTTTTCTAATTTTGTCATATGCCCACTCCTACCTGCCAGGGAGGCCTGGGATTGAGTGTTTTACTCTTTCAGTCTCTGTAGTTAAGGCAGAAAATATTGGAGTTGTGAATGGCTTTTGAATGGCCAGTCCAGACTCTTAGCTACATTTGCCTTCCATTCATCTGGTGATGCCTGAGGTCCCTCCAGTAAGGTTCTGCTTTCTTTACATGAAGGAAACAGGATCGTCCACTGGAAGGATTATGAGTGTAACACTGGAGGAATTGCAATGCTGCCAGCCACTTTGACAGGGCTTTTTGAATTGAAAGATAAAGTAATTGTTTTTCTTTTATTAACTGAAATCTAATTGAGTCCCCCTCATGACTAGGAAGCGTGAGTATACCAAAATTTTTGCCATAGTTTTGCCACTAACTAGTTACATGGCCTCAGGCCAGTGATGTAACCTTGATGGGCTTGTTTTTCCAAATGATTTGGACTAGAGCAATGATTACTAATATTGCTTATGATAGAAATAGAACAGCCACTTTTAATTTTTTTATAAGAAGACTATGGATTCCCAGGGCTACTTTTATTTATCATAACCAGGATTTGTCATATAAACTTTAAAGACAAAGCATTAAATAACATTGCAGCAAGTACAATTTATTGCTGTACCTATAAAATACTAACAAAATTGTATTAGTACTTTTTTAGTAAAATACAAAATTAAAGTTTTTAATTGTCCTTATATTATGGCAGGTTGACATCCTAGGTGGAGATGGAGTGAGGGAAACATGTTTTGCTTATGTCATAACAATCTTCCCTGGATTTTGTCAGTTTCTCAGTGGCTTTAAAAAAGTTCTAAACTAGATTATCTTCAAGATCACTTCTAGCTTTTAACATTTAGGTTATGTTTCTTAAAGAAAAACCTTATTTCAGTCATTAGGATATTTCCCTCTCTCATGTTTATTAGGAGGAACAGTAAATGTTTTGATATGGTTATCTGATTTGGTTGATAACCCATTTTAATGGCTTTATTAAGACATCTTGAACTGGTTACCTGCCTCAAAGTCAGAGAATTACTTTTTTAGGCAAATTTTTACTTGTTCCTTGATTTAAAAATATGTGGCATATGTTAGCATTAGCCACAGTCTCATAAGCTACGGTGTTTAATAAAGCAACTTTTCAAAGCTAGGAGTAAGTTTTAAGTCAGGACAAAAGAGACAGGAGAGTCTGGTATATTAAGGGGTGATGATAAAACTTCCCAAGAGAAGGCTAGCTGGCAGCCGCAGGTAATAAATGCTGGGATTCCAGCTTTTGGCTTTCTAGGGCAAGTTGACTGAGGGTATGTCAGCACACTTTTTTTTTTTCTTTGAAACAGATTTGTCTTCTCAGGTAAATGGAAAGAGTAAGATGGCTGCATATGGCTCTTATTTTTTCAAGCATCTGCCGTTGAGGCATGGTTTGGTGGGGAACGGCTTGTCTCTTCCACGAGGTGTCTATTTTCTTTTTTTTTTTTGAGACGGACTTTCCCTCTTGTCACCCAGGCAAGAGTACAGTGGCGCAATCTCAGCTTACTGCAACCTCCACCTCCTGGGTTCAAGCGATTCTCCAGCTTCAGCCTCCCGAGTAGCTGGGATTATAGGCACCCACCACAACCCCCAGCTAATTTTTGTACTTTTAGTAGAGACAGGGTCTTACCATGTTGGCCAGGCTGCTCTCAACTCCTGACCTCAGGTGATTCGCCCGCTAAGGCCTCCCAAAGTGCTGTGATTACAGGCATGAGCCGCCATGCTCAGCCCCACGTGGTGTCTGTTGAGATGGTCCAAAGCCTGGGGGATAAAGTCATATGGAAGCTCTTTCAAGCACACGTCTGGAGGCTGATGCCGGCTATTGTCTGGAACCTTGGTTGGGAGTGGAACTAAGGTCTTTCCATATGGCTACTTGGCTTCCTTACAGGATGGTGGCTAGGTTTTACGGGTGAGCTACCCAACAGGAGAGCCAGGAGGAAGGTAGATCACCTTTTATGACCTAGCCTTCAAAGCCTTCAGCCCCACTTCTGCCACTTTCTGTTTATTAGAAGTGAGTCACTGCAACTGGCCCATGTTCAAAGGAGGGAACTCACTCTGCCTTTTGATGGGAGGCATGTCAGAATATTTGTGGACATGTTTTAAAATGACCACATTGCTAATCGTAGATAATTTCTTGTTTCCTTTTGCATTTTAACAGACTCATGACAGGACACATATAAATTAAGACATAGACATGTTCATAGTGATCAGGGCAGGCCTATAAACTTCATCTTTTTTACTTTTGTTAACTTAGAGAAAAAGTTATAATTCCTGTTTAGTAAGAAAACAGTGGAGACCATTATGATTGATACCCATATGCTTTTAATCATAAATGATATGGAGTCAGTAAATTTATCAAGTGCAGATGAAAATTTTTGTTGGAAAAGGAAATGAAAACATTATATGGCATTCTTGGACAATTCAGCATTATTCAGTCAAAGTCCAAAGGAAAGTTCTTTTATTGGCACTTGAAAAATGCAGATTTCACATTTGAACTCAGCTGTAAGTCACTTAGAGAACTTATATGTGCTAATAAGTGTAGAATAGATTTTGTGGTCTGGAAATAGTAAATTTAAAGTTTAAAGTTATTTAATTCTAACCTGATGTTTATAAAGTTGGTATAGATGGAAGCAGAGACCCCACCATGCGTAGCCCACAATAGCCTTTTGTTCAGTTCCCTACTGAGAATGTGTCTAAAAATAAATGTTTGCTACAGGCTCCTATTAAAATGTGAGGGGAAATTGAATTAGGATTCCAAATCTTTAGCCTTTTCATATACTCCTTTAGATCTCTTCCATATGGTTAAATCTTTAAAAATTCAGAGACATATTCTGAGAAGAAACATGATACTCTTCTTTTTACAGCATGAGGAAAATAAATATTAATTGACCTTTTTCTAAACTGGTTTTAGTTCTGCCATGGTTGGTTGCTGGGTCAATAGGAAGTCGGTGTTGATAATCTCTGTGTGTGTGTGTGTGTGTGTGTGTGTGTGTGTGTGAATCCTTAGTCATGTGGGGTAACGTAGGAGTCACAAACCTTTGAGGCATTTTACTAGCAAATTTGATTTAATTTATTTCAAGGGAAAGCTCAGTAGTATTTGTTCTTAAGACCTTGTCATACTTCTGTAATGTTTTAAATTCACTTACTAGTGAATTTCTTTTAAATGTACTTTTATTGTCAGCATTTCCATTTGGAGATAATCTATTTTAATCAGTGAAAACCTAATAGTCATTTCTTAGTTTTAAGAGTTTCAACTGATTTTAATGGCTTTTCTTTTACAGATAATAATGATTTTATTATCTTTTTGCCTAATAGTGTGTCATATTTCTTTTTATTTTCATATTGCTTATAAGAAATGGTAAATAATAATAGTTGTCATTTTGTCTAGTTTCTTCCGGATTTTAATGGGAATGCTCCTGGTGTTTTAGTTTCAGGTTTACTAATGCCTGTCCATTCATGATATGTCGTCTTTATTGTCCTGGGAAAGTTTTTTTTTTCTTTTTTCTTTTTTATTAATCAGGAATGGATATTGAATTTTATTGATGCATTCTTTGCATCTGAAGACAAAGTTACAGAGTTTTTCTCCTTGCTGTAATTGATGTCACGAATTATATTTAATTTCCTGATTATTAAGGTGTCCTTGCATTACTAATTAAAAAAAAAAAAAGCATTCGATCATTGCGTATTATTTTCAAACACTTTTAGTTTCAATGTACTAGCATTTTATCTAGAATTTTCTTGTATTATAAGTTAAAATGGCCATTATTTTCTTCGAATCATAATATCAAAATGGGAAGCTTTCATTTTTTTCTATCCTCTAAAGCTTCACTCTCCATTTGGTAGCCACTAGCTACATTCACTTATTTAAACTTAAATAGATTGAAATCAAATAGCATTAAAAGTTTACCCTTCAGTTGCACTAGCCATTTTTCAAGTGCTTAATAACTCTGTGTGGCTAGTGGTTACCATATTGTGTAGTGCTGCTCTTGAGAAATTTGTATACGATGTAAGAATTACCTTTTCTTCAAAAGTTTTGTAATAGTTCACTTGTAAAACTAACTGGGCTATACCAGGCGCGGTGGCTCAAGCCTGTAATCCCAGCACTTTGGGAGGCCGAGGCAGGTGGATCACGAGGTCGAGAGATCGAGACCATCCTGGTCAACATGGTGAAACCCTGTATCTACTAAAAATAGAAAAAATCAGCTGGGCATGGTGGCGCGTGCCTGTAATCCCAGCTACTCGGGAGGCTGAGGCAGGAGAATTGCCTGAACCCAGGAGGCGGAGGTTGCGGTGAGCCGAGATCGCACCATTGCACTCCAGCCTGGGTAACAAGAGCGAAACTCCGTCTCAAAAAAAAAAAAACTAACTGGGCTATAGGCAGAAAATCTTTGATTCTTTCTATCTGATATACTTTATCTTTTTCATTTTCAGTTCTGTATATTTGTGTTTTCTTGTTCAATTTCTTCATTATAAAATTTATCTTTATTTGAATATAATAGTTTTATATATAGTTAACATTTTAAAGTTCTTTTTAAAAGATAACTTTTCAGTATAGTGCAACCCATAATACTAGTCCATTTGAAAATGCAGTTAAGCTAAATAAGAGTTATTGCTTACCATAGGGGTAACCATCAGTTTTCTGTCCATATATGTGCAGATTTTTTTAAATTGTGGTAAGAAAACACAACATAAAATTTACCATCTTAACAATTTTTAAAAGTATACAGTAGCTTTTTTTAATTTAAAAAATCATACTTTCTATACTGTTTTTTAACCTGTATATTTTTCTCTTGGAGGCAATCCCTTCTCTGAATATAGCTTTCCCCTGCCTTTGTTTAAATGCATTTGCTGCAACTTTCAGAAGAGAGTCAAATAGTAATGCAATAAGAATCTTTGTTTCATTTGTTAATTTAGAGGAATTTATATACATATATGTTGTATACGTATATGTGTATGTGTGTATAGATAGATAGATAGATAGATAATGTTACCCTGATATTTGGGCTAGATAGTCTTTATAATGAAAAGAAAGTATCCTCCTTTTTCTATTTACTAGGTTAATATTTAAAATGTGGTAGATACTGAGATTTATCAAATGGTCTTTTCTACGTATTTCAGGTGACACATACGAGGTTTTTTTGGGGGGATCCACTTATGCCATGAATCATATTAACACATTTCCTAATATTAACCCAGTTTTTATTATTTCTGGAATAAAGTATTAGGTGAGTATATTTCAAGTACGTTCTTGAGCAATGAACTCAGTTTGTTAGTAGTTTAGTGAAATGTTTATATTTGTAAGTTTAGTCTGTAGTTTTTCGTATATATATTTGTGGAGTTTTGATATCATCATTATACTAGGTACATGAAACAAATCATGAATTAGCGATGGTTTTTATTGTTCTCTCTTCTGTTTAAATGGCATAGGAATTTTCTGGTCCCTAAAATTTTGGCTCTTAGCACCCACGAAACCAGCTATATTTGGTTAGTTGTTAATTGTTATTGTCCCTTTCAGGTTCTTTCTTTCAGAAACATTGTCATTAACAAATAGACCTCCAAAGTCACAC
This sequence comes from Saimiri boliviensis, assembly GCF_048565385.1. Classification (NCBI taxonomy): domain Eukaryota; kingdom Metazoa; phylum Chordata; class Mammalia; order Primates; family Cebidae; genus Saimiri; species Saimiri boliviensis. The sequence continues at coordinate 127,734,058 of NC_133453.1, read as the reverse complement.
ATAAAGAAAATCATAAATGAAGTACTTAATTATGAAGATTAAAGAATGCTTTCCACTTTTAAAAAATAAGTCATTTATTCAAATGAAAATCTTTTTATACAAAGAATTCAAGTAGGCTACTAAAAAAGTAGAGAAAGAGTACTTTTCTGGGGGAAAAGTACTCTTTTATTCTAGTGAAGTTGATCTGAAAGATGTCCTCCAGCAATATATGTAGAAAAGAAATCAGATTCACTGTCTGTTGCTGAAACTCTGACTTTCCTTTCCCATTCCTAGTTACTCAGTGTTACAAAGATTCAAAACTTTTTGATAGCTTTTGAGAGGAAGTTTGAAGTAACACCGATGATAGAATTAGTTTTTTTGAGAACCAAGGCAAAAGGGGTGAATCCTGAAAACTCCTTAATTGTCAACATTGATGTTCGAGCCCCACTCCAGATTTTGGTTGGAGTGTCACTCCACAGGTAGATGTTTTGGAGAAAGAGGAGTGGCTGAGGCAGAAGCTGTGACTTAGAGTAGGAGGAGGGAGAGAGTTTTCTACTGAGAAGCATATGTATTAATACAAGCTTAAAGACACAGTGGAAAAGGAAACAGATAGCAGTAACCATACTGTCCCAGATTCCTCTGTGGCAGGACATATGCCTGATCAACAAAGTCATGAGCTGTATGGGGTAGATTCAGAGTGAAAGTTTGAGTTCTTTTTTTTTTTTTTTTTTTTTTTGCAAGAAGTTATTAACTACAAAAATGGGCATATGTTCTTCTAAAATGATATTCTGATAAAATAGTGGTTCACAAATAGAAAGCTGCCCACACAATTGCAGTATATTTGTTTGATTAAAATAAAAGGATGTATTTATTTATTTAAGATATCATTTACTAAGAAAATCCTCAACTGTACTTCCAGAATTACATTAAGAGCAGTAGGGGTTGAAAGCATATAGGTTCTTCCCTGGAACAAACTACATTACGGACTTTTAAAAAGCACCTGGCCTTTCTCCAGTTTTATACACGGGGTGAGGAGAGTTAGTTCATCTTTGCCAGGAAAGAAAGTCCCTCTCTCCTTTGTAGATGAGCACAGAGCTTATACCTTCCTAACACTCATACCTGCTGATTTGGAGAGGACTGACTGAAAATTTCCTAAGGACTGTGCCTCCCAAGTCTTCACATTTAATTATTCCTGGTGACGATCTCTTGAGTGTTCAGTGTATATTGGTTGAACATGTGACTCAATTAATCACTTAATAAGCTTACTCGAGGGAATATATGAGCAGCCAGAAGCCATTTAGTGTTCATTTTTTATTTCTTCAAAGTTTAAAATATTCTCAGGCAGCCTGGGCAATGTAGTGAGACCCCGTTTCTACAAACAATAGAAAAATTAAAAAACAGTCATGATGGCATGTGCATGTAGTCTTAGCTATACAGGTGGAAGATTGCAGCCCAAGGTGTTGGAGCTACAGTGAGCTGTGATCGCACCACTGCATCCTGGCCTGGGTGACAGAGAGAGACACTGTCTTAAAAAAAAATTCTCAAAAATTCTCTCAATACCTAAGGGAGTAGAAAGTATAGAAATATTTCTTTAGAAGTGAACACATAGGCTTTTCAGTATAAACATACTGGAATTTGGTAGGTGAAAGCAAAATACTTTCTTGGTCTGAACATTTCTTGTTAAAGAATATCAGGGTAGCGATGTTTTACTGTGTTAAGGCTATCCAACTCCCAGAGCCAAGGTGATGTTACCACTGGGAATTTTTTGTTCAGCTCAGACAGTACACTGAAACTAACTGGTCCTTCCTCCCCTTCATGTGTCTCAGGTGTTCTGGGAGGCTCCCAGGTATGTCCTGGACGGAAAAAGGCAAAGCTGTTTGATGTTAGAGAAGCAGAAATAGTCTGAGTATCTTTCTGTTGTTTTCTCTGTGCTGTGGTCCAGTCAGCAGGTGGGGACAGCATTGTCCCAGGCTTTATAAAGCCAAGATTAGCCCCCCCAGAAGCTTCCTGGATCCGGTTTCCAGTCTCCTGAGCTAAGGGTGCTGCTCCCACGAGAAGGCAAGACTTCGTTGCCTCTGCCTTAAGATGTGGTTTTGTACAGGATTCTCAGGTGTGTTGTATAGGGACTTAAAGCGCCACTGATGCTTTCCTTTTTTTTTTTTTTTTCTTTTATTTTCTACCATTTATTTTGGCATTTGTACTCTTCCTTGTGTTTCTCCTTGAATATTTGACATTATATAACTCTCTTGTGCCTGGCTAAGCTCTTCTGGGGCATAAGCCAGGTAACCCATAAGCTAGGTATTCAGGTTTATTTATTTTCCAGATGGATAGGTGTTGTACCAATACAGTATATCAAATAAACTTTACCCTGCCCCTGCTTCCTTCCCCACTGTTTCACTACCATGTTTCCCACACATACTGTAATTTGTTTCTGGATACCATTTTCTATTCTGATGTATTTGCCAGCCTGTATTGTTTGATTTTGAGGGTATCAATAATTCATTTTTGAATCTGGTTCTGTCACTTTTAGCTTTAATAATTGGAGGCTATCTTCAAACATTTATTCTATATGAACTTGAGATGATTTTTATTTCTGGCAATATATTAAATGTCTATGTTAAGACATTTTATTTACAGAAATAAATTATGACCACCCTTTTACTATAAAGGTGATTATATAGACAAAGCTAAGTAAGTTACCTTCCTAGGGCTGATTCCTGTAAGTGTTATCAGTGTATTCTTCCAGACTTCTATCCATACATAATACATATGAATGTTGCTATAGTAAGAAGTAAATTCGTGTATGTAAATTTAAATAAGTGCACTAGAGAGCTAAAGCTGGGACTGCAGCTTAAACCCAGCATTATGTTGTTCTGGTGTCTTTATTATTACCAAATAAATGATTTTAAACAGTTAAAATTATCCCAGTACTAGTCTCTTTTGGGGAGCAGCCCTTCCCATTTTCATACTAGGTCTTATTTTGTGGGCTGCAGTCCTAGCTGTCTCAAACTGAGCCAGCAGGCAGCAGCCAGAACTACTTTTGCCTCAGGGTCTTCCCTGAGACAGACTTTGGCCCTTGGCCTTCTTGCTTAGGATATTTATGAAGTCCAGGATCTCTATCTCTCTCCAAAGATTTCTGGCCTTGGCCTTCTTGCTTAGAATATTTGTGAAGCCCAGGATCTCTCTCTCTTACTCTCTCTCTCTCTTTCTTTCAATTTCTGGAGTGACCAACTGCTATCTTAGTGGCATAAATTAATTCTAATATACCTGGGTGGTCTCTGATCTAGTTCCATATTGCAAAGTTCTTGGCTTTGGGGTAAGACCTTTTCCTGTGTTGACATAGCCTTTTCCTAATTTTTACCTGTTTTGGGACTTGGGATTTGGAAGTGCAGGGATGTGAGGGAGGGAGGAAGGAATATAAGGCGTCTTTTATACGCCTTCCTTTCTTAGAATCCAGAGTTTTTTAAAAAGAAAAAAAAAAAAAACAGGTTTTTAAATATGCAGTGAACTATTTTTTCCTCTGAAAAGTGAAACCTTTATTAGCTTAATTTTATATCCTAATCATTCATTCACATTTATTTTGTGTTTACTATATGTTTGGTACTGTATTGATCACTAGGTTAGGTTTCTCACACTGTGTGCTTAGTCATCCAGATTATTTATAGATACTTCACAGTTTTGATTCCAAACTAGTAAATAAGGCATCCCCTGATAGGAGAAGCAGCACTGGGTTTTACCAGTGGGACCTCTGGCAATTTGGCCACTTTGTGGAAATTTTCAGACCGAATCTGTATCTGTGTAAAAGAAAGTTGCGGTAGATGACCTCTTATGGCCTTTATTTCTCTCCTAGCTGGTTTTCCAGGTTTCTTCACCTTTTCCACTGCCCATGTTTTGGGTTTTCCTATATTTCTTAGTTACGTTGCAGTTTTCAGTACTATCTGTGCCCTCTTCTTTACTATCTGTGGATTGCTTTAAGTGACATTCAGACAGCCAGAGGTCCAGAGGGCATTTGACATAAAAGAATTCCAGCCTTCAAAGATCTTTTCTCATACCAGGAGTTTTTTGTTTTTTAAACAAAACAAAACAAAACAAGTTATCATGATTGGATCCATGTGGACTAGCTTCACTTGGCTGTGCCTCGGGAGAGGTCCAGAATAGCTTTCTTGGACCTGAGCGAGCTCAGAAGCATTGGCACTTTCTCGTTTACACTGGCCTTGATTTGGGGTAGAGGTTGAGCAGGCTGAAGTCCCCTCTCCGAAGCCACCATGGAATGGTTAAAAGGCATCTGCAGCCAGATGTTCCAGCTCTAGCAGGGTCACAACTGCACGGAGGTGAACACAAGGGGGCAGCCTTTCCCACAGATTTCCATCAAATCGGAGAGGAACAAAAGAGTGCAGTTTCAATGGGAGCACATGTGTGAGCCTGTGTCTGTCCACACCAGTGCCCGTGTGTAAAATGTGTAACCTCTAATTCTGTTTGTAAAGAGCAGTAGGGTGAAGGGCATATGAATGCTGAGTAGATTTTGTGCTTTGCTGGGCTAAAGGTTCATTAACACAACCCAGGCTTCCTTGGTGTGGGTACTGCAGACTATATCCCTTGCCTAGCCCAGAGTCTTACACGTGGCAGGCAGGCAGGCAGGCACTTTCATTGTGGAGGCTTAGAGATGACTGAGTCGTTAATGCAGAGGAGTTGAAATCATTTCGCTTGCTGTCTCAACCTGAAGAATGATTTCAAAGCAGTCATTTAAATTTATTTTGGCCCCTTTTTTTTTTTTTTCATTCTCCTGCCTTCCTACTTCTCTTCCAGCTACTAAAGGCATTGTTCCAATTGTATATATCTTCCTTTATTTTTGTTTCCTCTTCATCTTGTAAATTGAGTTATCACTTCTTTGGTTGTTTCTAGTTGGAAAAAGCATTATGAAAATATATGCTGTTCAGAAGCAGAATGTAAAATGTCACTAATATCCTGAACCCCCTTGCAATTAGAAGCACATTGTCACTAGCGTAGTTTTATGTTTCCCAGATGACTGTTAATTTAGCAGTTTAGCACATAAGTGCATTGATGATCATATTTCAAAGGATTTGAGTCTGTTGATTCAAGCGTAGAACTGAGGTAAGAGTTGTTACTCCTTCACTGTTGTATCTAAATTTGTCTTATTATTTGACTCTGTCGTGGCTGGAAGAAATCAGATATGCTTTGGAAATCAAAGGTAAATTTTCTGTCCCCTGGGGATGGCGTGGGAGGAAAGAGGAACATTTTCTTTTAGCTCTAAACAAAAGGAGCAATTAGTAGATTTCCTGTATAATAGTTGTTTTTCAGCAAAACCACATGCCTTTGATTTTTCTAAAATGACAATAGTTAATTTTCACTTTCTGAACAGTTTATATCATCAGTTTCATTATATTTGCATATATTTCGTTAACTGATACTAACAGTGACTTACTATCAGACTTACTATAGATTTAGGACCTGTAATGATGTAGCCACAATTTTTTTTTTCTTTTTTTGAGACTGAATCTCGCTGTCACCCAGGCTGAAATGCAATGGCATGATCTCCGTTCACTGCAACCTTTGCCTCCTGGGTTCAAGTGATTCTCTACCTCAGCCTCCCGTGTAGCTGGGATTACAGGCGCCTGCCACCACACCCAGCTAATTTTTGTATTTTTAGTAGAGACGGGGTTTCACTATGTTGGCCAGGCTGGTCTCAAACTCCTGACCTCATGATCCACCTGCCTCGGCCTCCCAAAGTTCTGGTATTACAGGCATGAGCCACCATGCCCAGCCAGTGCCGCAATTATTAATACACTTGAAAGGTGTATCAAATTAGGTTTAACCAATGTTTATTTAGCACTAATTGCATGCCAGGTGTTTACCGAGCCAGTTTTGTTTGTTTTCTTACTTAAGCCTTGAAACAAAACTTTAGTGGCAAATTTCTCTTCATTTTGCATATTTAAAGAACTGAAAGGGTTTTGACTTGTTCAACAAATGACACCATCCCAGCCATTTCTTCTAGCTGTAATTTTGTTTTCTGTATAGTTGTGTAGCTGAGATTATTTGAAATACTGATTCTCCTCACTTACTTTGGTATTAAAAATGAAAATATGCTGTAATGATTTTTGACCTTCTGCATATTGAACCGTTGAGTTTCATAGCTCCTTTAGTCCCTTTCTCTTATAAATAAGAGACTCAGAGAGAGGCTGGGTCTCCTCCAAGCTTGCGAAGCCCATAGTTGGAGAGTTGATCTAGAACCCAGGTCTTTCCCTTCATAAGGGACAAAACCATTGGAAAGGACAGGCAGAGAAATAGCTGGGATTCTCAAAAGGAAGAGAGAAGCTGACAGTGAGGATTTGTCAGTTTTACTCGGTTTGGAAAGAGACCCTTCGCTGTGTGCTTCTTCCTGCCTCCCTATGCTTCAATTCTCAGCACTCCTGAATATACCACGATTTTCATACCCCTCTGTGTCTCAGCACGTGCTGTCTCTTCTCGTGTTCTTTCTCCCTTTATTGCCAGCTCAAATATCACCTCCTCTCAGAAGCCTTCCCCAACTGCATCAGACAGATACCTTTGGCTCCTTCCTTCCTTTGAGTTCCTATGCTCCTTCTAATAGATCTCTCACAGAACATGTATTCCTTTACATCCTTTGTGTTTTCGGTTAGTGTCTTGGAGCTCCTGGGGCAAGGGTCATCATTCTTCAGGCATATCTGTGATGTTGAGCCTGGTGTACTTTACTAGGATACATGTTTAAGCGTGGGTAGGAATGAATAAATGAATGACTGTGTTCTACTCTCCCGGGTGCTGCTTCTCAGCACAAAAATGGAATAGAATTTTGAGCAGGAGGCAAATGGAGTCTGTGGAAGTTCTAGGAGATATTCTTACAGTTAGTCATTAGTTTGTTGGCATGTAGCTTCTAGGTTACATATGGGAAAACTGGGGAACAGTAAATCACAAAGAGAGGCTGGCAGTCCAGCTTATTAGGAAACTTGAGTAGCTGGGATGTGGCCACCAGCTTGTGTACATGTTTGTTAATTCTGACGTTCACTGTGTTCACCAAGAATTAATGTCTTCCACCTCTATCAGTTTAGAGGTGTAGCACTTGGAGTAGTCAACGAGGTTAGGGGTGTGTTTTTCATTTGTCGATATATTAATCTGCCCAGACATGAGATACCCTAGCACTGTTCACAGCCTGAAAACACAGTTGTTAGAGTTTGTGGGTAATATAAATGTAGTCTTACTTAGATCTTTCAAAATATCTTCACTCCTCAGAGTAACTTTGAGTGTTTTCTGGATTTGAGTTTCCACCATTAAAGTCTGATTTCTACATAATTCAGATATATCCATAGGTTTTTGAAGAATGAATTTGAAAAAGTTCCCCTTATGAGATTAGAAAGTTTATAACTGAAATCAAGTTTGTTAAACCTATGCAAAAATATCAAATTGTCTTTAAGAAAAGCCCAAACCTGTAGAAAGTGACATTTTCCTAGTATAATTATAACGATAATTTGAATGTTTTGATACTGAACTCTACATGATATAAAAATACAGTATTTCCTAAGGCCACAAATCATTACCAGTTTAAATTTATTTTAAAATGTAGTAGATCCATAGTTTTGTTCTTTGTATTCATCAGGGAATTTTTTTATGTATCCTATTTTGGTTTTTTTGTGGTTTGTTGTTGTTGTTGTTGTTGTTGTTGTTTTTGCCTCGTTGATTACTAGATTCTGAAAATGTGACTGTGGAAAAGTAGAGAAGAAGCTGAGCGTTTGAACCCATTAATGCCATCTCTCTTTTTTAGTAAAGGGAGCTATTTATGTTCCTAACTAGGGAGACCTCACAACTTGGGTTGCTGAGGACATCCTGGTTTATGCCTCTTGTCTTGGAGAAGTTATTAATAGTGTCTCCTTTCACTGTTTAAAATTCTAGTTTGGACGATGAGTTCTCTGTGGTCACCCTTATTATCACTGATATATTTTATGCTTGATTATGTTATGCTTTGATTTTAACACTTCTGTAAGTACATTTTTGACTATACTTTGCTGCATTTTTAAATTATCTAATGTTTTGGAAGGTATATCCTAGTAATAGCTGCTTTTTGTGTTTTTCAAATCAGTCTTTAAATGTAAGCCAGTACTGAAATGTTATCCTTGTGTCTTACCAATTTAAGAGTTAGACATTATAAATTCTTTGAGAATGGCACCGGATTCATTTTTGTGTCCCTGACAGTATTTCGTAATCTGCTTTGAACAGCGTCTTCAAGCAATATTTATGGAATGAATCTTAGGAAGCAGTTTGGTTTTATCAAAATGAAGAGCAAAATTTGGTCTAGTCTAGAATGGTCCAGACACCTCCCTTTAAAGGAACTGGGGCTGCGCTTGGGCTAAAGATCTGGTCAGCCCAGTGGCCCTACTGACCAAACCCAACCGTGGAAAAGTTTTCAGTGAGGTACTTTAAACTCACCTCGTGACGCCCAAGTGAGTTTTCAATTGAAGTTCTTTCTGTACGATCAGCCTGCTGCTAAGTATAAAGACAAAGGGATCTTCCAGTGCCAAGCAGAGACAGACAGAGTACCCTGGTCCAGCCACTGTAGCTGCTCACAGTGTCAGCAACGGCACCATGTTCCAGAATGAGAAGAGTGACGGCCCGAGCTGGGTGGGAGAGCACAAATGGAACAGTAGTTTGCAGGACATGTAAAGAGTTCTTAAAAGACATTGAATATTTTTTGTGAGCACATTCAGTTGATTGAGCCATGCATATTTCCAAATAATAGATTTGGCTTCTTAATTTAAAGTAGACACAATAATAGAAAGCCAGGTGTATTCAGTAACAGTCAGTCACTTACGAGCCAGAGGAGGGAAGAATGACCTTTTTCAGAATTTGAGTTCCAAAATATGCCTTGTACTCTGATTGGCAGTTTACGGTTCCTGACAAAATGAGTCATCTTTTTGTTTTGCCAAATTTTACTCTAGCTAAGTGCCTCCAAGTTTAGGCAAAATACGGACAAGTTAACTGTTCTTAAGTGTAATGACTTAAGAACGTGGACTCTCATGAATAGAAGCCTTTGATAACTAGAAAATAGTTACCTTTGACTTTGTGTTCAAAGTGTAAGGGTTGCTTATCTGTAAAGCTGGAAGGGGATATAATTAGGTATATATAAGGAAGACTGTGCATGAATTGAGTACAGGTATTTTCTAAGTCCTAAGTTACTGCATAGCTGCTTAATACAGTATCTAGTACCTGATGGTACTCAGTACATATTAATGGAATCTAAATTTCTTTCTCCAGCAAGATCTCTGTCAAGTATATCTGATCATTAATTTAACTATTTTATTTTCAGGATCCGGTAGTCACAAACTATAGCATAATCCTAGGGTATTTTCTCTTTCATTTTTTAAAAGTACTTAATTTGAATTTTTTGTTTTAAAAGCAATACCCAGTCTTCGTTAACAAATTTAGCTGATATATTTTTGTTTTGGTTTCACTCATTTGAATTTCTAAAGTTATACATGCTTATAGTGAAAATCTAGACCATAAAGAAGTGTCAAAATAAAACAGTCTCCTCATCTTTGCCACCACTTCTCCAATAACCAGTGATCACAAATCACCTTATAGCCTTGCGTAGTTTCTCCTATAGAGCCTCCTCACACGCATGCATGTGCACTTTTTTCTTGCTGCTTTTTTCTTTCTTTTCCCCACAGCCCTTCCGTGCGTCCTTCAGTCCGTGCGTCCGTGCGTGCGTGCGTGCGTCCGTCCGTCCGTCCGTCCGTGCGTGCGTGCGTGCATGCGTCCGTCCGTCCGTCCTTCCTTCCTTCCTTCGTTCCTACTGGTATTGAACGTATTACCAGTTTGGTGCAGTTCAGCAGGCATGTGTTGAGCTCTTGCTTACACAGTGTCAAGAGCCACAGTGAGCCACACTCACGCTGTACTATGAGTGTGTATGATCTCTGTCCCTGGGCAATTTCTCACATTCTCTTTTGTCATATTTCAAATTCATTACTGTTGCTGATCTCTTTGTAAGTTCGCAAGTTTTCCACCTTATGGCGTTGTGAAATCCAAATAATGTAATATTTATTAAAGCACTTAGTTATGCATAAAGCAGTGATATATGACTGTATGATTACTAATAATTGGTTATCTATGAATAATTCTAATTTTTTGTCATTGCTAAAGGAAAACATGCTTCATCTGCTTATATTTTAATTATTTCAGTAGGTTCCATACATTTTCAAAACAAGTGATTTTACATACTGTGTCTTTACTTTTGTGTGTGTGTGTGGTGAGACAGAGTCTCACTCATGTCTCACAGGCTGGAGTGCAGTGGCATGATCGCTCACTGCAACCTCTGCCTCCCAGGTTCAAGCGATTCTCCTGCTTCAGCGTCCCAAGTAGCTGGGATTATAAGCGCCTGCCACCACTCCAGCTAATTTTTGTATTTTTATTAAAGATAGGGTTTCTCCATGTTGGCCAGGCTTGTCTCGAACTCCTGACCTCAAATGATCTGCCCGCCTCTGCCTCCCAAAGTGTTGGGATTACAGGCATGAGCCACTGCACTCAGCCTGTATTTTTACTCTTACATGCATAATGCAGTATGCTCAGCCTTCTTTGTCTCAGCAGATGTTTCTTAAAAATTCCTACTAGGTGTATCTTTAGCAATTTTTTTCTTCCATATTACTGGCTATATTTGATAGATGAGCATGATGATATAAATTTCATTCAGTTAACATGTGTTTTAGAGTCTAAGATTTCTTCTAGCTTGTATTCCATGTTCATTGTTATTTTATCACCAACTAATTAGTTGCAGCCAGAGATTTTAACTGAGTCACAAATAAAAAGTTCTTCTTTGTCAGAAAGACCACACACACCTCGTGAAAAGTTATTTTCAGATTTGATCACATAATTTCCAAGTGTCTTCCAAGAAAGTGAGCATGATGGTTTTGAGTGGAAAACTATGGCACTTGACCAAAACCTCAGTTTGTTTCTAATCATGTATGGACGGAGTGTAATTTGATTAAAGTTGACTGGCCTGAAATGATCCCAGTAAGATGCTGAACTGGATCTGGATTAAAGCCTCACTATTTTCTGCCCTCGTCTAAGCACTAACGAATCACTGAAATGAATGAGTTTGGGATTTCATGTCCAAATCCATTTTTAATACTGCCACCTTATATTTTCATAGTACTGTATGCTTTTCAAAATGCTTTTACCTATAGTATTTGATCTATCCAGTCTGCTTTCAGCTTCTATATTTCAAAGGCCAGTAATGGTTAGGTTGGAAGTAATACCTATTAGAATAGTGACTTTAAAAACTTTGAAATCATTTCCAGGTGTTTTAGATAGGCTACATTTGAGTGATGAAACTTTAAACTTTCTTTTTTATAAAAGAAAACTTCACTGCTTGAAGTAATCTTTTTAGAAATTAGCACCCCAAAGATTTCAGGGTGTATTGTATTGTTCTTTTTTATACTGAATGGGTGTAACTTATTGCAATGTGAATAATGCATAATATCTGTAGGGAAAAGTAGGGAAGTAGCCAAGGAGAAAAGATGGGACAAAGAAAATTGTGAATTTTCTTTAAATCGTTGAGGCGATAGAAAGGAATTTTAAGCAATTTCTTGACAAAAAGAATTCCCCTTTTTTTTGCTTACAAGTAAGGATGTCAATAAGATGAAAAAAATCAGGAAAAATCAGAGAATAAAATAATACCCGCACGGTATATATATTTTGGGGACATTATGGAGGTTTTAATTGTGATTTAATATCCATTTTTTAAGTGTTCTATAGATATTAAAGATAATTTACATACATACATATATATCCATATATATACACATATAAATTCAGATATATACATGTTATATATCTAAACTATGTACATAGTACATGTATAATAGATATTCCTATTAATCGGTATTTTCACTTAGATTACTCAAGACATGGGATATATATTTGGAATAAAAGTAAAATCTCTTATTCTGAGTCTACTTGCCAACCACTTATTTTGTACAAATTATTGCATCACTAAGATGCCAAATAAATGTACAATAAAACTAAAATCTATCCTCCTTTTTTTATGGAGACCACATGTTTGAACACTTAAATAGTCTTTGGCACAACTCCTTACCACTCACAAAACAAACACGGATACTTCCCTCTCTTGGAATGAACATAGAAGAATCCACAAACATATAGAAAGATACAGAATTTCACAAGTAAAGACCAGTTTGACCAACAAAAGTGATATGCCTGTCTGAAATAGACTTCTTGTACGAAACAGGAGAAAACTTAGAAAAATAAGTTATTACTCAAAGTAAAATTAGAAGGGCATTGCATCGATTAAAATCAGAGCAGATGGTCAAAAAAAACCAAATGAACTGAGAACAGAAAAAGTTAGTGGAAACTAAAAGTGTGGTTACAGAATTTCAAAACAAAGCAGGGAAATGCAGATTCAGTTCTGAAGAAACTTGAATCACTGAGTGAGAAGAAAGCTAAAGCTAAAGAAATTCTGATAGAACTCAAAGGAAAAGAACATGAAGTATTTTGTTTCGTTGTTTTGTTTTGTTTTTGAGACAGAGTCTCACTCTGTTGCCCAGGTTGGAGTGCAGTGGCATGATCTCGGCTGACTGCAACCTCTGCCTCCCAGCTTCAGGTGATTCTCCTGCCTCAGCCCCCACCCGAGTAACTGGGACTACAGGCACGCACCACCACACCCGGCTAATTTTTGTATTTTTAGCAGAGACAGGGGTTTCGCCGTGTTGGCCAGGCTGCTCTGGAACTCCTGACCTTAGGTAATCCACCCACCTTGCCCTCCCAAAGAGTTGGGATTACAGGCGTGAGCCACCACACTCAGCCCAGAACATGAAAATTTTAAGTGGAAAGACTGGAAACATGAAAAATAGATACAAATAATTCAATAAATGAATGTATATATACTTTGTGTATATATATATATATGTGTGTGTGTTTATACCAGAAAGAATAATGAGAGAGTTTTTAAGGACTTGGGCTGTCATTGAAAGAACACCCTTAGTAACAGGCATAGAGTACAGGGGAGGCATAGGGAGAAAGAAGACCCTTAACCTAGACCTTGAAATAATCCAGAGAAAAATATGAATTTGAAGACTAAAGAAAGTATTCCAGAACATCCAGATGGTTTGAAGCAGGATGCCGACTTTTAAAAAATAGTAGTTAAAAGAAAGAAAAGAAAATGAAGTCAACATCAAGCATCTCTTCTTATCCGCAGAATTTTGAGAGGAAAAAACATGTGATTCATGAATTGTCTAACCTTCTAGGCTCTCAGAATGGAAGCTCCATGTGGGTAGGGATTTTTATCTACTCTTCCCCTACTGTACCTCTTGTATTTAGAAAAATGTTTAGCACGTGATACATACTCAGTAAATACAGTCATGCGTTACATAGCAATGTTTCATTCAATGAAGTACTACATATATGATGGTGGTCCCATAAGATTCTCATACCCTATTTTTACTGTACCTTTTCTATGTTTAGATACAGAAATACTTACCATTGTGTTACACTTGTTTATAGTACTCAGTACAGTAACATGCTGTACGGAACATGCTGTACAGGTTTGTAGCCCAGGAGCGTGATACACCATATTGGCCTAGGTATGTAGTAGGCTGTACCGTCTAGGTTTGTGTAAGTATAATCTGTGTTCAAAGAGTGATTAAATTGCTTAAGGATACATTTCTCAGAATGGATCCCTGTTGTTAAGCGATGCATGACTGTATGTGTAGAGTGATTGAATGCATGAACAAAAACAAAAAAAAAAAAATAAATATATTCTCTAACATGCAAAATCTCACAAAGTTTACCATCAGTACACCTAAAATCGCTACAGGCTGAGGTTCCAGAGAGGGAGTGCTCAAAAGATTACCTAACAAGGAGCTGAATTATTGGAAATATTTGCACAACATGAAATGTCAGTTCCAGGGGTCCTGCAATTTAGAGCAAACCAAGCCTCGATCATCAAAGAGGACTCAAGTACTGTGAAGGTCGCAGACTAGAAGACCCAGGAACAAGAGCAACACCAAGTCATGAGGGACCAGAACCTCTCAAAAGGGTACGAATGAAAAAGAAAACCTGTTGGCTCATAAGAGCAGATCACTAAATTCTCAGGAAATTTGTTAACCAGTTGTTAAGCTTGGCCATTATTGAAGATTGAATTATATAAATTTATAATCGAGTTAATTATAATAAAAAATAAAGGTAATAAATGCTTAAATGGAGCAAAAAAAAAAAAAGTGGCTGGCATTTCTGACAAAACACAGTGAAACTGGAACACCTAATATTTGGAAATGATTTAGTTTGTGAGAGAGTGTTTTAACTGCCAGAACATCCATTCTTTTGCCTTTTTATATAGTTAAGAGATGTGCTTTTCAGGTTAGGCTTTACTGAAGAGCCAGACAATTTAGTACTTTAGGCTAGATTTTGTTTGTATTATGTTAATGGCCTTTCCCTGCTATTGCTTTTTGGCCTTACCCCCTGCATTTTATGGACATTAATTAAAGATAGAAAGGAACATCCCTATGTGGATTTAAAAATTGACAAAAGAAAGAATTCACCATATCAAAGCCTTCAGATGTGATTCTGTAACTCTGAGTATAAAAAGCTGGCCTTTGCTTTTATTATTTAATAAGAAAAAAACAATCAACTCTTCATTCCACTGAGGTAATCAGAGAAAGAAGGACAAGTCCCCCCCTTACAAAAAAAAAGAAGATACTAATAAAAAAGTAAAAATTAAATTTTATACAACAAAATACACTAGAATTGATAAGTAAATAGCAGGTGTGTTTTAAAAGATGAGTACAATAGTTAAATGTCTCACTGAGGAAAGAGGAAAACAAGTTAGGAATGAGTGGGAATGACGGAATATATAATATACATAGAGATTTTAAATTGTAAGAAAACACTGTGTGCCTTTCAAGGCTAATTAATTTCTATGTGCAGATATGCCCCTTGATTTTCTAGGAAAAAAAAATGTTACAACATCAAGAATAGAGAGTCCTGAATATGTCAGTAACTAAAGGTATTGAGTTTTAGTTTAAATTTGCTTTTGCTATTAAAGAGGCCGAACACTACCTTATATGTAACTTGGCCACTTGCATTTTTTTTTATTGTTTGTGTTCTTTGGCTGTGTTTTTTAATTGTGGTATTCATTTTCTGATTTATTGGTAAAAGCTTTTTATATGAAGCTATTCATCTTTGTTCTAATAGTCCTTTTCAATTTCTGACTTGCTTTTTATTTGATTTTGTGCCATAGAAAGGTAAAAATCTATGGGAAAAGATATAATTTTTAAAATTTATTTTCTGAATGTCTAAAATATTTAGAAGTTGGATTTTTTGTTTTTGGGTTATTGGCTTTTTTACATTTTCTTTTTCACTTAGAAAGTTATGCATTTTAATTGTATTTAATAGTTACATGTGGGCCAGGCGTGGTGGCTCACGCCTGTAATCCCAGCACTTTAGGAGGCCGAGGCGGGTGGATCACGAGGTCAAGAGATCGAGACCATCTGGTCAACATGGTGAAACCCCGTCTCTACTAAAAATACAAAAAATTAGCTGGGCATGGTGGCGCGTGCCTGTAATCCCAGCTACTCAGGAGGCTGAGGCAGGAGAATTGCCTGAACCCAGGAGGCGGAGATTGCGGTGAACCGAGATCGTGCCATTGCACTCCAGCCTGGGTAACAAGAGCGAAACTCCATCTCAAAAAAAAAAAAATAGTTACATGTATGTGTCACTTTTTAATCCATATATATATATATATATATATATATATTTTTTTTTTTTTTTTTTTTTTTTTTTTTTTTTGAGACAGAGTCTTGCTCTGTCACTCAGGCTGGAGTGCAGTGGCACAATCTCAGCTCACTGCAGCCTCAGCCCCCCAGGTTCAAGTGATTGTCCTGCTTCACCCTCCTGGGTAGATGGGATTACAGCCACACCCCACCACCCCTGGCTAATTTTTGTATTTTTAGTAGTGAGGTTTCGCCATGTTGGCCAGGCTGGTCTCAAACTCCTGACCTCAGGTAATCCACCCGCTTCAGCCTCCCAAAGTGCTGGGATTACAGGTGTGAGCTGCAGCACCCAGTCCCATCTAGGTTTTTATCTTGATTTATGGTATGGAGTAGAAATACAATTTTGACTCTGATTTTTTAGTTTTGAAAGTAGGTGACCCAGTATTCTAACTACATGAATTGAGGACCACACACACACGCACACACACACAGCCACACATGAAACATTCCTAAGAATTTGCATGTCTTCTGGGTTAGGGTAATATGTATGTTGTCAGTTCATTTGTGTAGTCAGAACTTAAACTTGATTTCGTCTCTAATAGATAAAATCTATTGTAGCAAGGGATATAAAAATAGATTTCTTTCCTTTTCCTTCACTAAAGCATTTGCTTTATGTTAGCACAGTCTGGGGAAATGAAGGTCTCCTATTTATTAGCTCAACAATGGACTTACTATTCACTCTACTCTTTAAGTTGGTCTTGTCTCCAAAACCTCAGGTAATAGAACTCTACATTTCTTTGTTTTTATGATTGCACATGTTTTCACCATATAGTAGATTGTTTCACCCCTTTTCATCCAGTAATCTCTTATCTGTCAAATTGAGAGGAATTTGGGAGTTGGAAGGTTTCATCTTCTTCCTTACTTACAGTTTACTTAGCTTCCACTTTTTTTCCAAATGTGGGGGAAGATTCCCAAAGTAACACAAACATGAAATGCTGGAGAAACCATTTAGTAGAGCACCAGAGAGCACTGAAAAATGTCTACGCTAACTTGGGCAGTTTGCGCCTCATACCATTTTAGACTGTGCTCTTAGTTTACTTTTGCGGTTGGTCCTGCTGGGAAGGTACAGGTGGGTGCTGCTTTAATGTGAAATGTGACTTACGGGGTAGTAGAAGGAACAGGTTCCTTCTTCTCGGGGAGAGGACTCACTATGGTAATTACCGCCTACTTCCACCAGGAAACTGAGCTTATGGATCACAAGTCAACTTGATTGCAGGATTTGTCTTTTCCATTGTTAGACTACGTTTCTTGAAGGTAATTAATGCTTCTAAATCACTCTCCGAGGTGCTGTAAATGTGTGCTACCAGTCATGGTTTGAACTCGCTTTCTTAGCTACCTCCTGCTTCTGCTGTTTCCTTTGGGTACCAGGACTACTGTTTACTATACAGAATCTTAGGTATCTCAACTGCAGATCTTTTGCACAGTAATATAGCAGTTGGACCTTTCTAAGATAGACATTTATAATAACTTTTCTAACAGATGCAAAGATGATGAAATACTTTGACTAAAAATAATTACTAACCACTGGTTATAGTGTTAGTAAACATAGGTCACTTTTCTTAGCCACTATCTAGCCTGCTTCACATCTTTACCCACCTCTGAAGTCCCAGAGTTCTGAAGCCCCATAGAAAGTAAACGAAAACCATGGACACAAGCATGAAGGCATGACCAGTTCTAGCCACCATTGAAAGGTGAGCTCTTTATTACTAATACTTACTGCTCAAGTATTTTGCTCTTGCACCGTAAGATGACCTGATATTGTTCTGGGCAGACTTCCCAGTGCTTTGCAGTTTTTAGGGAATCCTGTGCTTAGTTTTATTTTAATGCCAGCTTCAATAACTCCCTAAGAAACTAAACTAGCTGCCAACTGACCCTATTCACAAACAGAGAATACAAAGGCCTATTGTAAATCCAGTGATAATATTCAAAATGGCTAAATATTCAGGGCCTCAGAGCTACAGAATTCATTTTGCTAGACCATCCTCAGAAACTTTATTAATTACATTTCTTCCAGCTCCTTCCATCAGATTTCAGAAGGGTGGTGCAAGTTACCATCAAACCTGTTCTCAGCTGGCCCCTGTCTGTCTGTGGAGCCTTAGTGTGACATATTCTACAGAACAAGGACAGTTGGGCCAGGGAATATTAATCCTGAAAAGTGCCCTAGTGGTGTCGTGAAACCAGATCCTCAGGAGGCAAGGATTTCCCCCCAAAATAAGGAGATTAACATCCCAAAGGAGGGAGTGAGAAGGGCTGCCTGCTAAAAAAACAAACTTTGCTGCCAAGTTTATTTTTATCTCATGTGTTTGTAGATTCAGATGTACCCTGAAAATATGCAATGCTTTGAGTTACTCCAGAACACAAAGTTGACTTTAAGGACAAAATTACTATAAAATGGTTATCAAATTTTCTTTCTTCCTACATTTGAGAAGTTGGTACTTTTTGCTGCTAAGTATATAGCCAGGGGGCTTCTGTGGTAAAATTCTCTGGACAAATCCCCGGGTTTGCCGTGTCCCTCTCAGCAAACCTTGGTATCAGGTGGATTGTCACCTCTAAGTTCCCTTTCCTCCTTCCTGAGCTTTTTCACCTACAGACTTCCTTACTGCCTTTCCACTCCATACCCTCTAAAAATGCACCAGTACCAGCGCAGATGCAACCTTGGCGTAAGGTTGGATGCCCAGTTTTCCTCCCGATTGTATGCTGGTGCCTTCAATGGCTGACTGTCCTGGGGATTAAATCTGACTTCATGCCACATTTTGGCTCCATGTCCTTCATACCTGTAAAATACCATTTACAGGCATCTTGCCATCCTCTTTGGCCCAAGCTGTCCCTCCTAACAGAATAATACTTCAGATATAGGTGACCATTAAAGAAACCTTTTACTTTATAAACTGTCCCTGTACTTCATGAAAGAAAACCTAAGATTGAGTTCGCTGCTACTTCAGACTGTTAGCTCATACCAAACCTATTGTCAACCACAAACTGAAGACCTTTTCCCATACAAAGAGCTACCTAAGAATACACCTGTTTGTGCACCTGATTTTTTTGTTTGTTCTTTGAAACGGATTCTTGCTCTGTCACCCAGGCTGGAGTGCAATGATGAGTCAGCTCACTGCAATCTCTGCCTCCTGGGTTCAAGTGGTTCTCGTGCCTCAGCCTCCTGAGATCTGGGACTAGCCACCTCACCTGGCTAATTTTTGTATTTTTAGTAGAGACGGGGTTTCACTGTATTGACCAGGCTGGTCTTGAACTCCTGACCTCGTGATCTGCCCGCTTTGGCCTCCCAAAGTGCCGGGATTACCGGCGTGAGCCACCGTTCCTGGCCACAGCTGATTTTTTGACCTAAGTACAACACTTGTTAATTTTGTACATGGAGCAAGCATGGAGGGAACTGGAAGTTTTTAGGGGGTGGGAGGTTATGGAAAAAGAAGTATTGAGGAAGATGTGATAGCCAGCTTTCAAGAATTAAAAGGCTTGTGTTATTCTAGAAAGTAAAACTAGAAGCAGTGGTGTTATAATAAAAAATATGATTTGAATATACCACAGGAAAACTGGGGAGAGCCTGAGGGATAGAGGCGGTGTCATGTTCTTTGGCCTACGAGAGAACTTGTTATGTAATGAATAAGTGAATTCATGTGTATACACACACACACAAACACACATGCATACACACGCACACACATACGCGCACACACAGATAAATTAGAATTCATGCTTTTCATCAGGGAAGTATACTGCCATACTTCCCTGATGAAGAGTGACCATATTCTCTTGGGGATATTATGAAAGAGATTCTACATTGCAGGCAGGTTGTCTTAAAGCAAATAAACTGTCAATCTCCTTCCACATCTAGAGCTCTGTGTTTACGTGGTTGTGTTTTTCTCTGTTGTCACTGAGGATAGTAAATCTGTATCAGGTGACAGATATTTTCTGTTGTCGCTGGGGGTAGTAAATGTATATCAGGTAACATAGTTTTCTGTCCATCTCGTGTTCAAGTATAGTCACAAAGTTTGTCTGAAATGGTTTCCAGAAGCTTTAAAAATTATTTTCCTGGATATGCAAAATGCAGAAATACACATTAACTTCAGTCTTATTGGTCATCCAGAGGTCATTTTGCCACAGTCAGTTACATTAAGGAAAAACTAACTATTGAGTTACAGAATGTGCCATATATAAATGAAAGGCAAATTTGCTAATAGAATCATAAGGCCCTAGGTATGTAGAGCTTAAAGTAACTTGGGATACCATTTTATCCATTCTATATTTTTTACAAAAGACTTTTTAAGAATCTAGCTGCTACTCTTGATAATTGGTCAATTAAAAAATTTAGGCCAGGGCTGGGTGCGGTGGCTCAAGCCTGTAATCCCAGCACTTTGGGAGGCCGAGGCGGGTGGATCATGAGGCCGAGAGATCGAGACCATCCTGGTCAACATGGTGAAACCCCGTCTCTACTAAAAATACAAAACATTAGCTGGGCATGGTGGCGCGTGCCTGTAATCCCAGCTACTCAGGAGGCTGAGGCAGGAGAATTGCCTGAGCCCAGGAGGTGGAGGTTGCGGTGAGCCGAGATCGCGCCATTGCACTCCAGCCTGGGTAACAAGAGCGAAACTCCGTCTCAAAAACAAAAAATTTAGGCCAGGTGTGGTGGCTCACACCTATAATCTCAGCACTGCAGGAGGCCAAGGCAGACCTCCTGATCACTTGAGCCCAGGAGTTCGAGACCAGCCTAGACAACTTGGTGAAATCCCTTCTTTACAAAAAATACAAAAATTATCCGGCCGTGGTAGCCTGAGCCTGTAGTGCCAGCTACTGAGGAGGCTGAGGTGAGAGGATCCCCTGAGCCTGGGAAGGTAGAGGCTGCAGCAAGCCATGATTGCACCGCTGTACTTCAGGCTGGGTGACAGAGGGAGACCCTGTCTTAAAAAAAAAAAAAAAATTACTAATATACCACGGATATCATCTTACCAAGTATACCAAGAAGTATACCTTTTTATGTAAAGAAGGGAAGGATCTCATATGATTCATGTTATTCTACTTTGCTTTTTATACAAATCAAAATATATCTTAGTGGTGTTTTTTGCTACTGGATCATAGAATTCATTGTCGGGCCGGGCGCAGTGGCTCACGCCTGTAGTCCCAGCACTTTGGGAGACCGAGGCGGGTGGATCACAAGGTCAAGAGATCGAGACCATCCTGGTCAACATGGTGAAACCCCGTCTCTACTAAAAATGCAAAAAATCAGCTGGGCATGGTGGCACGTGCCTGTAATCCCAGCTACTCAGGAGGCTGAGGCAGAATTGCCTGAACCAAGGAGGCGGAGGTTGCAGTGAGCCGAGATCATGCCATTGCACTCCAGCCTGGGTAACAAGAGCGAAACTCCATCTCAAAAAAAAAAAAAGAATTCATTGTCACATTCAGATTGACCATATTCTTTCTCATGGCTGAATAAATTTTATGATATTCTAAAACCTGTCCCTTTTTAATGGATAATTAGTCTATTGCCATGGTCACTGTTTTTCCTGTTTGAGGCAGTGTTCCGGTGACCAATCACTGTATTTTGTTGTGGTGGTGTTTTGTTTTTTTGTTTTAAATTTTTTGTCAGTTTAATCATAGGTACTGCTTCATTCAAACCGATATGTAACACAAATTGGGTTCACTCATTGATTTAACAAATATCAATGGAGGATCTACTAGATGCCAAGCATAGCAATTCTGGTGAGTATCTGAGTAGAGAGACAGTAAGGCCATAGTGAATAGGAGTTGGGGAGGGTGATGGGGAAGAGTTAAGAGGTTAGAGAAAAGAAGATGGCATAGCCAGAGGTGCTAAAGCAGCACCTGAGGTCTTCCTAAGTGTTGTCATTAGAGGTGTGGAAGCTGGGATAGAATAGAGTTAGTACTCTCTCCCAGTTTCCTTGTCTGATTATATTTAGATTGTCAAGGTACTTAGTCCCTCATTTTTCCCAGTTGATGTTAATTTTAAACCAGTTTCAGCCATAGGGAGATATTTGTAGACAAGAGACCTAGTATTTATTTTCCCAACCCTTGGCTCTTCTGTAAACATGGTTCTGATTCTGGGTTTAGGCACTGGTCTCTTTGGAATTATTGCTTCGCCCTCTCCACCTTGGTGCCCCACCCCTGTACCCTGTTTCTGTGCATAGCCAGCTGTATAGAAGCTGTATGGACCCACTTCCTTTTCGTTCCCACCAGTTCCTCCTCCTCCCTTCTCTTTCTCTACCAGCCAGATTTGGCATTTTTACTTTTCTTTCAGTGAAGGGAGAGCCACCGTGAAGGAGATTTCAATGATTGTGGAAAGGAGAGGGTATATGATGACTTCTGGAAGGCAAGAGTAAAACCTGGAAGAACTGACCTCTCTAAGACTTTGGGTCACAGCAGTATGCCTTTGACCCTCTAAGAGTGAAGCACAAGGAGGGAGCATTTTCACTACTCCAGAGACCACTGCAGAGTTTGGGCACCCTGACAACCCTAGTGTTTAAGTGTCTGTGGCAAGTGTGAGCTCTTGGGCGCATGAGGAATGCCCACTAGGATTCCCAGATTTGTTGATGGACACATTCCAAATAAGGCGCCATATGAACTGTTGGGACAGGGACCCAGTGTGATTTGGTGGTTATTAATCTAACTTCACTGGTAGTCATAGGCTGGGAAGCCTTGGAAAAATGGTTAGCATTAGTCTGTCTTATGAAAGCTTTTTCAGAGATGCTCTATCAGCATGTTTGCTTTATATTGCAGTGCAGTTCTTTAGTTTGCAACAGATTTCAGTAGGGACAGGGTTTGCTGATAAATCTAAAGAATGTTAAGAAAGCACACCTGAGTGCCTCTGATAGAGTAAACGGGGGTGTCAATTAAAAATGATAATCTTAACTCACAGGATTTTTGGAATTTTTATTCAGGGAGTCACATATACAAGACCATCACGTTCCATATTGTGGAAATCATCAACTTGAAATGACTTTCATGTTATTTTCCTAACCTACATTTTGCAACACTTTCTCTCTGGTTTTCTCAGAGCCAAAGAAATATTTCCCATGATGTGAGCTGAGATTCTTTTACCCTGCTAGTGGTTAGATTTTGGCAGTGGTAGATAGTAAAAGTGGAAGGAGACACTTGGAAATTCTTTGGGTAATGTGTTGGATGTTTTTAAATAAATAAATAAAGGCAGCAGTAGAGAAAAAGCATGTGTTGCTGGGGATTGTTTTGCTTTCCCAAAAAATGAAGCAGACCCAAATCAAAGAACAGTTTTCTAAGCCTTTTGAGTATCTTCCAATGGGTATTTAAAAGACCAAATTTCATGTGAACCACAATGTCGGGAGCCAGAGGGTAGACAGAAGTATGCAGCCATGAGGAGGCTGGTTACACGCACTTGAATAAGGAAGTCATTTGGTTGAGGACAGACTGGCCAGGAGAATTAGTGTAAAGACTTCGCAATGAAAGCCATATTTTATTAGTCATTAGAGGATGTGAAGAAAAAACATACAAGGAGACGAACCATGTGCTATCGCCTTTGCTGCCAGTTCTTTTTTAAAGGTTCTGAAATGGTTTATTTTTATTAGTTGCAGTTATTAATGTCTCTAAAAGACTCAGCAACACTTAAAATATCCATGTAATTTGTGTCAAATAACACTTTAAGTAAACTTACTGATGCATAATATGCATATTAAAAAGTACGCAAGTCTTAAGTGCACAGCTTGATCAATTTTCATACACTGAACATATGCCAGTGTAACTACTACCCAGATCTAGAAACAGAACCTTACAAACATCACAAAAGCCAAGCTCCTTTCTCATTACTGCTACCCTTCACCCTAAGAGTAGCAATTCTCTTGGCTTCAGCATCCTAAATGAGATTGACCTGATTTTAAGCTTTCTATAAAGAATGTACCCTTGTGTTGGGCATTTTTCATTCAGCGTTCTGTTTATGAGGTTCATCCATGTCATGGTACATGGTTGCGATTTGCTCATTCACGTTACTGTCTTGTGTGACACGTTACTGTCTTGTGTGACTACCACAGTCTATTTATCCACTCCTCTGTTGGTGGATATTTAAGGCATTTCCAGTATTTGATTATAATGAATATTGTCACTTCGAATATTCTTATACATGTCTTTTGGTTAATATGTCTACACTTTCTGTTGGCAGAGAAATTGCTGGATCATAGAGTAGGCATATGTTCAAGCTTAGTTAATTTACCACTTTCTGCAGCCCCGAGGAGGATCTGAAAGTTCCAGTTGCTCTATATCTTTGTCCATACTTCTTTTTGCGTTCATTTGAGCCATACTGGTATGTATCTGGTAGTATCTTATGTAGATTTTCCTGGTGACTAGAGAAGGGAAAGGTCCTTTTCATTTACATATTGACCTTTGGTGTTTACTGATTTGTGGAATGTGCCTGTTAAGTCTTTACCCGCTTTTAGATTCTCTGCCTTTTTTGTATTGATGTATAGGCATTATTTATATATTCTGCATAAAAGTTCCTGGTTGGGTATGCGTATTGCAAATATTTCCTCCTACTCTGTGCGTTACCTTTCTGTTCTCTAATGATGTCTCTTGAGAAGCGGAAGTACTTAGTTTTAATATAGTCTAATATTTTTCAACTTTTTCTTTTATGATTAATACTTTTGGTGTCCTGTTTCAGAAATCTGCTTATTCCAAAGTCATGGAGATATTCTGTGTTACTCCTCTATAAGCTTTTTTTTTGTTTTACTTATCGTATTTAGATCTGCAATCCATCTGACATTGGTTTTTGTAACAGATGTAAGGTGGGAGTCAATGTCAGTTATTTTTTTCAATCAGATATCTGGTTGACTTAAATCCATTATCACATCCCCACTGTACTGCAGTGTCGCCATTGCCATATATCAGTCTGTATAGTTTACATCTTCAATAATGGGAGCTCTTTAATTCAAAAGTCATAGTAGCTTGTGTCTAACTTTTCCCGTTAATAATTATAATTTTTTTATTTTAAAAGATTACTTATAATCTCAATACAGGCATTCCTACAGTTTGCATTTTAGTTATTATTCTATGTTTCTTTATATAATCCTATTTACATTGAATTATATATTCTTTATTTCTAATTAGTCTTCAAAATTCAGTTTATTAGTGGCTGCATAGTATTTTAACTGGTATGTCATACTTAATTAGCTGGCTCACATTGTTAGTCATTTAGAATATTGCTATTTAGTTATGAAAAATCCCTACCTTGTAGAAATTTATTGAGTCTGTTGCTTTATAAGAGGGTAAGAAATAAGAATGGCTGTATTAATTTGGGGCTCCCGTATTTAGTTATTTTCACTGCATCTTCAGTAATGCGACCCTTCCATACAGATCTCTTTGTTCTTTATAAAGGGCTTTGGTTGCTTTACAATACTGTGGGGGGGGGGGGGGTGTTTGTTTTTGTTTTGTTTTGTCTTTTTTTTTTTTTTTTTTTTGAGATGTAGTCTCTCTCTGTTGCCCAGGCTGGTCTTGAACCTCCTGGTTCAAGCAACTCTTCCACCTCGGCCTCCTGAGTAGCTGGGATTACAGGTGCCCGCCACCACACACAGCTAATTTTTGTATCTTTAGCAAAGATGGAGTTTCACCATGTTGGCCAGGACAGTATCTAACGCCTGACTTCCAAAGTGCTGGGATTACAGGCATGAGCCACTGTGCCAGGCCAATACTGTGCTTTTATAATATAAAATTAAAACCTATGACTACTGTAGTATAAAACGCCATTCGTATTGAAAATGGCATTAATACTAAAAATTCAACCTTGATCTACTAAATGAGAAAGAAAATGTGAAGGTTGTTTTAAAGTTTATTTTCAGTCCACAGTAACAGAACTGCTTTGAAAGTTGCTGCTTCTCACCGGGAAGTAATGTGTGCACTGGAAAAGATACTGGCTTGAATCAAAACGATCTGTAGTTGCTTAAAAATTAGTTAGCATTCTAATATTGTCACTTTTGCCTTTTAGGAATTAAATTTCTTCAAGTAAGCTGTATCTGTGTCACAGTCAGTACCTGTGCCACATCAAGATGCAGACATATAGCAACAGTCTCAAAAATCCCAAACTTCAAGGCTCAGGGATTGGAGTAAATACTCAGTAATAATATGACCGCATTGTAAGAATGCTTCAGGAGCACTTACAATAAGAAAATGTGAGAAAATAGAATGTGGGATCTCTGTCTTCATCTCTGTCTCCCCCGTGGTGCACAGCATGAGTTTATAAATATAAATGGTTACTAGACACTTAGTGAAATAAATCTAAAAAGCACAGAAAATACATGAAATATTTTTTCAGCAACTGTTTAGAGCCTGCCCTCAAAGAAATCACAGTGTACTAGACTGTAAGATTCTACAGGACCCTCCAAATTCCATAACTCCTGAATTGACTTTGTAGAAAATATTAACCTTTGGAAAAGTGATCATTACAAATGGTAAAGGACACAGGGATGACATCGGATGATGCAGGCCCACGTCTAAATCCTGGGTGGCCTGTGAGCAGATCTGGAGATGAGGGTTTGACAGTCGGACTAGGTTCAACAAAGCCTTCTTAGACTGAAGGCTGAGACTCCTCACTCTCAGGACCTTGATTAACCTCAAGAAACATTCCAGCACCCCATCAGATAGGAATTCAAGACTCCCTCTGTGGACACCAGGCACCGTGAAATCCAGGTCTGGCAATCCAGAGGTGAGACCACAGTTTCAGTTTCTAGTGTCTAAATTGATTAATGCAAATGTAATCCATTTACAGTATAATCCCAGGTTCATTGCCCTGGGGTAATTCAAACAATGTGAGCATTCAAGGCACAGAAGTAACAAAAAGGCTATATATTTTTTTTTAACTTCTGGTTATTTTTAAACATTTTTTATCATCATAGATACTTACTTGGTAGGGGAGATACCAAGATCACAAAGGTGGTTTCCCAGGGCGAGGCTTATTCATTACACTCCAGGTGTGCTGAGCCCTGTGATTTCCCCAAATGTGGGAAACTCAACTGCATAATTCGTGGATAGTGAGGAACCGTGTTCATGCTCTCCCTGATGTAAATGCATTTTTTTTTTGAAAGAAAAAAATTGTTTTTATCATCATAAAAATAGTATATTTGGTAAGACCATTTGTTTAAATATAGAAAAAAACAAATGAAAATGTTCTTTACTGTCCAGATGTAACCACTATTGACATTTTGGAATATAGCCTCCAGCTCTTTTTTTTCTATGCATATATGTATTTTTTCTTATATATTTTATGTATGCATTTAAAGTTTTAATTTTACGCACATTTTAAAAGAGGAAAGCTATACTTTTTTACAAATACAGGTTAATTATAGAATATTTGCAAATTACGGAAATAACAAAAATGATAAAAACCAGGATCTGAATGTAACAATCACTAACTTTTAAATTTTTGAAGTATTTTGGACAATAAATAATATAGTGAACATTCATGTACCTGCCATCCAGACTCAACTGATTTTAATGTTTTTCCGTAATTGTACAACTTTCTTTATACCTAGTGAAATGCTAGCTATGTAAGTCACTTTATATCCTTTCCTTATCCCTTCAGAAACTCCCATTTTCCCAACAGAACAACTTCTTTTTTGTTTGTTTGTTTGTTTTTTGAGACGGAGTTTCGCTGTTGTTACCCAGGCTGGAGTAACAATGGCGCGATCTCGGCTCACCGCAACCTCCGCCCCCTGGGTTCAGGCAATTCTCCTGCCTCAGCCTCTGGAGTAGCTGGGATTACAGGCACGCGCCACCATGCCCAGCTAATTTTTTGCACCTTTAGTAGAGACGGGGTTTCACCATGTTGACCAGGATGGTCTCCATCTCTTGACCTCGTGATCCACCCGCCTCAGCCTCCCAAAGTGCTGGGATTACAGGCTTGAGCCACCGCGCCCGGCTGAAACAACTTCTTTAAACTCGCTGTGCTGTTTTCTCTTTCAGTGCTTTAAAACTTATTTGCAATTTCAGTAGGTGTCCGTCTGCAATATATATGTATATTTTAATTTTTAAACTTTGCATAATAGTATCATATTGTTCATGACCTTGTATAACATGCTCTTATTGTGTTGTTTTATGTTTTCCAAATGTTTTTCCTGTGTTGATTCCATTGTATGAATTTATCGTAATTTATTTTTTCAATCTTTTGTTGGTCGATATTGAAGGGTGCTTTCAAATTTTTGCTGTGACAAACATTACAATGAATACCTTTGAACGTCTTTTCCTTGTGCACGTAGATGAGTTTTAGGGGAAACTTCTTAACCCTGTCAAACCTAACCTCACCTTCTTTCATAACAAATTTTGTGACATTACTTTTACTACCCAGAAATGAAATTCAAAGAAAAAATAACCTGCCTGCCTATGTAATTTCAAAAATATCAGTATAATACTTTAATATAAGGTATAAATAAAAGGGAAGTGACTTACAATAAAATAAAATGCATTTTAGTGTATAGATTCCAGTTTGACTACATGAGTTAAGTCAGATATCTGTAGTCACCCTGTTTCTATGGCAGTCACAGATGTAGCTTGATACAGATGTGTGGTATTGATGACCCACATGCCATGAGTGACTGTCGGTAAAATGGTGAACAGCTCGTTTTCAGAACGAGTTGATTCTTCCTTTGATTTATGTGGTAATTCCATTTCCGAAAATTCGGTGTATATTAAACTACAAAAAACTCTGTGTTATTAAAATGGAATTAAGTTTAAACCCAGATCATTATGAACAGGGTTGTCCACAGAACACTGAAAAGCTGTGCAAAGGGGGTAATTCTTTGTATGGGAGGACACTTTCACCCATGCAAAGCACTGGCTACTGCTCGCTAACAGCCAGTAGCAGGCCCCAATCGGAAACGCCCCCACGAGTCCCTCACTAAATCACCTAGAGAGGGGTTGTATGGCTGTGGGTGGTGTGCTGTTGGTACACAGCTGTGCCTGTTCTCGACACTGCTCTGGGATGTACAATTAGAAATCACATTGGTGAGTTGCACAGGCTCGTCATACTTTAATGGGCACTGCAGCTTGTTCTTTGACGTAGTTGTAAGCGTTTTTGTTCAGGACCTCCACCGCACGAGACCTGCCTTTTCTGCACATCCTCGCCAGCACGTGGTTTCTTCAGACTTCTACCAGTTGTATTAGTGTGAAATAGTATGTTGTTTTAATTTCCATTTACCTTATTATCAATGAGATTTTTTTTTTAATGTTTTTTGACTGAGGCTTTCTTTTAATGTCTTGTCTTGGAACTGTTTATATTTTTTGCATAAATTCCTACTGGATTGCCTTTTTTCATTGATTTGTACTAGTTCTTTATATATAGTTACCATTTCTTTGTCTCCTTTAGACATTGAAAGCATCTCTTACTTTGAAGCTTTTATCTTTGTGGCGTGTGTGTGTGTGTGTGTGTGTGTGTGTGTGTATAAAAATTTCAACTTTTATTTTAGATACAGGAGGTACATGTGTGGATTTGTTACATGGGAGGATTGCGTGATGCTGAGGTTTGGAGTATCGATTCCATCACTCTGGTAGTGAGCATAGTACCTGATAGTTTTTTAACCAACCTCCAGTCCACAGTGTCTGTTGTCCCCATATTTATGTATGGTAGCTTTTGTTTTGAAGTTTTTAAAATAACATAGTGAGTCTTAACACATCTTCAGCGTTATGGTATCATATGATTTTTGTTTTCAAGTTTAATGTTTCACATTTAGGTCTTTGATCTATATGGAATTTCTTTTTCTAGATGGTGTATGATACAGACACAATTATATTATTTTTTTCATTTCATTGGCTAATTATTTCAATGGTGTTTACCAAATAGGCCCATCTGTCTGCCACTGTTAGCCCCTCGTCATTTCCACATCCCCACATGTGTTGATCTTTTTCTGGGCTCTTACTTTTTTCCGTTGATCTGTTGTCTAACAGACCACCATCATTACACTGCCTATTAATTTTTATCCCCTGAAGTTGTGCTACCTGCTTAAGAAGAGAGTTATGAACTGACCCTTAATATTTTTCTTTAATCTGATCCATGGCTAACAGAAATAGCTCACAGTTTAAGGTGCCCTTGTCTAGTTTCACCTACTCATTCAGGTTTTCTTTTGCTGTTTGCTGATCATTTCAATCAGGACCGTTTGTAAAGCTGTGCTGAAGTTGCCATTTCATCGAGAACTGACTCTGTTTCCTGATTTTAATCGGAAATATTTAGGGTTTAAAGGTAGACGGAATTCATTATGATTTCCTGGTTATGTAAAGCCATGTCTCTTCCTCTCCCTTTCTTCTTATCCTAAAACAAATTTCCAGCATTGTTTTCAACTATACTAAGCATTTTATGCTTCCGACTTGGTTACTCTTGTGTTTCCCTTCTTTACTGAAATCATTTGAATTGGAATGCAGCACATGCTACAGGAGTGTCACTCCAGACCCTGTGTTAGTATATAAAATATAAATTCAGGTAAGCAGGACAAGGATATAAAACCCATAAATGGATCTGATTCTGAATATGAATGTATGCCTCATAAAGAAGTTATTACAACTTTCCTTATAGTTAACAATATGGACAAAAAATTAAATTTGCACTTTATATCCACCAAAAGAACTCTTGAATTTGATTAACAAATATGAATAAAACCACTGTTACTGTGACTGTTAAAACCACCACTGCCAGCACTTCCATTAATTGCCTCAGGTTAGAACTTTATAACATTCAGATTCCTCGGATTGCAAAGTGAACATGTTGACTAAAGAAAATAAAATGAATGGGATGGAAAAGTCTTTTCACTTGTGCTTTACACTCCACCCTGCAGCTGTCGGTAATGACCTTGGTTTCTCACTTGGACATCCAGTGGTGCCATTTCCACACCTCATCACTCCTTCCCTCACCACGTCCTCTGTGTGATTATTTCCATATTCCTGAATGCCACTTTCTCCTTTTCAGTTTCAGTCTTCACATGAGCAAAAAGTATACTTTTCCTGTTATAAGATGTGTCACATTGTGTTGCGATGATGTGTTTGTTTGCCTTTGTCCTTCGCCAGATTTTAGACTCTGTGAAGACAGCGCCTGTGCTCATGTTCGCTCGTTCGTTGAGGAACCTGTGAAGTGCCTCTTTTGGTCCTTGCCCTTAAAACTGAACTCATTAGGAGACTAACAGAAAGTTGAATAACTGTTGATCAATTATTTGAAAGCACAGCTTCCTGAGCTTTGAAACTTAGATGCCCAATGGAAAAAGCTCAAAAAGTTACTCTAGAGGAAAAAAAATAGAAGCAAAATAAAAAGGGAAACTACAGTCTGGAGGGGAAAAAAAAGTGAAAGAGTTCAAATGTTTATTATGTAAAGAACTAATGTAGGTGATAAAAATTATAAACCGAAAAGGAGAATGGACAGCTGCTTTGAACTAGTAATTTATCTGCCTGGTTGTCTATGCCAGGAATCTGGATTTTATTCTTGGTTCCTTCTTGCCCGTTCGTTCCAGCTCCTAACAAACCACCAGGACTTGGCATCTCTACCTCTGTTCTCATTCCTCTGTAAGGTCCCAATTTATGTCCAAGAAAGGATCATAATCAGGCCAGACCACCGCCATTCTATTAGGAACAGACTGACTCAATGAAGCTTGATTCTCACCAAGGAAATGACACAGTTGTGAGTGTGGGTAGGTCCTTTTTGGGTAGATCTTCTGTAGATACTTTTTGTCTTGTCGTGTTAAGACACACCAAGAGATGATAATAGGTAATAGGCAGCACTCAGGCATTCTACTCTGCTTCCAAGCCCCAGATGGAATTTCTTCCACTATTTCCATCCTAAACCCCCACTCTGAGAACCGTGTTATTCCCTTGGTGAGAACCAAACTCCATTGGGTCAGGCTATTCCTAATAGAATGGTAGTGGTCTGGCTCTCGCAGAATCCTTTCTTGGAGCATAAACTGGGACCTTACAGTGACAGTTATCAAACTCTTCATTTGTTCAGGACATTGAGGGGCAAGTTTCTACCTCTTCTCAAATACAAAGATAGCAAGCCAGCTTATCTCCAGGAAAAAAAAAAAAAAAGAGTTTGGATTCTTTAGGTGTTACTTTTTCTTCTTTTACTGTGTATGTAGTTTCTCTCCTGAGAAAAGGGCCCACAGATCTTGAGGTAATATGCTTAAGAAGTATTATTACTCCTGTAGTCCCAGCACTTTGGGAGGCCGAGGCGGGCAGATAACTTGAAGTGAGGAGTTCGAGACCAGCCTGGTCAACATGATGAAACCCCATCTCTACTAAAAATACAAAAAATTGGCTGGGCGTGGTGGTGTGCGCCTGTAATCCCAGCTGCTCAGGAGGCTGAGGGTTGGAGAATCGTTGGAACCCCAGAGCCAGAGGTTGCAGTGAGCTGAGATTGCTCCACTGCACTCCAGTCTGGGCAACGAAGTGAGGCTGTGTCTCAAAAAAACAAGAAATATTATTAGCTCCATCTGTTCTTATGGGAAGAAAAAAAATTATGACAAAGTGATGTCATCGTTGCAAGATTTTTCCCTAAGGCCTACTATAACACAAAGAAGTTAAAGGGCAATTGATGCTAACTTGGTTAGCATGATGGACAGACTCGACCCAGCTTGTGAAAACCTTAGCTAAGCAACACTGATCCACTTTGGAGGTACTGGCCAACCAGGCTTGGAAAAGGGTGACGAGAGTTATAAAGCATGCGGATTCCCTGTTATTCTTTGTAGTTGAGTCAGCGCAGAATCTGAGTTTTGATTGAAGATACAGAACCAAGGCCGAAAACTGGAAACAGAGGATCTGGGCTGCTTTGGTATCCAAACGCGTACGGCCTAGTGCAGAAGATGGTCGTTTAAAACTAACGGTTCTCTAGATTCCTACTACCTGGGTTACCTGTACTTAAAAAAAATCCTCATCGCTCTTCCAAAGTGATGTTCACTTCTCTCCCAGGCATGAGGCTGTATGGATGTCCATGACATATGACTTGCATTTACTGCGAAGGTTTAAAGAGAGCCATTAATTCCAGCCTAAGCAGGTCAACGGGAACAGGTTGATAGTTCTTGGGTGAAGAACGTTAAAGTCAGTTTGAAATAAAACTTTAGTGATTAATAGACCATATTCTAACTAGAACGTTAACATTTTTTCCCACAAATTTTTAAAATTCTGGTAATGTTATCATACCAGCAATGAAAGAGCACTTTAC
Source organism: Saimiri boliviensis (assembly GCF_048565385.1). Lineage (NCBI taxonomy): Eukaryota > Metazoa > Chordata > Mammalia > Primates > Cebidae > Saimiri > Saimiri boliviensis. The sequence continues at coordinate 127,701,106 of NC_133453.1, read as the reverse complement.
AAATCCAAATTTGCCTGAAGATGGTAATGCTATCCCTATCCAGACAGCTCACAGGCTCGCCCCCAGAAAGCAGTGTTAGTATTCACTGATGTTTTTACCATCTTCCTGCCTGCCAGCATAACCTCATCCTACATTGATCAAACCTGTGCAACAGGGAGTTGTTAGGAACAGAAAAAAGTTTTCAACAGAAGGCAAATTCATCTCTCAAGCCCCACATAATTTTTTTCAGTCTCATATCATAAAAGTTACTCTCCTTAATATTTGTTTCTGGAATTCTTTTTAAAGGGAAACATTAGGGACAGCCTGGAAAAAGAAATTTGACCCAACAGTCTACAAAATACTGTTTTTTTTTTTAATTATTATTATGAGGAATTTGAAGGATATGGTATACAGTCGAGCAAGGACCTACATATCCAGTTGAAGAACTCAGCATTTACTTGGATGTTATCAGCCATTCCAGTCTGTAACATAGCGTTCCCATGCCAATTTATTTAATTTTGTTTGTTGTATAGAGGAAAATCAAGATGGGAAAGGACTTGGGTTTGATCATTTACCTTCAATCAGACAAAAGTCCTAGTGTTTCTGTAAAATCCAACTAGAATTCTTGGCATCTCGTAAATTGCTTTAGCTCCATGTTCCTCAACCTGTTTTCTCTTTTATTTCTTGTAAATCACATGTCCTTTTTCGAATAAGCATAAAAAAATACTGGTGCCCTCTTTAATCCATGAATTATGAAAATAAGTATAGTGACTAAAAACAAAGTAATGGCACACTAATTTTGGATTTTACTCCCCCAACCTATCACTCTTCCTACCCTGGAAATTCTGAAATGAGTCCCTAGAGGGAACATACTTTTTTTTTTTTTTTTGGCAAAATTTAGCCTTTAGTTTTTTTTTTTTTTATTATACTTTATATTCTGAGGTACATATGCAGAATATGCAGGTTTGTTAACATAGGTATCATGGTGGTTTGCTGCATCCATCCCCTGTCACCTATATTAGGTATTTCTCCTAATGTTATCCCTCCCCAACCCCCCCATCCCCTGCTGTCCCTTCACTAGCTCCCCCACCCGCCAACAGGCCCCGGTGTGTGTGATGCTCCCCTCCCTGTGTGCGTGTATTCTCACTGTTCAACATCCACTTATGAGTGACAACATGCAGTGTTTGGTTTTCTGTTCTTGTGTCAGTTTGCTGAGGATGATGGTTTCCAATTTCATCCGTGTCCCTGCAAAGGACATGAACTCATCCTTTTTTGTGGCTGCATAGTATTCCATGGTGTATATGTGCCACATTTTCTTTGTCCAGTCTATCATTGATGGGCATTTGGGTTGGTTCCACATCTTTGCTATTGTAAACAGTGCTGCAATAAACATACGTGTGCATGTGTCTTTATAACAGAATGATTTATAATCCTTTGGGTATATACCCAGTAATGGGATTGCTGGGTCAAATGGAATTTCTATTTCTAGATCCTTGAGGAATCACCACACTGTCTTCCACAATGGTTGAACTAATTTACACTGCCACCTACAGTGTAAAAGCATTCCTATTTCTCCACATTTTTTAATGATCACCATTCTAACTGGTGTGAGATGGTATCTCAATGTGGTTTTGATTTGCATTTTTCTAATGACCATTTTTCATATGTTTGTTTGCTGCACAACTGTCTTCTTTTGAAAAGTATCTGTTCATATCCTTCACCCACTTTTTGACGGTTTTTTTTTTTTTCTTGTAAATTTGTTTTAGTTCTTTGTAGATTCTGGATATTAGCCCTTTGTCAGATGAATAGATTGTAAAAATTTTTTCCCATTCTGTTGGTTGCTGTTTCACTCTAATGACTGTTTCCTTTGCTGTACAGAAGCTCTTAAGTTTAATTAGATCCCATTTGTCTATTTTGGCTTTTGTTGCGAATGCTTTTGGTGTTTTAGTCATGAAGTCCTTGCCTATGCCTATGTCCTGAATGGTTTTGCCTAGGTTTTCTTCTAGGGTTTTTATGGTGTTAGGTCTTATGTTTAAATCTTTAATCCATCTGAAGTTACTTTTTGTATGAGGTATAAGGAAGGGGTCCAGTTTCTGCTTTCTGCACATGGGTAGCCAGTTTTCCCAACACCATTTATTAAACAGGGAATCCTTTCTCCATTGCTTGTTTTTGTCAGGTTTGTCAAAGATCAGATGTTGGTGGATGTTTGGCATTACTTCTGAGGTCTCTGTTGTGTTCCATCGGTCTATATCTCTGTTTTGGTACCAGTTCCGTGCTGTTTCAATTACTATAGCTTTGTAGTATAGTTTGAAGTCAGGTAGCATGATGCCTCCAGCTTTGTTCTTTTTGCTTAGGATTGTCTTGGCTATGCAGGCTCTTTTTTTGGTTCCATATCAAGTTTAAGGTGTTTTTTTCCAGTTCTCTGAAGAAGGTCATTGGTAGCTTGATGAGGATAGCGTTGAATCTATAAATTACTTTGGGTAGTATGGCCATTTTCATGATATTGACTCTTCCTAACCATGAGCATGGAATGTTTTTCCATCTGTTTGTGTCCTCTCTTACTTCCCTGAGCAGTGGTTTGTAGTTCTTCTTGAAGAGGTCCTTCACATGAGGGAAGATACTTCTGATCTCCCAATTCCAGTTGAAAATTGCTTTAGCAAATGTGCTTTCTGGTAGGAATTTTTGTCCCTAATTGTTACAATTATCACTAAAGTGACTGAAGTGAAAATCATATGATTTAATTTAAAAAAGGATAAGAAATTTTTGGCCATTACAATAGTGTAAATTATGTGTGACAATAGAGAAAAAAGAGAAATATAAAAAATGAAAATAGTGGCAATATTAGAATGGAGTGATTGTGGGTATAATATCTGTTTTTCAAGATTGTACTTGGCTGGTGTTATTTTTAAAAGCAAAAAGTAGCCTCGAACTGTATTTTTTGTAAAGAATAAGTTGTACATTTAATAATTATCTGATAGCAAATCAGGAACTTCTCAGAAGGGATTTTAAAGTCACTTGACAGTGATTCATCTAGATAATCTTAACGGTCTCATTCCTAGGTTTTAAAATTATATTTAAAAATAAGTAAAAATGTTGGCATGTAGTACAGGTAGTGAAGTTTTTACTGTCTTTGGAGCATTGCTTTTTCCATAAATTCTAATCTTAACAATGAACATCGTGATCTTGACTTTTTGTTTTTGGGAGAATCGTAATCATGTTAACAAATCTGGGCATATCTAAATAGTAAGAGTAGATTCAGTCACTGGAACAGCAAAATGTAAACCAGAAGTTCAAAGAGACAGTGTTTAAAATATACTGACCATCTGCAGTCTGCGTCCCTGGCGATACAGAGGAAAGACCAGCATTTATCTTTTCATTGAAACCATGTGCTGTGTGTGCAGGAAGGAAATGCATGCTGGTCAGAGGTCAGAAGCAGGATGGATGAGGTTTGAAAAGGAATATTTACTACGGGGTTTTCCTAAACCCTCAGCCTCACGGGAGATGTTATTTCTGGTAGACTTGGTGGAAACTTGGGCAGACCCAGATCTATTACATCATAGAACCAGTGGGAGACGTACACAAGAAGCTATAGCTGGGTATCACTGTGCTGAACTAAGAAGTACAATAATAAGAAATTAGGCCTGGCGAGGTGGCTCACGCCTGTAATCCCAGCACTTTGGGAGGCCGAGGCGGGTGGATCATGAGGTCAAGAGATCGAGACCATCCTGGTCAACATGGTGAAACCCCGTCTCTACTAAAAATACAAAAATCATCTGGGCATGGTGGCGCGTGCCTGTAATCCCAGCTACTCAGGAGGCTGAGGCAGGAGAATTGCCTGAACCCAGGAGGCGGAGGTTGCGGCGAGCCGAGATCGCGCCATTGCACTCCAGCCTGGGTAACAAGAGCGAAACTCCATCTCAAAAAAATTTAGACTTTGACCAAAGAAGTACACTGGAGGCACAGGAGGAATTTAACATCCTGGAAACCTGAGTTTGAAGAAGATCCCATGCACATAAAAGCTCTGTAAATCATGTCCTGTACTGAATAAAAGAGCTAATGATATTTAGTGTGAGGCAGAACAGAGTTAAAAGGATCTGACAAAGGCTTTCAAAATCCAAAGCGTAGTTGGTGAAAGTGGGAGAAGCACGTTTTCTGTGATCCTTTGGAGAACTGAACTAAGAACGATGTGTGGAGATGGGGAGAAGCAGATTTTGGAATAATGCAAGAAAGATTTTCTGAAAGTTGGAGCTATCTGTTAATGTAGTGAGGTGATAAATTCTGGTGGATGTCAGAAGGGAGGAAGTTCAGGTGGATATTAGAGGGGGTTTTCTACACCGCGTGGTCAGACAGGAAACCTCTCAATTATCCTCCAAGTCTGTGTACCCTGAAGCCTCTGCTTCAGTTCCCCTCCACCAGCCTGGATGTGTGATTGAGTGGCCTCCTCTCACCCCGTGCATTTATTCGTCGACTGAAGGTAGCAAAGTGGTTTCTTTGTTTCCTTTCCTCAACCCAAAAAGCACAAAAATGGCTCCTGTGTGTGTGTGTGTGTGTGTGTGTGTGTGTGTGTGTCTGTCAGTCTCATTCACTCTCTCTGTCACACATCACATTTTAAGTTTATAAATCCCCTTTGCTTATATACAAATAGATTTGGCAAAGATATTATTTCAGTAAAGACCCATCTTTTTCAAATTAATATATTTTTAAAAACCATCTGAGTGTTAGAAATAATCAGTGTTTTCAGACAAATATATCTGGAAGTGATCATTTCTGTGGCCGAAGTAGGTATGCATTGGCCCAATCTGATAACAGCATTTGAACATCTGGGAAACAAAAAGCAGAATTTCTGTATTTTGACAGCAATCAGATGGTATCCAGGTGTACAAAAAAACACAATACAGGTCTGCCTCATTTCTTGCAACTATTTGGAAGCATTTGGCTCCGTGACACATATACTGGGTTGATGCTGCTGTTTTTCTAAAGTAAATTCAGAATTTATCATCCTTTATTGACCATATCTTTTCTACCCTACAGGAATAGGAGGCCTTCAAGATTTTGTGCTGAAATCTGCAACACTGTGTAGCCTGCCGTCCTGCCCCCCGTTTATACCCCTCAACTTCGAAGCCACGCCTATTGTGAGAGTTGCTGTGGAACCGAAACATCCAAGTAAGATGACCTTATTTTTAAAAGCATATGATGTTTATTATACTTTTAAAGTATATGCATATATTTAGCATTTGATGCCTCGTGACTTGTTTCAGTAGTATATAACAAAGTTTCATTGAAGTATATGGTAGAAGCGACTCTTCAAAGGGCGTCTACCCTCTCTTTTAGGAACATTCCATGGTTAGAGGTTCCTTTGCTGTCCAGGGAGACTGCGTCTTCTTGATGGCAGAGACAGGGTCATCTCTGCATCCTCCACAATCCTGGCATAGGGTTGTAGCTCAGCAAAGCTCATGGAGTTGTTTTGTTTTGAGGCGGAGTCTTGCCCTGTTGCCTAGGCTGGAGTGCTCCGGCGAGGTCTCAGCTCACTGCAACCTCTGCCACCTGGGTTCAAGCAATTCTCTTGCATCAACCTCCTGCATAGCTGGGATTATAGGTGCTCACCACCATGCCTGGCTAATTTTTGTATTTTTAGTAGAGATAGGGTTCCACCATTTTGGCCAGGCTGGTCTTGAACTCCTAACCTCAGGTGATCCACCCGCCTCAGGCTCCCAAAGTGCTGGGATTATAGGCGTGAGCCACCATGCCCAGCCAAAGCTCATGTTTTGTGTAACTTCTTAGTTGAAATCTTATCACAAGCTCCTTGGTTCAGAATCCGTCATTTGCTTCTTCCTTTAGGTTTGACAGATTATCTGGACACTGAGAATTTCCCGTCTGTTTAGAAACTACTTTCTGCACCTTTCCTGCTGGCCACCTGACACTCACATATGCCTGACCATATAATAACAACCCCTTAGTCTTTGGCTTATAGTATTTGTCTAGTCAATCCTTTTTAACTTTTGTATTTCATGTCCCATGACTATTGCTAATCCTGAATTGCTGTGACTTTGCTATTTCAGCGCTAGTGATTGTCAGTGAAGAATCTCCAGACTATGATTTAAGGAAATCAAAGAACAGGCGGTAAAACGGTAGTTTTCTGTTGAGGTGTATAATGGCCTCATTGCTCCTGAACATATGTATCCCTCCTCTCCCTGGAGCTGAGCCTTCTGAACTCATCCCTCTCTCACGTTCTAGGACGTATCTATAGCCATTAAGGATCCCTGGATCCCCAGAGCAGGCACTTGGAGGACGACCTCTGACCTTTGAGGCCAGCCCTAGTAAACAGCCATCTGCCTTCAGCCTCAGAGAGGAATTTTTTGTGGGCTGTCACTCCTAGGAACTGTGGGGGAAAAGCAATTATATGTGAAAAACACGTACAGAATACAATGCAGAAGATGCCTTTAGCTTACTGGATAAAGTAGCTAGTTAGGGTATTCTAAAACCCGAGTTCTATCAAACAGTTTCACAAATAATTATTTTTAATATGAGGCTCTGGTACAGTTTCTTGAATATGATATTAAATGTTTCTTTTGCTTATTTGTTGATTTTTTTAGGTGGTGTTTGAAGAAATACCCTGTTTCATTTCTAGGTATAGAATGTGTACATTTGTTAAAAGAGTTAGGTGAATTCACAAGTAGAAAGATGGTAGCTTAAGCAAACCACACTGCCATGTGTGTACCTATGCAACAATCTTGCATGTTCTTCACATGTACCCGAAAACCTAAAATGCAATTAAAAAAAAAAAAAAAGAAAGATGGTAGCTTATATCTGCAGAGTATTAGAAGTGATATAGATCAGCTTTGGGAGTCTTGATGATAAGCTTGTAAATGTGTCATGTTTGCTCTCTGTACAAAAAAATTACTAGAAGCCCATTTTCTTCACATCGCTACACTATCTGGAAGAAAAATAAATTGTTATTTTAAGAGTATTTCAATGTAATTTTCCCTTCACTAGCCAGAGCCAGTTATCTTTGAATTGTGTTAGTTCTTATATGGTATTTAATCTATTTCCTTTTGTTAACCTAGGTGAAATGCCTCAGCTCGTAAAAGGAATGAAACTGTTAAACCAGGCTGATCCCTGTGTCCAGATTTTAATTCAGGAAACGGGAGAGCACGTTTTAGTCACAGCAGGAGAAGTTCACCTTCAGCGATGTCTGGATGACTTGAAAGAAAGGTTAGGTGAAAATGATGGAGACGGAGCAATGATAGCTCTCAATTAATGGGATGTTTTAGTATTTCCTAAACCAGCTGAACTTAGACTATGACTTATTTTTGGAGAAAAATGAAATGCCCTCAATTCAAATATGAACAGTTATTTGATTGTAGACTTACTTTTTAATAACCGAGAAGCGGCATTCACTGCTTACACTTGAACGATTTTGCATTTTAAGCTAAGTCATAAAATGTTTTTCTGTGTAAGTATTTTACTTTAAGCACGTACACAAAACACACAAAATATCGGGACAAGAAAACAAAATATTGTTTTTTACATGTTGGCTATGTAATTAGGATAGATTTCTGGGTATATAAATAAATGATAGTGTATTCATACAGTGGAATTCTATAGAATGAGCTCAGTGAACAAAACTACGTGTAGCCTTTACAATGTAAACCTTCTGGAAATCTTTACATTTTTCTCTGAAGATGATATGCATTATAAAATGGGCATCCCAAATTACTTTTTGTAGCAGACATTTTTCCTCTTTGTTCCAAAGACAATGTATGTTTATTGCAGAAATTAGGAAAATACAGAAGAAAAATCATTCAATTACCATGCAGAAATAACCACCATTACATTCAGAGTCATAAATCTACACTGTCCTATGCATATTCAATGTATACAAATATCTGTATACACAGTTCTGTTTGTTTGGTTAAGATAAATTTCTAGAAGTATTATAGCTAGCTCAAAAAGTGTGCATATTTTTAAGGTTATGATCCATATTTTCCTTAAGAAAGGCTGTTCTAATTTACATTATAATAGCAATAAATATTTGAAAGTGCCTCTTTTCTCAAACTTTTGCCAACATTGCATAGTTTATCATTTTTTAAAAATTTCACTAATCTTAAAGACAGATAAAAGATGTTCACTCTCAATATACATTTCTGTGCCTACTAGTGGGAAAAATTATAAATTGCCCTGCAATGGCCTTCCTTACTTTTGTTTTTAAAATTTCTGGGACTTTAATAATAATCATAACAAATAATTTTAAATGATTGATATAATTAAATGTTATACAACAGTCACTGTGTTAAACACTATTTATCTTAATATTTATACCACAGTAAAATTGGTGGTAGTAGTAACTGTACAACAATACCTACTACTAATAATAGAATAAGAGTAACTGCTGCTAGCCAGGCACAGTGGCTCATGCCTGTAATACCAGCACTTTGGGAAGCCGAGGCAGATGGATCACGAGATCAGGAGTTCAAGACCAGCCTGGCCAAGATGGTGAAAATAAAAATACTGTCTCTACTAAAAATAACAACTTGTCTGGGTGTCATGCCGTGTGCCTGTAATCCCAGCTACTTGAGAGGCTAAGGCAGGAGAATCACCTGAACCCTGGAAGTGGAGATTGCAGTGAGCCAGGATCACGCCACTGTCCAGCCTGGCAACAGAGCAAGACTCCGTCTCAAAAAAAGAAAAAGAATAAGAATAACTGCCACTGCTTTTATGTGGGATTTTGTAGAAGCTTCTACCAGATGCCAGAAACTAGACCCCTACCTCATAATGTACTCAGAAATTTATTTCAAGTCGATTGTAGGTTAAAATGTAAAAGGCAAAACCATAAAGTGTCTAGAAGATAGAATAAGAGAATATCTTCAAGACCTCAGGGTAGGGAAAAGCTTCTTAACAGTATATTAAGAATACTAATGACAAAGGAAACGCTTGATCATCAAAAGACACTATTAAAGAAGCCGGGCGCGGTGGCTCAAGCCTGTAATCCCAGCACTTTGGGAGGCTGAGGCGGGTGGATCACGAGGTCAGGAGATCGAGACCATCCTGGTCAACACGGTGAAACCCCGTCTCTACTTAAAATACAAAAAATTAGCTGGGCGTGGTGGCGTGTGCCTGTAATCTCAGCTACTCAGGAGGTTGAGGCAGGAGAATTGCCTGAACCCAGGAGGTGGAGGTTGCGGTGAGCCGAGATCGTGCCATTGCACTCCAGCCTGGGTAACAAAAGCGAAACTCCGTCTCAAAAAAAAAAAAAAAAAAAAAAAAAAAAAAAAAAAAAAGACACTATTAAGACAGTAAGGCAGACCACATGGTTAGGGAAGACCTTTGTATCATGTAACAGACAAGAAACTTAATATCCCAATATAGAAAGAATTCCTACACATAAATGAGAAGAGCAGCAATCCAATAGAAAAAATGTACAAAGACTTGATAAAGGTACTTTATAATAGAGGCTTTCCAAGGCCAATAAACATGAAAAACTATCCAACTTACTACTAATTGATGGAATGCAAATTAAAATCAAAGTGTGATACTTCTGCATACCCACTAAAGTGGTTAAACACTTTTTAAGTGATACTATCAAGTGGTGGCAAAGATGTAGAACATCAAGAATTTGCCTACGCAACTAGTGGGGATATCAGTTGATAGAACTATTTTGGAATATGATTTGGTATGATCTGAGATGGGAGATAGGCACTTCCTGTGGCTCAGCAAATCCCCCATTTGTACTCTGTACAACGCAACACAAAGCTAGGCAAATGTGCATCAATAATACTCATCGCAACCTAATTTTTTTCTTTTTGAGATCGAGTTTTGCTCTGTCAGCTGGGCAGGAGTGCAGTGGTGCACTCTCAGCTTACAACCTGTACTTCCTGGGCTCAAGAAATCCTCCTGCTTCAGCCTTCTGCGCAGCTGGCACTACAGGCATGTGCTACCACGCCCAGCTAATTTTTGTATTTTGTATTTTTAGTAGAGACAGTGTTTCACCATCTTGGCCAGGCTGGTCTCGAACTCCTGACCTCAAGTGATCCGCCCACCTCAGCCTCCCAGAGTGCTAGGATTGATTATAGGCATGAGCCACTGCACCTGGCCTCATGGTGACAAAATTTTAATAGCCGAAAGTTGGAAACAACTCAAACATTTAAATGGATATATAAATAAATGATAGTGTATTCATACAGTGGAATTCTGTAGAATGATCTCAGTGAACAAAACTATAGTTATATAAAATATGGGTGAATCTCACAGTATAATGTTAAGCAAAAGAAGCCGTTTGCCCCAAAAAGTGTTTGTTTGTATTTATATGAAGTTCGAAACATAGTGTACCAGACTGGGGAACATAGCAAGACCGTGTCTCTCAAAAAATTAAAATACATTAGTTGAGCAGGTGGTGCATGCCTGTAATACCAGCTACTCGGGAGGCTGAGGCAAGAGGATTGCTCAAGCACAGGAGTTTGAGGATGCAGTGAGTGATAATCACACCATAGTACTCCAGCCTGGGTGACATACCAAGGCCCTGTTTTTAAAAAGAAGAAAAGAAAAGAAAAAAAGACAGTCCAAACTGAACTGTGGAATATAGCCGTTACATGTTTAGGTGATTTAAAAAAAAAAAAAAAAAAAGATGTTACAATAAAAATCAGGATAGCCCTCTGAGGGCTAGGAATGTTCTGTTTCTTGAGTATACCATGTAGTTTACACGGGTATTCACTTTGAGGTAAGTGATCATAGTTCAGTAGATTTTTGTTTTGTGCACTGTTCTGTTTGACCATTACATTTCACAATTATACTTACATTAAGAATGTATATAATGTTAACAGATTTTTTTTTTTTTAAGACAGAGCCTTCCTTTTAGTAGTAGTATATAATCTTCTTTTACAACTTTTGTGCACATTTTCAAGAACGGATTTTGTCCAGGAATGGGAGACAAGGAGACTATCTGTTGTCACCAGGCCAGAAAAACTGTCAGAATTCTTAGCATCCAGATCTCTAGGTAGTAATCATCAGAGCAGGAAGCCACAGGAAATTGCCGTGATGTAGCCTGAGCCTACCACACTATTGTAATGTAATCACAGGCTCTACATTGCTAGGACTTAGAGAACCTTGTGTCCTGAGGTGCTTTCTAAGTGTGGCAGCCGGCACACACTTCCTTCCACAGCTTGGAGTGGTTTTAATTAATCATATAAATGATTACTACAGGAGAATCCTTGGGAGCCTCAGGAATTAGGAGGACTCAAGTGGCTCTATAGCTCTTTTGACTTTATGTTTTAGGAACAAGAACATCGATGTGTTCTCTCTTATAGTTTCAGTACCTTTGCAGTTGATTTTCTTGAGTGTTCTAAGAATGTGAGCATATTTTTCTCTATGTAAGGATAATTTTACAGATCCTAAGATTTCTAAGTGTCTTTTTTCTTAAAATCAAGAATAGATATTGAATCTTATTGAATGGCAGTTTAGCATAATTAAAGGTGGCTACATAGATTATTTGACCTTTTTTTAATGTGGTATTATTTTAGCAGATCTCCTAATTCAAATTAATTTTCATGTAACCTATGATAAAAACTTCCCAGTGTTATGGTAGACTGTTCCTTTAATGTACTATTTAACTCTATTTTGCAGTATAGCTTAATGACCGAGAGTGTGGATTCTGGTCAGAACTAAATCTGAATCCTAGCTTCTCCACTTAAAGGCTGTTTGGAGAAGTTACTTAATCTTTCTTATCTGGTTTTCTCTACAAAATTAGGGTAGTACTAGTGCCTGCTAAAGAAATACTACATGTAAAACACTTAACACAGTGCCTCATACATGATAAGTTGTTTTTTTTAATGCACACACATGCCTATCCATAGTTTTTATTATTTTGTTTCAGATTTTATATCTGAATTCTTAGGTAAGATTGAATACAGTTTTGTGTATGTATACTGTCTTTCTCAGGTTTGAATATCAAAGTAGTTTTAAAAACATACAATGTCAGGTCCATCTTTGTCGTATATCCTGTGACTATACAAGATTGTGAATATGCAATATACAACAATATCAGACTTGATATTGTATGAGAAAAGAGCCTTTCTGAACTTGGTGCCAGACTGGGGCTGAAGACCTATGGTGTCCAGAAGAGTAGCTGCTACCCACAGCAGAGGTATATTCCCATTAGAAGTAGTCTTTTCAATCTGAAAGAAAGCCGTTTTTGAATTGTGATATAATGTAAATTGCAGGTCTTTTACAGTAGATAATTTTTGTGTTCCTATGTTTTTGCAGAATCTCCACTGTGTGATATTTCTACATGGGAGCTTTGACGCTATTTTGATTTTGACCTTCTGTTATTTATCTTGAATTCGTCTGTAGGTTTGCAAAGATTCATATCAGTGTATCTGAACCCATTATTCCATTCAGAGAAACAATCACAAAACCCCCAAAGGTTGACATGGTCAATGAAGAAATAGGCAAACAGCAAAAAGTTGCAGTCATACACCAAATGAAAGAAGATCAAAGTAAAATCCCTGAAGGAATCCAAGTTGACTCTGACGGGCTAATCACCATGACAACTCCCAATAAACTTGCCATGCTCAGTGTTCGAGCCATGCCCCTTCCAGAAGAAGTCACTCAGATTCTGGAAGAAAATAGTGATTTGATTCGTTCTATGGAGCAGTTGGCATCCTCTCTGAATGAGGGCGAAAATACTCAGACGATTCATCGAAAGACCCAAGAGAAAATTTTGGAATTCAAAGGAAAACTGGAGCAACACCTAACAGGGAGAAGATGGAGGAATATTGTTGACCAAATCTGGTCATTTGGCCCAAGAAAATGTGGGCCCAACATACTAGTCAATAAAAGTGAAGATTTTCAGAACTCAGTATGGACAGGTCCAGCTGACAAAGCTTCAAAAGAAGCCAGTAGATACCGAGATTTGGGCAATAGCATTGTGAGTGGCTTCCAACTAGCAACCCTGTCTGGCCCCATGTGTGAGGAGCCTCTCATGGGTGTCTGTTTTGTTCTGGAAAAATGGGACCTAAGTAAATTTGAGGAACAAGGAGCAAGTGATCTGGCCAAAGAGGGACAGGAGGAAAATGGAACCCGTTCTGGTGGAAATGAAAACCAAGAGCTACAAGATGGCTGCTCTGAGGCCCTGGAGAAGAGGACATCCCAGAAAGGAGACTCTCCACTCACTGACTGCTATGGACCTTTCTCAGGACAGCTGATTGCCACCATGAAAGAAGCATGTCGCTATGCACTGCAAGTGAAACCTCAGCGACTGATGGCAGCTATGTACACATGTGAGATCATGGCCACCGGTGATGTTCTCGGTAAGGAAGAAAAGGTAAAGATAGTGAGAAATGCCTTGAATAACAGTGAAGTCTCCTAGACCCCAAATCTTTTTTTTTTTTTTTTTTTTTTGGAGACAGGTCTCATTCTGTCACCCCAGCTGCGGTGCGGTGGTGCAGTCTCAGCTCATTGCAACCTCCATCTACCAGGCTCATGTGATCCTCTCACCTCAGCCTCTCAAGTAGTTATTGACTGCAGGCACATGCCACCATATGCAGCTAAATTTTTCTGTATTTTTTGTAGAGATGGATGTTGTTTTCACCATGTTGCCCAGGCTGGTCTCGAACTCCTGAGCTCAAGCAGTCCACCCACTTTAGCCTCCCAAAGTGCTAGAATTAGAGGCATCAGCCACCACACCCGGCAAATCCAAAATCTTAAACATTTTTAGTATGTTTTGCAGAAGCTGTACCATCTTCAGATTTACTAAGAAACTAAGATCTTTGAAAGCCAGATATCTGAAATATTAAAATCTTGAGAGGGGGAAAAACATGACTACCAAAGATCTTTTCTTTTGCAACTAACAGAATCCTTTCTGTGATGAAATGTCTGCTAACTGAAGCTTAAACTGCTCATATGTGTTACCATCCAACCTTTGCAGTATTGCGTATCAAGCAAATAAGCGTATCAGTCTGCGTAACCAAAGTTGTTCTGAAAATGATCAAAGAATAAGGCAGCATTCTTATAACACAAAAGGGCTTTTGTGAATTCTGGGTTCTTTCTGAAAAAGAAAATTATTTGGGGCTTTATTCACTGCTAACCATTATATCAAATCCTATTTCTGATTTTTCTTATTTGGGAGAAGCAGACTTGAAGATCTCAGGAGACACGAAGCACTGGCACTTAGTAGCTCTTTGGACTTTTGGCTAATGTTAGTTCACTGAGACTTACTTTCTCTACTTACAGTAAAGAGGATAATAATTCATACAGATTGGGAAGATTAAGATAACACAGTTTTTTAAATACAGTGCCTAGAACAGCACCTGGCACACAGTAGTTGTCTTATTCTCTCGAGATCAAGGAACGGTTTCAGTAGTGAAGAAAATATAAAGGAGGATTGAGCCCTGGATGAGAGAGTCAGCCAAATTACTATGTTTCCTCTAACCCTGAGGCCCTTTGAGTCAGTATGTGGTTAATTACATTCTTTTAAGGAAGGTTCTTTTGCTAATCAATTCCTGAAAGAAATCTAAGCTTTTTTTTTCTTTTTTCAGAAGAAATTTAGGCTTGTATCATGTTAAGGTTTCTGTGAGACTGAGCATCAGTAGCAGCATTTGAAAAATAGCTGGATTAAGGCCAGTGTGCACTGCGAATCAAATCTCCAAATACGGCCTGTCATATACAGTGCTTCTCAACCTTATTCGAATACAGCGTGCCTGTTAACAGCCATGGAATTTGTAGATTCCTTTGGGAAACACCAATCTAGACTATTCTCAGATGGTATATTTCATTTTCATTGAGAACTTTCTTAATTTAAGAAGGCGGAAATAAGAGTTAAAGTCAAGAAATCTTAATCTCTCAAATCCTTAAAAGAAGACCTAAGAGCTTTTCTCCAGCCTCTCCTGCCCCAACAGATGCTTATACCACCTCTGTTTGAATACTTCTGTCGATGGGCAGCTCACAGCCAGCTTCGTGAGTTGATGTTTTTTCCCACGTTGAGCAAAATATGTCACCTGCTAGTTTCCAGTTATCTGTACCACCAGTCATCTCTCTTCCATACCATAACACTTTTATGTATTTGAAGGAAATCATTAGTTTTCTAGTTTTATATCCAAGAGAAAAACTGCAAATCCTTCACCTGTTTTTCTGTTGTGATTTCTGTATCCTTTCACCATTCCAGTTGCTGTCTTTTGGACATACTTTATTTGGTCAGCATCCCTCTTAAGGCAACCATACTAGAACACAGCACCTCACATACCCTCCAGCCAGTAGAGAACATGTCTATGTTTACACTATTACCTCCTACATGAAATACAGCATTCTTCTTTTAATGCAGTTTAGCAATTACATCTTCTCATTAATTCATGTGAGAAGTCAAGATCAATACCATTTCTTTCTAAAATAAAAAAAGTTGGCCGGGCGCGGTGGCTCAAGCCTGTAATCCCAGCACTTTGGGAGGCCGAGGCGGGTGGATCACGAGGTCGAGAGATCGAGACCATCCTGGTCAACATGGTGAAACCCTGTCTCTACTAAAGGTGCAAAAAATTAGCTGGGCATGGTGGCGTGTGCCTGTAATCCCAGCTACTCAGGAGGCTGAGGCAGGAGAATTGCCTGAGCCCAGGAGGCGGAGGTTGCGGTGAGCCGAGATCGCGCCATTGCACTCCAGCCTGGGTAACAAGAGCGAAACTCCGTCTCAAAAAAAAAAAAAAAAAAAAAAAAAAAGTTATGTTTTCCCACTTTGTTCCCCAAAAAGCAGAATCCACATTTTTTGTTAATTGACTAGACTGTAGAAATTATGTAGTTGTATGAACTCCTGTATTTATATATGAGTACTGAGTCTGTACACCTAATTTTTTTCTTAAGTTATATAACACAATTAGTATTACAACAGTAAACAGGAGAAAAATTTTAAAGGCAAGAACAGTCACACCACCACCATTTTAACACATTGATTTCTTATTCATTTTTTTCATTGTCCATTTCTTATCTGATGAGAAATAAAACTCAACAGGTAGAAAATCAAATGTTTGGATGAAGTTAAAGGTCTTTTACGTCTCTAGCAGTCCCCCGATTATCAGCTTACCAATCATGTTAGAAAAAAAAAAAAAAGCTTAGGTTAATATAATTTTGTGTTAGAAAGTCCATGTTGTCTCCAGAGATTTACTTCATGCTTGTGTAAACATGTACAAATGTCTATGATGTTTCTTTAAAATTCTGTACAAAATTAACATATGGCTTTCAAGTCTGCAATTTACGGATCCCAGTGTTTAACTCCTGAAAAGGTTTAGTCATTGTTTACCTTTTATGACCGTTTATGCTCAAACAGTCTGCTATCTACCTTACTATTCCTAATTTCTCAAAAGGGCAGATTCACTTAACATCATGAGATATTCTGGTCCTGGAGACTTGAACCAGGACCATTTAAGAAGGCCAGGTACTTAGTCATCACATCAACTTCTGAGCTATCCTGAACCTCAGTGTTCTCTCACTTCACCTTGTTCCACTTGCTATAGTTGTTCACTATTCGCTTTACTGAAGAGAATGATAGATAACATAGTTATTGTGAACCCCTATTTTCTTGCTATCCACTATAATATGAAATTAGTTTCTATAAGTTGTAGACATGTCTCCTTATTTTGAAAGTATATGTTGAGTATCCCAAATCTGAAAATCCAAGATCCCAAGTGATCTACTAAAATTGGAAACTTTTTGATCATCAAAATGATGCTCAAAAGAAATGCTCATTGGATGGCTGGGCGCGGTAACTCACACTTGTAATCCCAGCACTTTGGGAGGCCGAGGCGGGTGGATCACTTGAGGCCAGGAGTTCAAGACCAGCCTCGCCAACACGGTGAAACCCCATCTCTACTAAAAATACAAAACATTAGCTGGGCATGGCGGCGGATGCCTATAATCTTAGCTACTCAGGAGGCTGAGGCAGGAGAATTGTCTGAACCTGGGAGGCAGAGGTTGCAGTGAGCCCAGATTGCCACCGCACTCCAGCCTGGGCAATAAGCAAAACTCTTGTCTCAAAAAAAGAAAGAAAAAGAAATGCTCATTGGAGTATTTTGGATTTTTTAATTTGAGATACTCAAACAGTATGTAATACAAATATGCCAAAATCTGAAAAAATTCAAAAATCTGAAACACGTCTGGTCCCACTCATTTTGGAAAAGAGATATTCCACCTGTATTGGAAAAAGCCCTTTGCACTGTTTTTAGCTCTTTTACTTTGGTACACTCTGCTTGTTCTGATTTTGAGTATCCTCTTCCTTCTACTGTGCATAGCCTCTTAAAATAGGGGTTGGGGAGGGACTTTCTTCCTTTTTCTGTCATTGAGATCATTCATGATTGATTTCCTTTAGATTCTCTGGTTACTCTGCAAAGGAATTTTATTTTAGGGTATGTTATCCTAGAACCTATCATGTGTGTTAGTTGTCTTTTTTTTTCCTGTCCCTCTATGTATTTGAAATGTTCCCCCCCGCACCCCTCCCGCCCATTGTCCCAGCTCACTGCAGCCTCCTCCTTCCAGGTTCAAGCAATTCTCCTGCCTCAGCGTCCCAAGTAGCTGGGATAACAGGCATGTGCCCCCACGCCCAGCTAAATGGTTTTGTATTTTTAGTAGAGATGCGATTTTGCTGTGTTGGCCAGGCTGGTCTCAAACTCCTGGCCTCAAGTGATCCACCCGCCCGGCCTCTCCAAGTGCTGGTATTACTGGCATGAGTCACCACACCCGGCCAAAATGATCCTTTCTGAAGTCCAGGGCCTGCTTAGGTCTATGCCTACCCTTTCTCTCAAGATAATGAGAACATGTATTTCCTCCCAAAATAATGGGAACACCTGTTTTCTCCCCAGATTGCCATCCCTTCTGCATTATTATTTGGAATGGCATTTGTCCTTTGTTTTCTGAAAAGATGAATTTTCAGCACAACACGTGAAGCCAGAATCAGCTGTTGGTGTTTATCAGACTGAATTCCTAGCAGAGTGTTGAGTCACCCCTGTTGAGTCACCCCTCTGTGTTCATTTTCTCATTTCTATTGGGAAATCACCACCTGGACACTGCATGTGACCAGGCCACCCTAGGATAATACCTCAAAATATCATTTGTCATCCTATCCTTATATTTTTATCCTAGCACTCACCACCTGGCCATCAGACTCAGTTCTGCCACTTTCCAGGAAGAGATACGTATATTTTAACCCTCAGGGTCCTTTGTCACCTTCTCTCTCTGGAACAAAGGATCATTTTGACTTGCCTTACCCAGGTACAAATGTCATTGTACTAGGCCTCACTGCCCTCTGTGAAGCCCCATTTATTTACCCTCTGTGTGGCAACTGTGTGTATGTGGGTTGGTATGCAGTCTCTGTTCCATTGTCACCGGTCAACTTTCTTAATACTTTGCCCCTGAAACCAACTGACTATCACATCCGCTGCCCTAAAAGAAGTTAACATTTAGAGTCAATCGGGATTTTTTTTTTTTTTTTTTTTCCTCGAATTGATTTGAAGTTCTCTTGCTTAGACTGGAGAATCTCCTCTGAGGCCTGTTTTCTCTTTGCTTTTGAGGGTCTCTTTTATATTGATAACCAATTTCTAGTGTCTAAGGTCTATCAATGCAGTCCGCTGTTCACTGTGTTTTTCTTTTACTTTCTCAATCAACACTTTCCATTGGAAAGAAATGAGAAGAACTTCTGTGTTCCTGAGGCCTTTTGCTTCCTGTCTGGATATTTAGAGATCTTCTGAGAAGACTTCAGACTTTGCTGACTGTTGTTTTAACTCTCCGAGAATCGGTAGAAGTTGATTTCAGATCTTTTTTATTTAGCAAAATGAATTTCCTTCGTCTTTTTTTTAAACTTAGTTTTTTCTACATAGATTGTTAAAACAAGAAATCTTTCTATAAATGGACAGAATTGCACGGGGTCAAAATGGGAAATTTTGTTAGGAAAATAATCATCTCAAAACCATGATCTAGGTTTCCCCATATTATCTGGGGAAGTAATTTCAGGAAAATGTCCTTCTGTACTTTTAAAATCCACTTTTCTAAAGATGTGGTTCTGGTATTTTTTTACCCATGAAATTTCCGTGTAATTAGCTTGATTATTGCTGATCTTTTACCTGCTTGTCATTGAATAGTTTTTTTTTTTTTTTTTTTTTTGTATTTTTTTCTTCTAATCTGTTAATCTTTTTTATTTTTGCTCTTGATTTTTAAAAACATCTTTGGTAGTAACCTCACATTTTAAAAATACCTCTTTTTGTTTGACAGTACTAGCTGAGAGGTTTTGTTTTGTTTTGTTTGAGATGGAGTTTCACTCGTGTTGCCCAGGCTGGAGTGCAATGGCGCGATCTTGGCTCACTGCAACCTCTGTCCCCTGAGTTCAAGTGATTCTCCTGCCTCAGCCTTCCAAGTAGCTGGGATTACAGGTGCCCGCCTCCACGCCTGGCTAATTTTTTGTATGTTTAGTAGAGATGGGATTTCACCATGTTGACCAGGTTGGTCTCAAACTCCTGACCTCAGATGATCCACCACTTCAGCCCCCCAGAGTGCTGGGATTACAGGCGTGAGCCACTGTGCCTAGATAAATTAAGTTTTAATTGCAGCTATGATTACTATAGTTCTTCCTTTTATTTATTGAATTTTTAATTATTTATTTATTTATTTATTTTATTTTATTTTTTTTTTTTGAGATGGAGTTTTGTTCTTGTTGTCCAAGCTGTAGTGCAATGGCACGATCTCAGCTCACTGCAACCTCCACCTCCCGAGTTCAAGCGATTTTACTTCCTCAGCCTCCAGAGTAGCTGGGATTACAGGTGCCCGCCACCACACCTGGCTAATTTTTTGTATTTTTTAGTAAAGACGGGGTTTCACCATGTTGATCAGTCTAGTCTTGAACTCCTGACCTCAGGTGGTCCTAATTTTATGGGTATTTCGTAGGTATGGGTATATATTTATGGAGTATATGAGATATCTTGAATCTACCTTTTATTTTTACACATACATCACTGTATACTTTTTTAAAACTTTTTTTTTTTTTTTTCCCCCTGAAACAGAGTCTCGCTTTGTTGCCCAGGCTGGAGTGCAGTGGCGAGATCTTGGCTGACTGCAACCTCCGACTCCTAGGTTCAAGCGATTCTTCCTCAGCCTCCCAAGTAGCTGGGAATACAGATGCTGGCCATCATGCCCAGCTAATTTTTTATTTGTATCACTTGAACTAGGGAGTTGGTAGTTGCAGTGAGCCAAGATCACGCCGCTGCACTCCAGTTTGGCCACAGAACAAGACTGTCTCAAAAAAAGAAATAAATAAATAAAAATCGGAGTCCTTGCCCAGTTATCTTGACTGTGTCACAGTATTTACTACCTGCCAACTTCATGTCAACTTTGGATTTGATCATTGTACCTCATTTTTTAAGTCACTCATTATAATGATAAGAACATAGAGCCACTAGCAGACCCACTAAGGACCACTTTCCAGAGTGGGGTCGACCTGTTACCATAATTATCTATAAACTTGTAGCGGATCTATCTATAAGGTAGCAGCCAGCCTACATTCCCCGCTGGGCCTGCAGCATGCTTTATCGCCGATTTGATTGAAGCCCATCTGTATCCTGTCAACCACATTGGCCTGATTCAGCAATCTTACAGCTCTATGACAAAAGGAGGAGGTTAATGTGACCTGGTGTATAAGAATAAGTATGTACCAATTTATTTGTGTTTTTAATTAAAGTTATTGCACAAGCGTTATCAACAATAACAAATCTCAAGGTGAGGGCCGGGTGCAGTGGTTCACGCCTGTAATCCCAGCACTTTGGGAGGCCAAGGCGGGTGGATCACAAGGTCAAGAGATCGAGACGATCCTGATCAACATGATGAAACCCCGTCTCTACTAAAAATACAAAAAATTAGCCGGGCATGGTGGGGCGTGCCTGTAATCCCAGCTACTTGGGAGGCTGAGGCAGGAGAATGTGATATAGTTGGATGTGATATAATTGCTTAACTATCATTCCCAAATTGGAAATGTGCATTGTTCCCTGAATGTTTACTGTGAAAACATGGCTGCAAACAACTGCTCCCTTTCCTAAATTCTGAAAAAACAACACACCTTTAATTGCCAAACTTCCCGCTTTCAAGATTGTAAAATCTACAGGTTAATCTTAGTATTAAGGAAGAAGAACATGTATGAGAATCTATAAAGCTGTAAAAGAACAGATCATGTTCACCCAAATGGTGAAGAGATTTTTTTTTGAGCTTGGGTATCAGAGAAGACTTCATGGAACAAGTTGTTTTTGAATGGGCCTTGAATGATAAAAAGGATTTGAATATAGAGTTGGACTGAGAGTAGTCTAGGTTGAAGAAACTGTGCTCAGAGTTGGTAAAACCTTCAATGTGTACTGTGGACAGTGAGTGGTATACCTTGGCTTAGATTACAGGGGCTGTGTCCTATGTACTCTAGGGTCTGGCAGTTAGAGAAGCTGAAGGGGTGGATTACTGCCTCGAATACAGGCTGAGATATTTATGGTGTAGTCATTAATAGTTGAACCCTGATCAAAACTGTTTCATTTGATTAACATTTTTGTTGCAGTTTTTTTCCCCTGATGAATTCTTCTTCCCTGGTTCCTTTCATACAGGAAGGTGCTCTGGTCCCTCCTTACCTCACTTCCTCCCTGCCTCCAGCCCTCCCTCCTGCAGAGTCCTGCCCAGTTGCCAGGCTGTAGTGCGATGACATGATCATAGCCCACTGCAGCCTCCAACTTCTGGGCTCAGATGATCCTCCTGCCTCAGCCTCCCAAGTAGCTAGGACTACAAATGCACACCACTACATGTGGCTAATTTTTAAACTTTGTAGAGACAGGGTCTTGTTTTGTTACACAGGCTTGTCTCAAACTCCTGTTCTCAAGCATTCCTCCTGCCTCTACCTCCCAACGTGCTAGTATTACAGTGATGAGTCACTGCGCTCAACCAGCTCTGATCTTTAAGTGACTGAACAAACTAATGATCATGATGGAACAGATATCCAACGGAGAGGCTATGAAAGTATTTACAGTCACGGGCCACGTGATCAGAAATCCTTGTTGATACAGCTATGTTAATTTCTCAGTGATAACAATGGCATATTTAGGGGTCTTTGAATGCATCCAAGCATTGGACACACCCATCACGAGAGCCAAGTGTATTTGGAAGGTTTTATAATAGTATTTTCCTGTGCTTGGTGATTCATCACTATGCCCCAGTTTTAAGATACAGTTTTCATGGAATTTAAATGGAATGGATCAAGCTTACATGATTAATTACATTCAGTTTCCATTACAGTTATTGATCTAAGCCTGCTGGCATGACCCATGCAGCGGCAGGCAGGGAGTTTGTCCCCACTGGCCCCTTATTTGTGGTCTGTTTGCCTCACTTTCCTCCTTCTTTTTTATCCCTGTTGTTTTATTGTTTTGTATTTAATTCCATAGACTACCTTCAAACATTTCTTTTTTTTTTTTTTTTTCTTTTTTCTTTGAGACAGAGTCTTGCTCTGTTGCCCAGGCTGGAGTGCGGTGGCACAATCTCAGCTCACTGCAGCTCCACCTCCCAGGTTCTCCTCTAAGCGATTCTCCTACCTAGGCCTCCGGAGTAGCTGGGATTACAGGCGCACGCCGCCATGCCCAGCTCATTTTTGTACTTTTAGTGAAGATGGGATTTCACCATGTTGGCCAGGCTGGTCTCGAACTCCTGACCTCAGGTGATCCACCCACCCTGGCCTCCCAGAGTGCTGGGATTACAGGCGTGACCCACCACTCCCACCACTTAAAATGTTTCTTTGAATGAGATAGGGGAGTAAAGATTCCTAGTTCACACATATTAGGTATTATGGTAAGATTTTTTTCTATGTATCTCAGACAATATATAACTAAAAGGGATCACTAATGAAAATAATAGTTTTTCTGCTGTTTTGGGAGCTTTTCAGACTGTACTTGAAGTATTGTTTTCGTTTCTGGGTACCAAATACCAAGAGGGATGTAAATGAATCATAGTAGTTCAAGTAGGAACGTGACCAGGATAAAACAAGAAATACGGGTCTATCATAGCAAAATTGACCTGGAAAAGTGAAGATAAGATAGCTGTCTTCGAGTAGCTTATAGGGTAATTTGAGGGAGATGGATTAAAATTCTCCCATGTGATAAAAACTAGGACTGATGTTCAGAAACTTCCAGGGAACACATTTGGGGCTCAAGAATGGTCTAGCCATTAAGGCTATCCAAAGACGGAATGGGCTGCCCTGGGAAGAAATGAGTTTTAGAGGATACAAGCAGAGCTTAAACAGCTACTTTGGTAGAAATCATTGACCCTCAAGTTTCCTTCGACGCCACTGTTGTGTGATTCTCTAACTATGAGGTTTCTGTGTATGCATGATAGGGGGAAATCATTGGAATGGGGAGAATGGAGTTGCCTTTTGAAGTAGGTAATATGTTCTTAGACATGTTAAATTTAAAAGGAAGTTGGGTTCCACAGTAGAGATGCTCTGGCATCCATTGTAAAGTGGTATTGGCAGGCCAAGGAGAGTCCTGGCTTAGAGATGGTCTTCGGAGTCCCAGGCATAAAATTAGTTAGTTTAAACTACACAAATGATAAATTAGTTGGCTCGCTGTGTGGAGAGTTCGTTCAAAGAGTATGAAGCCTCAAAGAATACCCATAAGAAGAAGTCGAAGAGATACTGAAATAAAGAGAGTGACAGCCAGAAGGCCAGGAGTTTAAGGGGGAGAATACCAAGATTGGAGACAGTTGACAGAGAAAGGGTTAATCAGTAGCTTCAAATACCACAGAGAAATCATAGAGGATTAAAATTGAGAACAAAAAGCATTTAGGTTAGGAATATGAAAATTACTGTGAAATTTCAAGGAAGCAGTTTCCTGGAGCAACCAGGAGAGCCTAGATGTTAAAGAAAGAGCACATCGTGTAGAAATGAGAAGCTGCCTGTTGAAGAGATGTGGGGAAGGAAGGAAGGAGAGGATGTAGTAGCTAGCTGGGGAAACAGACAAGAGGAAAGGGGATGCCTTGCATTACGAATGGATTGTTCACTTTGTTTGTTTTTAAGCTAAACCTAAACGTGGTGAAGGCTTATCGGGGATTTTAGTTTCGTTTACCTGGAGGCCCTGTGACACAAAGGTGTTCTGCCGTTTGTTGCCTATTAACTGCCACTAGGGGGAAATCTGAATCAGAGAGAAAAGTTTGGGAATCATTTTGGCTTTAGGTCCTCAGTTTCTAGTTGAAAAACTAAATAAATAAAGGTGAGTGGGTAGCGGACACTCCAGACTCATCACCTTGGCAGTTAAGAGAGAAGGGTCCCGGACTCGATGGTGGTCAGAGGATACTTGAGCTCTGCTTAGCAGCAGTGTTGTACATGTTTAAGAATAATATATGCATAGATGACTTATGTAACAAATTTTTTTTATGCAGCAGGTGAAAGAAGAGGCTTTAAAGTATCTGCCGGTTACAGCAAGTTCTTCGTGATTGTCTATGATTTTCAGTGTGTCTCTATTCTTCACAGGGTCAATTCTCCCTACTAGTTGAAAG
Source organism: Saimiri boliviensis (assembly GCF_048565385.1). Lineage (NCBI taxonomy): Eukaryota > Metazoa > Chordata > Mammalia > Primates > Cebidae > Saimiri > Saimiri boliviensis. Next base: position 127,676,605 of record NC_133453.1, on the reverse strand, counting down.
GATGTATCGCATACCCAAAGGCACTCATAAAGAACACCAGTGAGAGGGGAAGATATTTCCCTCCTGAGCATGAGGCAGAACTGTGCCTAAAGATGAATTAAGAGTCATCCAAGATAATTTGCTAGTAGTAGAATTCTTGTGCCGTGACACTAGAAATTGTTACCAGACATTAAAGATTCCAAACCTATCAGTTTTCAGGGGAATAAAACACTTAATACTCATGTCACTTAAATATTACCAGTTTAAGAAAAATATGGGCAAATATTTATGTGTGTGGTTTTAATTTTTGGTATAAAAATGCCAGTTGCGGCTGGGTGCAGTGGCTCAAGCCTGTAATCCCAGCACTTTGGGAGGCTGAGGCGGGTGGATCACGAGGTCAAGAGATCGAGACCATCCTGGTCAACATGGTGAAACCCCATCTCTACTAAAAAATACAAAAAATCAGCTGGGCATGGTGGCGCGTGCCTGTAGTCCCAGCTACTCGGGAAGCTGTGGCAGGAGAATTGCTTGAACCCAGGAGGCGGAGGTTGCAGTGAGCCGAGATCGCGCCATTGCACTCCAGCCTGGGTAACAAGAACGAAACTCCGTCTGAAAAAAACAAAAAACAAAAAAAATGCCAGTTGCTTGCTTACTATGCCCAAATAGCCTATGTCATCATAATTATCATTGTCACGTCAATAAGGTCTCATAATTATTAAAACATCTTAATGTTTACAAAGCCCAGCCATACTCATTGGATTTCAGACCCAAAGATGGCTCAGAAGTGAAATTGCACTGAAAGGTCCTTTTACCAGTCTCCTCCATCTTGTGCTGTATTACGGGGTTTGACAATGAACAGTGCAGTTTAGGGCGATTTAACTTTTTGTTATTTTTTGTTTCTAATTTTTCTATAAATCTCGTGCTTTTTAAATAAACACTTAAAAAGTGTTCCATGCTTTTGTAAACCAACGTTATTGAGAACAAATTGAATCATTAGTGGATTGTTACAAGGTGTATGGGCAATCATGTCTTTTGTGTGGCTCAAGCCATATGACTGATCCATGAATTTAAAAGATTTGTGGTTTTGCAGGTCGAGTCTATGCTGTCTTGTCAAAGAGAGAAGGTCGGGTACTTCAAGAAGAAATGAAAGAAGGGACAGACATGTTCATTATTAAGGCTGTGCTGCCTGTGGCTGAAAGCTTTGGTTTTGCTGATGAAATCAGGAAGAGGACAAGTGGCCTGGCCAGCCCGCAACTGGTATTCAGCCATTGGGAGGTAAAAATCCAAGTTCCTATCCCTTCCTTCTCGTCTATGGGTACATTCCCTACAGAAGAGCCCAAGAATAGCAGACAACACAGATCATGGCATCTGGCCTTTCTGTGTGTGGCTCAACTCAGTCAAATGGACAGGTGAAAGCAAATGGCTTTTTTATCCAGATTGAATGATCCTGAGATCATCTGTGGCTTATAATAAACACACACACACACACACACACACACACACACACACACACAGTCACTCTCATGTGTTCCTTTTATTCAATATAAAATTTAAGATACTGAAAATTTAATCCTTTTTTCATCCAAATATATATTTTAGATTTTTAATGGAAACTCACGGACCTTTTGAATGTGAAATTTTAAGAGCATTTTCTTCCAGGGAAAAAAAATTATCTCCAGCCATTTAGAAGGGAACAGTTACACTTCTTGCAAAGTGGTAGCTTTAAATCATGGTGTATTGTATATTCTTCCATCCCCGTTATGAAGATTCAAGGTTTCCGTGGCTTTCAAGTGTTGTGGAATGAGAATGGAATGAAATGGTTACTCAGAACCCTTCATTGTCAGTGTGGGTAAAGGTGGGTGAAAGGCAAACCTTCTCGGTAATCAGAAAGGAAAACTTAACAAACAGATCCCCATTGCTGGGGAGAGAAGGAAAGATTGTGAACACATTGTTAAGTTAGAGAAAAAACAATAGCGAGAGGCAAAGGTAAGGTCAGACCAGCCGTCCTGAACAGATCCTTAAAGGCAAAGGAGATGGGAGCCAGCTAAGGGGGACATTCAGTCAGAAGGGGCCGCATGAGAAAAGGCCGGTAGAGACAAACTGCAAGCCACGTGCAAAAACGATTTACTTTTCAAGAAAAAGCCTAAGGTCAGGAAGAAAATTTTAAACCCAAGGATATAAGTAGAAAGAGTGTTTTAAGAACAGTTTTTGTGGTGGTTGTTTACAGGGAATTGAAATATCTTCACATTATTCCCTTTTACCATGGAGGTTTGTAAGGTAATGGAAGAAGCATTGACTCTGGAGTCAGACAGTCCTGGTTTCAAATACAAATTCTTCTTATTTGGGCAAATCATGGACCCTCCCGAGTTTTCTTCACCCTCTGGTCAAATATCTAACCTAGTGCCTGACATTGTGGCTGACCAGCCCTTGCTGATGCGAAGATCGTTCCTCATGGATCATTTTCTGAGTCCATACCACATTCCTTTTGGCTTCCTGTCAGCAGTGTGGCATTGCACAGGGCTTCACACAGATTATCCGTGGTTTTATTCTTAAACTCTATTTCAACAAAACTCAGGATTTAGCTTCAATGCTAAGCTGTTATCTTTCTCACTTTCTTTAGCCTGTTGGGTCCCTTTTTCCAGAACACTGTAAGAAGAGTTTAAATATAGATGAGAATGGAAAGTGAGAATAATTGAAGGAGAACTTTCTTTTTAAAATGAAATTTATAATCAAGTGAATCAGTGAAGTAAAGAAGGGTGGTACTTTAGAAAAATTGACTTTGGACAGGGCAAGTCTGCTTTTAATTCAGTAAGTTCATTTCATCTAAATGACTGCAAGTGAAGTAACCATCCCAGAGCACTCCATTGTGTCTGCTTTTCCTTTAAAAAAAAATGAAGTCATATTCGTAATGATTGACAGAACCAAGGGTAACACTGTGATTTAGGTTACATCATAGAGTTTGGTCAGTACAAAGTCTAGGTTTTAACAGTAATTTACTGTGAATTTTTTCTTACCTTTTGCATCTTTCTCTGAAAACTTAATGGGGTTTTGATGGTTTTGCCGGCTTATCATATCTGATGAGATATTGCTGCATTTCATTATGTAGAAAACAATAGCCCCAAAACATGAATTTTGTAATTTCTGAGCTTGTGGGTAGTCATTTCTCATTTATCCAGAATTCTAGCTTTTTAGTTTTGGTTTTGGTTTTTGGCATTCGACTTTTATGTAAGAACACAAACCGATAAGAAACATAAGGGATGCATTTTAAAAGGCAGTGGCTGATAAAAAGGAACTATGTAGTGAAATATATTACAGATGGTTCTAATGAAAACATTATTACAGCATCCTCTACCACAGGTTTTAGTTACCTGGTGTGTGATTACAGAGCAATACAGCTAAACAATATTTAGAACCAGAGAGATTCAGCCCACTCCAACCCAATGACCTTGAGAGGAAGAATGCTTTCCTCATTGGCATTACCATTGCCGCAAACTGCCTTCCGAATTCACAAGTCATGCTTCTGAATATCTCAGAGATGACAAGTAGTCCATCTCATGAAGATGTCCTTGATTAACACTTGCGCATAAAACTGGGTTATAGTATGTTTGATCAGAACAAAGAGGATGTAGGTTAAGTAATCACTGGGATTGTCTGTAAATCCAGATCCCTAATAGGCATTCAGAGCTGTTGTAATGGCATCATTATTGGAAGAATGATCCATTTGAATTCTTATATTCTATTTTTTGTTTTAAAATCTCATCATTTGATAGTCTTATCCTTCCAAGTGATTTATAAAGCATATTTTTTAAAATATATATATATAAAGTTCCCTTCATTTCTTAGTTGTCAGATATATTATTTAGGAAGCAGGTAAGACTGCTCTAATAAAAGGATCCCAAAATATAGTGGCTCAAATAAGGCAGAGATGATTTCTCTTTTGGGTCCAGGGAGGCAGACTAGGGCTGACCTGTGTCTCACTGTGGTGGGATCCCAGGCCCATTCTGGCTTGCTGCCTTTCTCAACACTTGGCTCCCACTGATTGTCCAAAGTGGCTACTCTACCCCCGCCATCACATCTGCATTCCAGCCAATAAGAATGAGGATGAGGAAGAATAAGATGTTCTCCTTCCCTTTAAGGGCACAAACTGGGTCTTGCACACAATCACTTCACCCTCATCCCAAGGCCCAGAAGCAGTCATCTGAGCACATCTAACAAGGCCCCACCTAAGAAGGAGGCTGGGAAATGTAGTCTTTAGGTCTATGGCCTGTGGTCTGTTTTGGTAAATAAATTTTTTTAGAATACACCTGTACCCAATCATGTACGTATTTTCCATGACTGCTTTTAAGCAGAGTAAAGTAGCTGTGATAGAAATCATATATGGCCTGCAAAGTCTAAGATATTTACTATCTGGCTCTTTGTAGAAAAAGTATGCCTCATGCCGGGCGCGGTGGCTCAAGCCTGTAATTCCAGCACTTTGGGAGGCCGAGGCGGGTGGATCACGAGGTCAAGAGATCGAGACCGTCCTGGTCAACATGGCGAAACCCCGTCTCTACTAAAAATACAAAACATTAGCTGGGCATGGTGGCGCGTGCCTGTAATCCCAGCTACTCAGGAGGCTGAGGCAGGAGAATTGCCTGAGCCCAGGAGGCGGAGGTTGCGGTGAGCCGAGATCGCGCCATTGCACTCCAGCCTGGGTAACAAGAGCGAAACTCCGTCTCAAAAAAAAAAAAAAGAAAAAGTATGCCTCAACCTTCTCAATCTTCAGATTCAGGTGGCCATATGCCTACCTGAAATATCTATTCGGGATATTTAGGGACAACTAGTATAAAAACAGCAAGATTTTACCAAATAGGCAGTTTTTGTACATGAAGGCCTTGATGGTTTTCCATCTCCTTTATCCTTCAGAAATTTTTTTAAAAATCTTAAAATTGATCTTACACATTTAATAATTTTTAAAAAATGTTACTTTCTGGCTTAGCTATATCTTGTTATTAAAAATAAGTCTCTTAAATAACTTGAGAGAAAAATGTTCTCAAGAAAATTTCGCCCCAGTTTTGTGCCATCCTTCTGCCATGTCCTTGCCACCTGTCGTGGTCCTGTTCCCAAAAGCTTCAAATCTTTGGAATCTTGAAAACTACATTATAATTAAATGTCATTGATCTGATATTTTTTGGCTGTCTTGGTTTTTCCCCCATAGTTAGGTTTAGAAATAACACAGTTGTTGAGATACGGCTTCTTTTCATTTGTATTCTACCACACCATATAATTTACAATCAAGAGCTTTTGAGAGAAAGTGCTTCAAAAAATAGAGAAAATAAAATTACAGGCATTTTTCCATGAGGAAACCTTTGAAGTCAGCAATCTCATAATTTCTCTTTCCTATGTTTTACCCTTCTGTGAAAAAGAAAGAAAAGGAGCTAATAACAGACACAGAAAGAAAAAATATTACCACCCAGTGCGGTTGTACATGTATGTCAGCATAACCTCAAGATTCGCGGCTTACTACTGAGATTACCCTGAGGGGTGGGCTAAAGTTCACACCGGGTGAAGTGATTATAATCGCACCAAACAAGTTTATTTTGGACATGGTATTTTCCACCTGCCAGCTGTAATCGTAGTGAAAACTGGGCAAAAAATTGAAATGGGGCACCCAGAGCTTCTTCCTTCTGGGCTTTCGTTTCCCTTGATGCCTAGGGCAACAGTTTGCACTTGGGTACCGTGTTATGAATCAGAAAATGGCATCTCCTTCAGGCTATTGAGTTGCAAAAATACATTCTCACTCTAGGCCGATGTATTCTGGGTGAGGCAGTAAGGAAAAAAAAAAAGCACCTTTTTTCTTCAGTGTGATAACGAGCCCCTCTCTGTGGCCTGGAGGGGCCTTTCTGTAGAGCACAAGCTGGCCAACCATAAAAGGGTGGGCTTGTCTTTGCTCAACCAAGGAAATTCAAAACCAGCCTGGAGCACTCGGGTGGTGTTCCATCTGCGCTGTTCTCAGAGTTTGTCGGGCCTGTTGAGACAAGTGGCTTCGGGCTGTCCACACAGACGCAGGAGGAGCAAAGCTGTCTTCATGATATTGGTACTTTTTTTTTTTTTTTTTTTGAGACGGATCTCGCTCTGTCGCCAGGCTGGAGTGCAGTGGCGTAATCTTGGCTCACTGCAACTTCCATCTCCCGGGTTCAAGTGATTCTCCTGCCTTAGCCTTCTGAGTAGCTGGGACTACAGGCTTGCACCTCCACGCCCAGCTCATTTTTGTATTTTTCGTACACGGAGTTTCACCATGTTAGCCAGGATAGTCTCGATCTCTTGACCTCATGATCCGCCTGCCTCAGCCTCCCAAAGAGCTGAGATTACAGGCATGAGCAACCACGCCCGGCCCGATATTGAGACTTTTAACATGCCATCCTTACAAATGGGAGAACCCAGGTGTATGACCGTTTGAAATATGTTGCCCAAGATCACACAGCTAAGCAGGCAGGGAGCTGGCACTGAAGGGAGACTGCCTGGCTCCATAGCCGGTGCAGTTAACCCTCTCAGCACTTTCACTCTGGCCTCAGTGCCTGTCCCTAGATTCGGCGACATGCCACCCCCCTACTCCTCACTCTGGGTTTGATTCCACACAGACTCACTTGGTTCTCGCTCATGGCATTCTCTGCCTGTTTCCTTGTGTATGAGGAACAGACGTCACCCCTCTCACCTTGTCCTCCCACCAGCAAAGCGGAGTAACCAATTCTGGAAGCAGTGTGTGTTTCTCACAAGTGTTGAGAATTTTACCTCCAGGCAAAAGAGAATTATAACTGGTGGTCGGGTGTCTTTTAAAAATTTGTTTAAAAAACTACAAATGTGGCCGGGCGCGGTGGCTCAAGCCTGTAATCCCAGCACTTTGGGAGGCCGAGGTGGGTGGATCACAAGGTCGAGAGATCGAGACCAACCTGGTCAACATGGTGAAACCCCGTCTCTACTAAAAATACAAAAAAAATTAGCTGGGCATGGTGGCGCGTGCCTGTAATCCCAGCTACTCAGGAGGCTGAGGCAGGAGAATTGCCTGAACCCAGGAGGCGGAGGTTGCCGTGAGCCGAGATCGCGCCATTGCACTCCAGCCTGGGTAACAAGAGCGAAACTCCGTCTCAAAAAAAAAAAAAACTACAAATTTTTTTTCCATAGGAAGTTACCAAAAAATATATACAGGGAGGTCCTGTGAGCCCTTCACCCCTCCTCCCCCAGTGTTAACATCTCTTGTATCTATAGTACAATACCATACCAGGACATTGACACTGATACACCAATAGAGCTCGTTCGGATTTCACCAGTTACATGCACTTGACTTAGCTAGTACCAGTGTGCAACTTATGTTTGGATAAACCCAGTCTTCATGGCAGTCTGCAAACATGGCAAAGGCAGGCTTTGGAGCCAGACACACCTAGGATGTGCCAGGTGCTTTACTGTCTGAATTTTATGTAATATCTTCCTCAGTCTTCACAACTCTATCAATTGATGGATTATGCGTGTTCTCAGCTGCAGGAACCATAAAGCCGGAATAGTAATTATTTAAGCAATTAGGGCTGGTGGTGTCCCTGAGCAATTACTATGGCTCAGGGGCACCATCAAAGATGCAGGCTCCGTTTCCTCTGCTCTGTACATTCATGGGAGTTTGTATGTCATTAGTGCTAAAAAAAAAATTTATCACATATGTAGCTTTATGGAACAAGATACAGAATTGTTCCATCACCAAAAGGCTCCCTCATGCTCCCCCTGCATAGCTACACCTATCCTTACCCCGGGTGGGTGGCTTTTGACCTTTCAGGCTGTTTTGAGTGACAGCCACCTTCCTTCCCTTCGTCCTGCCCAGGCCCAGGCCCTGAGCCCAAACTGTCAGCCTGGCTGGTATCATGGTGACATTGTCTGCTGGTGAATGGTCTCGAATGAGCCTTGCTATCCTAGGCCCAGTGGCTAGTGAATCAGAATTGAGTCCCTGGGACTGATGTGCCCCCAAAATCACAGCATACACCCTGTAACCCAGAAGAACCCCCTCAGATGGCCAAGTCCACAGGACTGAGCTTCCTTCCCACTCCTCCTCCTCACTGCAGTTTTTCATCTAAACTCCATCCATCTGCCCTTGACTGCAACTCTGCCTACCCATCCCCAACCCAATTGCTGGACCTTGTCTCCTTTTCTGTCCCCAGCCTCTAACTGGGGTCCCACTTCAAGACACTCCTCCTGTGGACTTGCTGTCACCTGCCAGAATTGTTGCTCTAGGGCCGATAATGCCTCTGTGCCTCCTGGCTGCTCTCCGTTCTTACCGCCTGCTCTTTCCTTCAGGACTCTTTCCTAGAAGGATATTTCTTCATTCTTTTGTTGAGTGTCCATGAGAGGTCGTATGTTTTAAAGTCTGTCCAACAGAGGCTTTTTTTGGATAATGGTTTATTTAACTAGATAACGACGTGTAGGCTCACACCGAGGCTCCTTCGCACTCTGAGGACTTCACTGTGTCCCAGCATCTGTTGCTGATGCGAAGTTTGTCGTTGGTCTGATTCATGTTCTTCTCTAGATGATCTGGCTTTTCTCTGATTTTCTCTGTATCTGCCTCAGCACCAGGACACAGACAGCTGCTTTATTTCCAGCCTTTGTTCAAGAGCAAGGAGCATAGTTATGGCTCCCACCTCCCAGTCTATAACGTCTAGTGGGTTAGAATTGAACCTCAGGAGATGCAGGTGCCCACAAATTTCCAGCATTTCAACACTGTCACAAGGGCTGGATTATTTTATTATCTTGCTCCAAACTCAGTGAGGTGTTTCCATCTGAAGACTCTCATCCTGGTCTCTGTTTTCTGGTTTTGGAACTACTGTGAGATATACCCTGTACATACTTTATGACTCTTTTTTTTTTTTTTTTTTTTTTTTTTTTTTTTTTTTTTTTGAGACGGAGTTTCGCTCTTGTTACCCAGGCTGGAGTGCGATGGCGCGATCTCGGCTCACCGCAACCTCCGCCTCCTGGGCTCAGGCAATTCTCCTGCCTCAGCCTCCTGAGTAGCTGGGATTACAGGCATGTGCCACCATGCCCAGCTAATGTTTTGTATTTTTAGTAGAGACAGGGTTTCACCATATTGACCAGGATGGTCTCGATCTCTTGACCTCGTGATCCACCCGCCTCGGCCTCCCAAAGTGCTGGGATTACAGGCTTGAGCCACCGCACCCGGCCCATACTTTATGACTCTTGACTTTCCTTTCATACTTTTTTTTTTTTTAATTTCCATCTCTCTGTGCTGTATTCTGTATTCTGGGAAATTTCGTTCGGTCCGTCTTTAAAAATAATGTACTGAGGTTGAAATTCATACAACATAAAACTGAACATTTTAAAGTAAACATTTTGCTGCATTTTTTTTTTTCCATTCACAATGTCATACATCCACCACCTCCAGAAAAAAAGTTAAAAATTAGCTGGGCCTGGTGGCATGCACCTGTAATCCTAGCTGCTTGGGAGGCTAAGGGAGGACGATCACTTGAGCCCGGGAGATGGAGGCTGCAGTGAGCTATGATTGCACCACTGCACTCCAGCCTGGGCAACAGAGCGAAACTCTGTCTCTTAAAAAAATAGGTATGTACTAACATGTGTTGGTCTTTGTTGAGGTTGAGGACAAAGGCAAAATATTGATGGAAAAGACTTTAACATTCAGATATATCCTAGCAAAAAGGAAAGCTTTTTAAAATCATATTATTAAAAATTAATCGTTTTCAGGCCTGGCACGGTGGCTCAAGCCTGTAATCCCAGCACTTTGGGAGGCCGAGGCGGGTGGATCACGAGGTCAAGAGTCGAGACCATCCTGGTCAACATGGTGAAACCCCGTCTCTACTAAAAATACAAAAAATTAGCTGGGCATGGTGGCGCGTGCCTGTAATCCCAGCTACTCAGGAGGCTGAGGCAGGAGAATTGCCTGAACCCAGGAGGCGAAGGTTGTGATGAGCCGAGATCGCGCCATTGCACTCCAGCCTGGGTAACAAGAGCAAAACTCCGTCAAAAAAAAAAAAAAAAAATTAATCGTTTTCTTTCTTCCTTAGTGTTATGAACTGGCAGTATGAGCAAAGAATGATAACGTATGTTACAAGTTTCGTTGAATCTACTTCCATTTGTTCACATCTCCAGTGATTTTTTTTTTTTTTTTTAATGCAGAGTCTTGCTCTGTCGCCCAGGCTGGAGTGCAGTGGCGCAATCTCTGCTCACTGCAAACTCCGCCTCCCAGGTTCAAGCAATTCTTCTGCCTCAGCCTCCCAAGTAGCTGGGACAACAGGTGCATGCTGCCACGCCCCGCTAATTTTTTTTGTTTTGTTTCATATTTTAGCAGAGATGGGGTTTCACTGTGTTGCCCAGGCTGGTCTGGAACTTCTGAGTTCAGGCAGTCCGCCCACCTTGGCCTACAGGCACGAGCCACCACACCCGGCTGATTCTTAATACTTACTACCATTCCTAGCAAGCTTAGCTGTTCATTGCCTGTTTTTCATTCACTAAGAGTATATGAATTGGGGAACTTAGTGAATAAGGTTTGAAATGAAAAATGACTAACCTTGCACGTCCTGTCATCTTCTTTTACAAGATCATTCCCAGCGACCCCTTCTGGGTGCCAACCACCGAGGAGGAGTACCTGCATTTTGGGGAAAAGGCCGACTCTGAGAACCAGGCCCGCAAGTACATGAACGCAGTTCGGAAGCGGAAGGGTCTGTATGTGGAAGAAAAGATCGTGGAGCATGCAGAAAAGCAGAGGACGCTCAGCAAAAATAAGTAGCTATTACTCCTGGTGCATTCTTTTCCTTTGAGTGAATTTAAAAGTCTCATCAAGGGTTTAGTATTGGGGAAATTTCTTTTGCCACCTTATCTCTGTTTATTCACTTGCAATAAAGTCGATCCATATAAATATTCTAAAGAGGATGTTAGCGAACGTGTTTTCCAAGTGTGTTTTTAATTGGTTCTGGTTCAAGGCAAGAAGTTATAAATACTGCAGTGGTGATTTATTGCTGCCCTGTGTATGACCCCCAGCAGTGAGACGTGTGGCCCAGGCTACCCACTTGGTGCTGGGGAGGCGAGGTGCAGACCCACAGCGGGCAGTCTCCTCTGCGTGGAGCAGCCACTCCAGGGCTCACACTGTCTCTGCCTGCATCACAGTGTGATAATTCTGAATACATCCTCCACATAAGCATCACGTGAATTTCGGAGTGGACACGTTTCATATTTAATCAGTGAATCATGGCATTTAACATCATTTGGAGACACCACATACTTGAGAAAGCAGCTGCTTTTTTAGTTAAACCAAGTCTCTGTTACAGCTCATCCATCTTTCGGAGTTGTCTAGCAAAACAGTATCATGTTCGATAGTTAGCCTGTGAATCTTTTGCTTTTACACTCACTCATAAATTTTATTGTTCCCATTTAAATCAGCGTTAATGGGAGTTATCCCTATGCCTTTTTCTTTTTTTTAAAAAAAGGAAAATTTCTATAATTTTATTTGCTATTTCCTTTTAGCCTTACTTAGCTAATACGCATGACGTTATGACTTTATTGTAAATATTTTTCATAAATCTCGGTTGCCTCCTTGAGAATGATCTTCATTTAAGGAACAAATACAGTTCAGAAGAAAATAGATTTTATATTTTTTATAAATAATTTTTATAGCCACATAAAAGAAGGATTCCTTTTCATAACATAAAATTATCAGACCGGACTTTGTTTTTAAAATACTTTAATGGATTTTCTTAATAAACTAGGTCATTTTTAATACTAGCCGTAGACATTTTATCGTTAAATCTTCAGAGGCCTGGCATAGCTGGTCAAATCTAATTGACGTAGACTTTGGGGAAAATGTGGCTGGATAATTCACTGTTTAATTTTAACAGATAACATTATCTGAATTCGTTTAGGAGAGATACCATCTATTGGTTTATTTGCAAACTTTGATAACACAGGAAAAACTAGTATTTTGATTTATAGCATTTGTAAATAACATCGTTCAGACTGCCAGATGTGCTATAAAATGTCTTCTTAGACTTAGATCAGCAAATTGTGCATTTAATGGAGAAAAGAGGCATAACCCAGAAAAAGTTGGAGAAAGAGTTGCTCCTTCTGCAGTCCGTTGGGCCCTGACAGATGTGCTGGTGTGGGGGAGGTGACATGCCGAGTTGACAGACTGTCTCTCTTCCTCTCCATGTTTGAGGGAGATCATGATGAGCAGGAAAGTGGCCACAAAGAGGCAGATCAAGGGATATAGCCGATCTGCCGTCTAAATAATCTACCTTATTGTGTAATTCATGATGAGACCCCAGTCACTGAAACCCTGTCCGTTTCTGTGACAGCGGAGTAAGACTATGTTTTTACTGTGCCCAATGCTGTGACCAAACCCTAGCCTCTGTTTGTTGAATTCAGTAGAAGCCAACCAAAATGTTGTCCGTCCACAAGCGGAAGTGAGAGCGTTCCTGTTCTCACAGAGGGGCTGGCTTTTTACACTCGTTATTGATAGACAGGCTTCAGAGACAGTGAGGAAGGCTGGGTTGAGGAAGACACAAAACCAGGACTCTCACTCCTGGAGAATTCTTTGCATTGAGGTCCAGAGGCAGCTATCCTCCTCAGCGGACAGACAGGCAATGCCCACATAATGCCTTTACCCAGCCATGGAGTAGGTGGGTCAGGGAAGGAGAGGCTAGGAAGGGCCTGGGCTTCAGCCCCCGCTGGAGGATGGGCGACAAGCAGCCAGAGACCGTCACCATTGCTCTCTGATTGGGAGGCTGTGAGGAGCCTGTTTCTTGTGCCAGATTTTCCATAGAACGGAAGGGAAATTCTCTTCTATTGGGACTTTTGTGAAGAGTGCCTGGCCCGGAGAGGGCAATTCTCCTGCCTCAGCCTCCAGAGTAACTGGGATTATAGGCATGCATCACCATCTCCAGCTAATTTTTTGTCGTTTTAGTAGAGACGAGGTTTCACCATGCTGGCCAGGCTAGTCTCCAATGCCAAGTCAGGGACTTTGTGTACGTATTTGATCTTCACACTTGTATGAAACAGGTAAGGAAATTCATTAGCGCCTGGTGAAAGTTAAGTTCACAGCCCATGGTCCCATTTTTCATTCAGTTTATACCTCTTAGCCTTGCCCTGAGTGTATCACACAAGGCTTCCCATGATTAGTGCCTGAGACCTGTTAGGATCAGAGAAGTCATCAGCAGTCGCTGAATATTCATGATGGTAGAGGAGGACTTGGGGGCATCTTCATTTCTGTTCTGTGCCTTGAACTTAGGTAAAGCTACCAGTGTGCAAGGTTCAAAATCATTACCTGGACTGAGTCAGTTTTATTGACCAGTAAATTTAGAAAAATACTGGATTTTAGAAATTAGGTTAACCTTTGTACTTGGAGCTGAGAATAGGGATCTGGGTGTAAAAGATCTCTTTTCTCTTACCTTAGAACAGCCAAATAAGGTTCAGAGCTATGGCCAGCTTGTCCCAGGAGTCAAAGCCCTTCGGGTAAATAGATATTAAATCCAGTGGGAAGGTGAATCCATTGTCAAGCAGTAAAACTCTTCCTTTCTTATTAAGGAAAAGAGCGTTATACAATTTCTGAGCTAGGGAAAAAAAAAATCATAAAGACAAGAATTTATTAATTTACTGAGACAAGGTCTCACTCTGTCACCCAGGCTTGAGGGTCAAGGTACCATCACAGCTTACTGCAGCCTTGACCTCCCAGGCTCAAGTGATCCTCCTATCTCAGCCTCCCTAGTAGCTGGAACTACAGGCATACACTACCATACCTGGCTAACTGTTACATTATTTGTAGAGACAGTTTCACCATGTGGCCCAGGCTGGTCTCAAACTCCTGAGCTCAAGTGATCTGCCCATCTCAGCAGAGTGCTGGAATTACAGGTATGAGCCACTGCACCTGGGCAAAGACAGTAATTTAGATCAGGTTCTAAAAACAGAATTCTGAATGTCAACCTGAACACGTAAAACAGACCATGGAAGCACTAAGACCTTCTTTTGATCCTGCTTCTTGTATACAGAGCCTGCAGCCCAGAGCGTATCTTCTAGTTTTAGGAATAAAGAGTGGGAAGGTTTTCCGCTCTGTGGCACATCTACTTTGCAGGTCACAAGCAAAGCCGTTTGCAGTAGCCTTTAGCAAGCCAAGGTGGCTCCTACCAGAGAAGAAGGGCGAGAAGGATTGAGGGGAGGAACAGAAATAAAGGTTCCCCAGAAAGGGCCACGGCCCTCCCAACTTGGACATCCCTGGGCCAGAGGTGAGGGTGCGAGACTTGATCATGAATGATGGGGACGGGGTTTCTTACCAGCCCACAGGTCCTCTGGGCCTTCTGGCCTTCCTGAGGAAATTCCAGAGAGCCAGCCCACTGGATTCAGCTCCACAGGACCTCATCCTCACCACCCTCAAGGGCTGGGGTTGTTTGGCTTAGGGAATTACCGTTAGCCTGTGGGTTTTACACATCTCTGCCAGGTCTTTGGATCTGCCTATGCCTAAGATTATTCTGGATGGTTCAAGTTCATGGCAAAAGGCATAACAGCTCGAATTCTGCTGTCCCAGACTTCACTGTGATCTCATCGAAAGACTCAGCCTTTAAGGTGCAGTTGTAAATGCCTTTCTACCTCAGCTGCAGCTTGTTGCAAGATTAATGATCTTGAATTTTTATTGATTTACTAATTCTATTTTCAAATTTTAGAATTTTTTCCAAAGAATTATTTCTGTTGTCTTTTTGAGGAAAACGTTGCCGTTGAGCCATAAAGCCCTGATGTTGTACTGCATAGCAGTGGGGTTAAGCACAAGGAGACAAGGGTTGAGAAGCAAGAGAGTTCTGGGTTCTGTGACTTCTAGCCAACACGGGGCAAGTCAGTCTCTTTAAACCTCACATACCTCATATGGAAGCTGAGGGACAATTCCCCATATGTAAGGGGCTGTGGGGAAACGTAAATGAAATAATCTGTTAGGACACAGTTCCTGGTATATGGTGCCCAGTATATTAAAGGCGATTGTTGTTGCTGTGTTTATCAGAATTATTAGGCAGTGCAAATGCACTGAGAAGGTCTATGAATTCAGACCAATTAAAGAATCAGTTAATCTACTGTGGCAAAAATTCAAACCATGTATTGGCTTTCTTTTTCTCTAATGATGCCTTCCTGTCAAGCTGGCCTTGAGCAGTGTAGACCTGAGGAGGAGGATGGCCCTCCACTCTGTTCCAGGGTGGTCACTTTCTAGCTTCTGTATTTTTCACTGCGTTTCCTAGACGTCCGATTTTACACCGCAGTCAGTGCCCTTGTCAGATTAGCTGTCCCCAAGGCATGGCAGGTGGGTCTGGCTACCACAGGACTCCAAGGCAGTTGGCTTTTGGACAGTGGCCCTGCTACTCAAAGCAAATAAGCCTGCCCACCCCATGCCAGTCCATGCACATAGGGCTGCCAGCTGCCCTTCATTCATTCCTTGTGAATCCCCAGCAGTCACTGGTGACAGCTGGAAGAGGAGCTGCTGGCAAATGCTTAGTGGCACTGTGCGGCCTTCACGCAGCAAGTGTTGAACAAGAAACAATGTCTTGTTTGCATGGCCCTCCCTGGCACTCCCAGCTCCTGAACCAACCCCACCCCCAACTCCCTTTCTCTCCCCTCTGCTTTGGAAGTGGCACCCATGGCTACTCTGGACCTTGCTTCAGCCCTGGAAAGTTTAAACTCCACTGTGCCCGTTCTCACCTGTCTTCCCACAACTGCCATCCCACCATTTCTCTCACTTTTTTACCCCCTTTTGACTTCATTTTCTTTGCCCTCCAGCCTGGACCCCAATACCAGTCTGTCCAGAAATTCACCAACACACTAATCTTCATCCTCTGCAGCCAGCCACAGCCACCAGACGCAGCCGTCCCCAACACTTACTTTCTTGGAGGCACCTGTTGCCTTCATTGCCAGAGCCAAAGTTTACGCTGTCAGTTCCCTGCCACCCCTTCAATACCTCTGTCACTGTCGCCCCTCCCTCCTTTCCAAGAGCAGGAGGGCCAGGGAGCCATAGAGGAAGCAGTTCATAGAGAGACAGCCAGTGTGGGTGCTACAGTCACTCAGGAACGGCCCCCAGGGCACCCACCATGTGGGGCAGCACAGGCAGCCCGGTGCCCAGTGACTTGAGCCCAGCAAGAGAAACCTGAGGAGCAGCACCCACAGGGACAGGGAGGGACCAGAGCCTTCTGGACAGTTGCAGTGGGCTTCAAGGCTGAGGGGAGAAATCTGTACAGTGGACAAATGGCCCCTGCCCTGGCCCGATTGATTGGACATTGGAGGCCTCAGATACATGAGAAATAGTCTAGAGGACCTCTCTTCTGCACATGCCCACCCCATCCCCAAGCTGAACAGTTCCCCCTACAGAAAGTCTGCTGCTATAGAGAAGAGAGGCTGTAAACTGGGGGACACGGGCCGGGGAACTGCCCTAGACCAGTCTCCAAGGGACTGATGCCAAGTTGTACCAAGGCCATTGGCAAAAGAATATGTCCATGCTATTGAGGCCAAGATGGTCCAGTGAGTGTCTGCCTCAGGGCTTTTGGAAAAGAGGAACACAGTTTTGTTTGTTTGTTTCTGGGGTTTTTTGTGGGTTTTTTTTTGTTGTTGTCGTTGTTGTTTTGTTTTGGCAGAGTCTTGCTCTGTTACCCAGGCTGGAGTGCAATGGCGCAATCTCCACTCACTGCAACCTCCACCTCCTGGGTTCAAGAGATTCTCCTGCCTCAGCCTCCCGAGTACCCGGGACTACAGGCGCCCACTACCACACCGGGCTCATTTTTGTATTTTTAGTAGAGATGGGGTTTTGCCATGTTGGCCAGGCTGGTCTCGAGCTCCTGACCTAGATGATCTGCCCACCTAGGCTTCCCAAAGATTGCAGATGTGAGCCACTGCACCTGGCCACACAGTTTTTTATTAAAACTGCCATCCCGGTAAAAATACCTGGGCTGCTGGCAGCCATCTTTGTCACATGACATGATCCTACTAGTGAAGGAAGGTAGCAGGGGAAAGCCGAGCTGAGAGATAAGGAGGGACCAATTTCTGATAGCATTGTTTTGAGCATCTGAATTCTGTACTGTACGTCTGGACTTGTAGTTTCATGAGACAGTCAGTTCCCCTTTTGTTTGTTTAAATCAATTTGAGTTGAGTGTCCATGACAAGTAATGAAGGGTCTTGACCAATATAACACCTTTGATCCTGCCACCCTCCTGCCCAAAAATGTCTGGTGGCTCCCCATTGTCCCCACACTGTTGCCCTGTCTCCTCTTCATCTTTCAAAGTCTGTCTCCAGTGCCATCTTCATTGGGATGCCATCTTCATTAGGATGTCATCTAGTTTGATAAAGAGCATCTAGCAAACTTGAGCTTATCTTTATCTGAGCTCATATTATGATTTTTATCGTACCCAACATGTTCTGATAAATGTAGTAGTGATTTGTGCACCGATCTTACCCCATCTACTTATTTGAGAGCCTCTTGAGCATAAAGATTTTCCTACCATTCTGTGCCTTGCACATAGTAGATGCTCAGCAAATCCTAGTAGGAGTGTAGCGACTAGGCTACACATATTCATGTAGTCAGGTGAAACTACATCAGAAACACAGGTTTCCTGGCTCCCAGTCCAGTGCTTCTCCCAGTATGTCACACTTACTGAGGGAATCTTAGTTGTGTGGACAAGTTATAAAGCAGGGTTCTCAAAGCGTGATCCCTGGCCAGCAACATCAGCATCACCTGGGAGCTTCTGAGTCATGCAGATTCTCAGCCTTCACCTCAGACCTCCCAAATGAAATTCTGGGTGCGGGCCCAGCAAGCTGTGTTTTAACAAGTCCTCCAAGTAACCCTGATAACATGCTCCAGTCTGAGAACCACGGCTGAGATTCCAGTTGACATTTAAAATAATACATTTCACTTTTTGGAATGTCGAACTACTTCGTGATTTACAAATGCAAATGCACACTGTTCATCTTGAGTCTCACGTTAAGTAAAATTTGCAAGGCGTCATTTGGGCAATTAATGTTCTTCCACTTCACGGTAGATATAGAAATTCTTAAGTCTTTCTGAAAATATACACACTGTTATTTTAGGATTGGGATTCTCAAACTGAAGGTGAGCGAACTGACAAATCTATTTAATTTTTTAAAGTGCATCCATCTAGTGTTCATTCTGGGCAGAATGTTGATGGACAGAGGAAGGAGCTGTTTGCCTTTCAAACCCAGTAGAGATGGAGAAAGGGAGGAACGGGGTGTCTTCACCAGCTCAGAGATCTGGGGCACTTAGAAAGGAGAAGGGATTGGATCAAACAGAAAAGGTCGTTTGAACATCAGATTTAGATGTTTCCTTTTTTATTTGCCCTAATTCAAAAAAAAAAAAAAAAAAAAAAAAAAAAAAGTGACCTTATGAGATGTCTAGTTGTGACTCTTTATGCCCCTCACCCTTCTTTTATCTTTTTTTTTTTTTTTTTTAAGAAAATACCTAGAAAAATCAGTGCTGGGAGAATTTTTCTGTCATGTTTCATGTGAGATCATTGAAAATACACTTTTCATTTCATATACTGTTTTTTTCAAAAGCATTTTCTTTTATTCAAACAGCTTCACTTTTGAGAATATCATTTAGAGGTGAATTCCTTTGGCCATTTTCAGAGGCTTCGAAGTGTTTTGTTTTGTTAATTGCCAACCCCACTCCCAGTTCTTCCAAATTAATAGGATTTATAAAGCATTTAGAATGGAGTCTGATACAGAAAAAGTGGTGATCACTGGCCAACTATTTCTCTGAAAAAGGCAGAAGTACTATCAAATCTGAGACCTCCTGGTCTCTGGGCTTCTCTCTTTGAGAGCTAATTTCCTCCCTGCAAAGGTTAAGATTTCCTAAGTAATGTCCAAGGAACCCTACTCATATGTAACCTGAATGTCGCAGTCTGACAAGGTAACTGGGCTAATGGCCCTGTTCATGTACGCCCTCCAGCCCCTTCCTGCCACTCCCAAATATTTCAGGGGGCTCCTGAAGGTGTCTCACACAGGCTCACGACCAAATCTGCTTTCTCTGAGCACTGTTCTAAGGGGGCACAGCTGCCACCCCTCCCCAACCTGTGTCTTCACTCTTCTCGCCTGCACGCCAGTCCTCTGCCAGCTTCTGCTCTCCCACGCTGCTGCCAGAGCTGTGGAAATGGATTTTTTCTTTTTCTGGTTGTTTCCCCTTTGCATCATGTTGGTGAAGTCTTAAAGCAGTGGGCCCTGTGCTGCAAGGATTTGTGGAGTTTTGAGTGACTTGGCTCCTTGGCAGCTGCTCTCTGTAGAATCCAGAGAGGTATCCCCACAGCCCAATTTGGGACAGATTCAAATAGCATCATCAGCTGTACTCCAAATGACTGCTCCCTTCGGTTACTCAACCAGTCATTGGCCGCCTTCTCATTGTATCTGTTTCTCCCAGAAGGTTCCTCAGAACCCCGACAGATAGATTTATGTAGGTCCTGTTCCACCAACCCAGCCTGCACCTCAGCAATAAACAACCTGAGGTCTCCTAAACCCGGGCGGCTCAAATTCAGCTGTCCATTTGAATGACCTGCGGAGCTTTCAAAATCACTGATGCCTGGATTTTACTGCCAGAAGTCCTGATTTAATGAGTTTTTGGGTATGGCCTGGGCATCAGGAGATTAAGAACCCCATGGGTGACTCTAATATGGGACCAACTTGGAGAGCCACCGCCCTGAGGACGTGTCCCCTCATGTATCACAGCTACCCCATTAGGTGGCCACTGTTGATTACCCAGTCACCAGAAATTGAAGCTCAAAGAGATGGAGTTAACCTTTCCCAGGATCACACAACCTAGTAATTAGAGGAATATATCAATTAGAATTCTGTTTGACTGCATAGAAAAAACAAACCCAAGTAAGAGTCTTCAGCAAGATGTTTGTTCCTCTCACATAGGAGAAATCTGGAGGAAGCTGTTCAAAACTGGTAGGGTGATGACATAGCCATCAAGGACCCAGGTTATCTCTGTCTTTCTGATACACTGCCCTGCAGACGACTTCCATCCTCAAGTGTGCTTGTGATTTGTGGTGGCCGCTGGAGCCCTCGACTTTACTTCCATATTTTCGGTAGGAAGGGCAAAACCGTTGTCTTCCGCCGAGACAACCGTCTGCAAAGTCTTCCAGAAGCCCCAACAACAACTTTAATTGACATTCCTTTAGCTGCCCAGGTTAGGGTGGGCAAGGTAGGTTGGGAGACACGTCCATTTTAGAGTTCATTGGAGGGCAGCGTGGTTATTAGCTGACCAGCAGTCTCTGCTTCATTGAGCCCGCTTGCCAGCTCAATCTGACCCTGTCCCGGCTCTTCAAAGCAGTTACTAGGATTTAGTGAGACAAATTAACATTTTAAAATAGCAGTTTGTAGAAAGTGTATTTGGGGGTCATGCTCTTGGTTTCATATTTGCTCTTCACAGTGTCCCGAAAAGTTTAGTCTGGTTCACTTTTAATGATCAAAATATTTTCAGACCTGCAACTTTAACTATAAAAAAGAGTCTCAATTTCCAAAGCAAATGTAAGATAGGGTATCAGTTGGCATCAGTTCTGAACAGCTTAGTCTGGCTCCTTGCTGTATCTGTAGCTCCTTCTAAGGAGACCCCCCCACCACCACCACCGCTGTCATCTTTTATAACAAGATGGTGGTAGCATTGGCTAAATGCCCATTGAGTCCATCCATAGTTAGCAGCAGGATGAGGATTAACAACTGGACATGATGTCAAGTGAGCTAGAGAGAAGCTGGACATTGTCTAGCGACTGTGGGTTCTGACTGACAGAAGAGGCCCTGCCCAGTTTGTTAATATGTGTTAAAATGTGAGATGGTCATCCGCTTTAACCCAGCCATATTTTTAGCAGTGTCTTCTACAAAACCGTGTACACAACACAGATATATCCAACCAAGCCTGTGTATAGTAGCCCCCAAATAGAAAAATTCCAACGTCTCTCAGTGGAGAATCGCTTAAACTATGATACATTTGAACAGTGGATTACTAACAGCCTTTAGAACGTTGGAAGAACTCTATTTATTGATATAGAACTTAAAGATATATTGAAATGTAAAACGCCAAGCTACCAACTGCATTTTGTCTGAATTGACTTTTGTTGTGTATTTATATAACATACGAACACATTGTTAAACGCTTAGAAGCTGGATGCAGTGGTGCATGCCTGCAGCCCCAGCTACTCACGAGGCTGCGGTAGGAGGATCACAGAGGCCTGGAGTTCAAGGCTGTTGTGTGTCACATCACGCCTGTGAATAGCCACAGCACTCTAGCCTGGGCAACATAGTGAGACCCCATCTCTATAAAATAATAAGTAAATGCCTAGAAAAGCTCTGAAGCTATATTCACAAACCTGTTGAATTTATCAACGGTGGGTTTAATAAGGGAGCACATTTTCTTCCTATGTTATTTACTTTTGCACATTCAACATGTATCACTTTGGCAATCAGAAAAAAATAATATAGTCATACATCACTTAACAATGGGGATACATTATGAGCAATGGATCCTTAAGCAATTTCATCATTGCACACACATCACAGCATGTACTTACACAAACCTTGATGGTATAGCCTGCTATACACCTAGGCCGTATGGTGTGGCTCATTGCTCCTGGGCTACAAACCTGTACGGCATGTTACTGTACTGAATACTGTGGGCAGTTAGAACACAAAGGTAAGTATTTGTGAATCTAAACATAGATGAGGTACTGCGTTGCACTGCAATGTTATAATGGTTATGGTATCACTAGGCGACAGGGATTTTTTTTTACCTCCATTATGATCTCATGGGACTGTCACTGTATGTGCACTTCATTGTTGACCAAAACGTCATTATGCGGTGCATGACTGTGTAAGATGAAATAATAACGTGGTCCTGTGCCATCACTTACGGATACTACCATCCAGCTGCTGGCGAGGTGGAGCGGGGGGTCTGTGCACTGGCTTCTGCGTTTGAGATAGGCCGTGGGAGGTAGGGACATTGTTGGAACTGCATCAAGGGGAAGAAGGCCTTGAGAGCCTGGCGAGCAAACAGTTGAATGTCCTAGGTAGGCCAGCACAGTGCCAGCCAGGCCTTCAGGCAGAGAGTCTTTGCCAGATAGGCGCCTGTCTCACACACAATGTATTTGCTCTGCCACGTTGTGATCCACTCTTTTATGATAAGACTAGTAATATTGATAATAAATATTTTTTGAGCTCCCACTCTATACCCCATACCATTTTAAGCACTTATTTTGTACATGGATTGCCTCTGTTAAATGTCACCGTAGGGCCGGGTGCGGTGGCTCAAGCCTGTAATCCCAGCACTTTGGGAGGCCGAGGCGGGTGGATCATGAGGTCAAGAGATCGAGACCATCCTGGTCAACATGGTGAAACCCCGTCTCTGCTAAAAATACAAAAAATTAGCTGGGCATGGTGGCGCGTGCCTGTAATCCCAGCTACTCAGGAGGCTGAGGCAGGAGAATTGCCTGAACCCAGGAGGCGAAGGTTGCGGTGAGCCGAGATCGCGCCATTGCACTCCAGCCTGGGTAACAAGAGCGAAAACTCCGTCTCAAAAAAAAAAAAAAAGTCACCGTAACTCCCAGATAACCCCTTCTGATAGATGGGAAAACCAAAGCACAGATTGGTTAATAAGTTTGTTCATATAGCTAGCATCAGAGAGACCTGGGATGTCTCATCATTTATGTTCTTGTGTCAAAGAGGGCCCTTGTGAGCCTCTCAGTGGCCTGATCCTAACACTGATCAATTGGAATCTACTCCCCAATGTTCCAGGAAATGGATATCATGAACCATGGTGGGTGGCATGCATGCTGGGATCCAGAGTGGTCCAGGTGAGGCCCCAGCCATACACAGCCTGGCCTCATCTGCCTACCCATGGGTTACGATGGGTGGGGCTGCCATCTTTCACCAAAGAGGAAGATGTTTGATCAAATCTTTCTATAATTAAGAATTCTTGGTTTCACCTGGAAAACAGACACAGAGGAGCAAGCATTGTTGATTGACTATTGGTTTTTCTCTCCTTATCTTTATAAAGTTGAACTTTTAAAATTGGGGTAGAAAGTAATTATTCCTCCTTTAATTCACTCAGTTTTTAATTTGGTTTCTCAGCTTTTGGCTGCAGCCATGGTTGAGACAGCCAGGCCAAGGGGTTGAAGGAACCAGAAAACACATTACTTGCTGTTAACACAAGAAGTCTGATTCTCTCTTAGGTCATCTTAGGAGCGTCTTCCCTGTGGTCATCTTTTTGGTGTGTCCACAAAACAGGCTGGTCCCACAAACCCTGCTCTTGGCCAATCAGAGAACTCGTGTGACAATAGCAGCTACCGTGCACTCAGCCCTTAGGCTCTGAACCAAGCACTTAACAATTAATACTCCAAAATAATGAATAATTGACTATATGCCAGTCATTTTCCTGCCTCGTGATAATTGTCTGAAGTGGGTGCTCACCTTACAGCTGAGGACACTAGATACAGAGAGGTTAAATAAGTTGTCCAAGGCCCCTGCACTTGGCCGGTGGAGCTGAGGGCGAGGCCGGAGATGATGACAGGCTGGTCATGGAGGCCGGCACGTGAGGCTAGGCTGCTTGGTGAGGCCCAGGCAGCGGAGGAAGGAACGAAGCCATGAGGGGCCTGAGAAGCCGAAGAACGAGAAGGACAGGTGTTCTCAGAGAGGTGGAAAGCAGGTCTGGTGGCAGCAGGGACTGGGAGAGGCAGGAAGAAGGCAGAGAAGGAGGGCTAAACTTGGGAGAATGTGGGAGAATGTTGACCTCCTCTGGGCGATCCTGCACTTTCTCCTCAGTGGAAATAACAATCAGTCACTTTCCGTTTATGGCACCCAGGGTGTTCCCCATCAACACCGAGATGGAACGGGTGGGGCATGTGGTCCGAGCCCCAACAGGGCTTCATCCAAGGCTGCTCAAGTGCCCACAGAAGGTGGGAAGAGTGTATAGAATGGTCCATGGGAGTCATCCAATCTACTGCGGAGTCACGGGGGAGGCTTGGACCCTCCCCATATTCCAGGGGCTTCTCCTCCCCAGGCGCTCACACCTGCCAAGCCTGGGTCTCAGCCCTTGATGCTCAAGGCCACCAGCACCATCTTTTTTCCCCCTCTAGCATGGTTCATCAGAAACCGCTTCTCCGGACGTGCTGTGTCTTTTTCCTGGTCCCTCAGACCCGCCTCCTTTTATTCCCACTCCTTCCTCCCGAGTCGGCTCTCCGTCCGTGGCTGCATCTGCAACCTTGAACGCTGCCCACTGTGGTTGGGGAGAGGAGGAGCGTGACCTTGGGGTGGCATTTGCAGACATAACAAGGTTCACAATCCTGTGGGTATTTCCTGTGCCTCTTCAGAAAGGGGCTGCCCCAGTGTCCCAGACAGATGAAGAGGGAAGAAGGAGGGAGAAAATCCCTTCTGACATGTGAGAACTGCTTCGTGTGCTGGGCACTGCGATAAGGGGTTTATATGCATGGCTTGAGTTTTCTGCCTGGTGATTGGTAAAGCTCAGATTCAGACCCAGGCTCTTTGGCTTTCGAATGCGGGGGTCCCATCCCACTGCAGCCCCTCTGGGGAAATGAGAAGGAGGTGACAGAGCAGTAAGTGTGGGGGGGGGGGCAACGGGTGACATTCACGGCTATTCCAGCTGTGTCCAGAGGAGCTGTCCAGCGTGGGGCCGAGCCCAGGGGTGGACAGAGTTAAAGGGCTAGGGTAGACATCGGCTGAGGGAGGCGGGATAGAAGGGAAAAGGGAGGAGGAGAGAGAGGAGGGAGGGGGGATGCCGTGGGTGGTTTGCTTGGAGATGATTCAGGGATCAGCACTTCCAGGAGGAAAATGCCCCATCAGTCCTATCTCAGTGACAGAATTGTTTCCTCCAGATCACAAGCGGGCTCTGGCACAGCTTCCCCTCTGGCCCCTGCTTCCCTGATGTGAATAGAGGGAGGCAGAGGGCTAAGACAGACCCGGCCCGGCAGCCGCTCTGTGCTTCCCTGCCACAGAACAGGACGCTGAGAATGCCTGGCTTCAGGTTCTCCCAACACTGCTCCATTCAGCTGGGGCAAGTGCTCCGGGAACATCCCTGGCTTTACAGATGGATCCTTTCTCAGCTGGTGATGATTTTGTCCCCCAGGGGACATTTGGCAATGTCTGGAAATACATGGCATCCTGTGGGTAGCGTCCTGCCATGCACGGGACAGGCTCCTGCGACCAGGAAGTACCTGGATCTAAATGGCGTGGGAGGAGGGGGCAGGGAGGCGTTCCCATCTTGTTTGATTCCCACAGGCTTCCTGGCGCTCTGTCCTGATGGGCATGGAGGTGTTGGGGGTCTGTGCCGACTGGTGGCCGCGGCCCAGGGCAGACGCGGAATTGCGGCCTTGTGAATGGCCACCTCGGTCCTCACCTGGTGAGTGGGGCTCCTGCAGGTATTTAATTCGTTTCCAGTCTGCCTCCAGCTTTTCTGGAGCACAGAGAGCAACTGGGAAGAGTCCTGGGCTCATCAGCCTGTGCAAACCCCATCACCACAGGGAGAAGGTTGGGGTACTTACGGTGGAATTCCCTAGCAGTGGAGGCCAGGGAACCACAGGGGGTGAGTGGAGGAGCTGCGCTCTTATAGCTGCCCAAGGGGAAAAGGCCTCACTTGGAAACCCCAGAGAAGCAGCGAAGGGACAATCCGGCAGATGCATACTTAGGGACTGCAACCCAAGCTCCTGTTCGTCCCAAGACGATGTGAAAACCACATTTCCATCAAGTTAAACAACAAAAACCTTTCCCGGCACAGCTAGCCATGTGAACAGCTGCACCCCCGCACCGGAACATTTTGGTGGCACCTGCCTGTGTCTGCAGCTCTCTCCGCCTGACCTCGGACCTCTAGCAAGAAGGCCAGGCGGGCCGGGCAGTGCTGAGCCTGCAGAGCTGGATGAGAAGGGACTTTGTCCCTCAAGTGGATGGCTTTCCGAGGTTTGGACTCACACCGTTGCCTCTTGGGCCCTGCTTGGGAGGCATCGCCATCCGGAGCAGTGCGAGGTCTCCAGGACAGAAGCGTGGAAAGAGAAAAGACTTCATGTGTGGCTCAGCTCTCTGCTCCTCTGTGGCGCGGCTCTGTGTGGCTGCCTTAGGCGCCTGGAGTGTCTGTGTCACTGCACATCTAGGCTTTGTGGCCGTTCACTCCTGGACCTGCCCGTCACACCACACAAGGCAGTTTTGAAAAAGGACTGAGGTTGCTGAAATGTCAGTGGCAGATGTCTGGTTCTCTCTGTGTTCCACGTTGGGAAACATGTGGTGTGAATTAAGACATTTGAGATGGTTTGTAAAATGCGCTGCTCTGGGTGAGAATGTTGATTGGATCCTGCATCCAGGAAACCAACTGCAGAGGACATTTTAGACCCCACTGGGGAAATGTGAACAGGGCCTGAGTGTTAGATGATGCTCTGGTTTCAATGTTTTTGTCCCCACGAAGTTCATGTGGAAACATAATCCCCAATGCAACGGTAGTAAGAGATGTGGCCTTTAGGAGGTGGTTGAGTCGTGAATGGGAGTAGGTGCCCCTGTAAAACGGCCTGATGAAGAGAGTTTACCCCTTTTGCCCTTCAGCCTTCTGCTGTGTGAGGACACAGCGTTCCTCCCCTCCGGAGATCTCATGGTCCAAGGCACCATCTTGGAAGCAGACAGCAGCCCTCACAAGACACAGACCTGCTGGCACTTTGATCCTGGACTTCCAGCCTCCAGAGCTATGAGGAAATAAATGTTTGTTCTTTATAAATTACCCAGTCGCAGGTATTTTGTTACAGCAGCACAAATAAACCAAGATGGATGATATTAAGAAAACTGACCGGGCGCGGTGGCTCACGCCTGTAATCCCAGAACTTTGGGAGGCTGAGGCAGGCGAGTCACCAGAAGTTAGGAGGTCCAGACCAGCCTGGCCAACATGGTGAAACCCTGGCTCTACTAAAAATAGAAAATATAAGCTGGGCATGGTGGCACGCACCTGTGGCCCTGGCTTCTCAGTGGGCTGAGACAAGAGAATTGCTTAAACCCAGGAGGCGGAGGTTGCAGTAAGCCGAGATCGCAACACTGTACTCCATCCTGGGTGAGAGAGTGAGACTCCATCTGAAAAAAAAAAAAAAAAAAAAAAAAAAATTGAGGTTAATTTTGTTAGGAGGGATAACAGTATTTTGAAGTAGGGAAGTATATTTATATTTTAGAGGTGCAAATTGAAGTACTTGGGGGTAAATTGTCATGATAATGATCATTTGCTTTATTTATTTATTTATTTTGAGGCAGAGTCCTGCTCTGTTGCCCAGGCTGGAGTGTGGTGGTGCAATCTTGGCTCACTGCAGCCTCTGCCTCCCAGGTTCAAGCAATTTTCCTGCCTCAGCCTCTCAAGTAACTGGGATTACAGGTATGCTCCACAGTGCCTGATTAATTTTTTGTATTTTTGTAGAGATGGGGCTTCACCAGGTTGGCCAAGCTGGTCTCAAACTCCTGACCTCAAGTAGTCCACCCACCTCAGCCTCCCAAGGTGCTGAGATTACAGGCATGAACCACTGTGCCCAGCCATTAATTTACTTTAAAATACATCCTCTCCAAAGGATATTATACTGTCCTCCTTACTCTTCCTTTATGCTAAAAATGTTCATAATGAAAAGTAAAAACAAAACCCAAAGACCCTGGAGCTCCTCAGTTTCTTTACCTGAAAAAGTAGATGCTGTCCTGAGGTAAAGGTAGAGCGAGCGTGACAGGAGGAAAGACCAGCTGTCTTCCATTAGGGCTGGAACCCGAACCGTTACTGTCCCAGCCTCCCCGAGCCTTGGCGCTGGACACATCTCTGAAAATGAATGGAGAATTCCTTGCCCTGCAGAGAAATTGACATAGATCATCTATCCGTTCATTTATTCCACGACTTGTTTATGCAGTCATTCAACAAATGCTGACTGAGGATACTTTGCCAGTGTCTGTGCTGGGTGCTGGGCACACAATGATAAAACAGGCACAGCCCCTTGCCCCTGTGGAGCTTAAAATCTGGTGGAGGAGGCAGGTGTTAAAGAACCACGAAGATAAATGCAGGAATTACGAGCAAATAAAATGACTAGCATTATAAAAGAGAGTATGAGAGAGAGGAAAATGACCAAGCCAAGAAGATCTGGGAAGCTGAGTGCGACCGGAGGACGGAAGAGAGGGGCAGAGCCCTGCGTCTGAAGGCAGCAAGGCAGCACTGGGAGCTGGAGTCCGGTGTGGCTGTAGTGAAGGGGAATGGAAGGAGCTGGAGCTGGAGAGGAGGCGGAGGTAGAGACAGGGATCCCTGGTCCACGGGCTACTTCCCGCTTTTCTCTCCCGGAGTACGGAGATGAACCTGAGGTTTGTCGTCCCTCGCCGACTTACCCCTCCCCAGCTCTTCACTGCTCTGCTATGCCTTCTGAGTCTCAGATGCACCCTCCACCTGGCCCCTACCAAGCTAAATACTCTTTGCCTTTCATCGTGGGGTCACTTCGCCCCTTAGCATGGCAGGTCCCTTGCACTGACTCTTCTGGCCCTTCCGTGCCACGGGAAAGCTGTGGAGCGCTAACCCAGACCTCTCCACCCCACCCAGTCGGGTCTCCATTTGATTCTGGCTGCTCCACGTAAACATGGCAGCACCATACAAGGGGGTCTCCACCCAGAGCCCCAGCCCAGACGACACGCACAAGCCCCACCACAGGCGGTATCACCTCAACACATCCTCACCCCACCCCACCACCTCCTGGGACTTTGGCTGGGAAAGCCACGATGCCTGAGTCTCAGCCATGGCTTCTCCTCCTCTGTCCCTCTCCCTGCCATTGTCTATCAAGAGGAAACAGCAGATTTCTACTACCCCTTCCTGTCTGGAAGATTCTCCTCTGACTCAATGCCCTGCCCTTCCCTAGGCTGCAAGCCCCTTGACTGCTAGGGGTATCTTCTCTACATTCTAGAAGAACTCTGGGGCTGGAGTCTACTGGGCTTGGCACTAGCCATCACCCTGGATAAAAACATGCTAAGATCTCCAAGGTCACAGCCTTACTAAAGGAACATGTTCAATCAATAGCAGCAACTGTCATCATTCTGTGGTGTAAAGGGGGTTTCTTCTGGACTCTCTGGAATACGTCCTCTTTCACTCAAGACTCACCCTCGTGTAACGCTTTTGCCTCTGGGGTCCTCAGCTGAGTGACACCAGTCTAATCCCCCAAACCTTCAGTCTCTAATGACAGAGCCCGGAGGGGTCTCCCCCAGCCATGTGCGGTGTCCGCGTCTGCCTTCTTTCTGCTGCGTTGACTCACCTGTGCAGCCCCACAGCCCCACCCCTGACCCTGGCCCCAGCCCTGGCCCTCTGCTCCCCTCTGGTGGAGCCCCACCGTACTGCCCTGCCTGGCCCCTCGTTGCCTTGATGAGCTGGAAGCAGCTGCCAGCAACAGCCACTTGGCTCCATCAGAAAAATGTAAGGGAGGCTAAAGCCCCCAAAAGGTGAGCCTTATCACAGAAAATGAGGACCTAGAGAGGCGCTTTTGCCCTAATTTGTTGACAGGACAAAAATAAGGACAGGGTGGGGGAGGCGGCTGGTACTTATGAGGCCCCCGTAATGTGTGAGACCCTTGCTAAACACTTCATGTGTATTATTTCATGGTAGAACTATGAGGCAGGGCTGGGCGCGGGGGCTCACACCTGTAACCGCAGCACTTTGGAGGCCAAGGCAGGCAGATCACCCGATGTCAGCAGTTTGAGGCCAGAGTGGCCAACATGGTGTAAGCCGGTCTCTACTAAAAAATACAAAAATCGCCAGGCACGGTGGCTCAAGCCTGTAATCCCAGCACTTTGGGAGGCCGAGGCGGGTGGATCACGAGGTCAAGAAATCGAGACCATCCTGGTCAACATGGTGAAACCCCGTCTCTAACTAAAAATACAAAACATTAGCTGGGCATGGTGGCGCGTGCCTGTAATCCCAGCTGCTCAGGAGGCTGAGGCAGGAGAATTGCCTGAACCCAGGAGGCGGAGGTTGCGGTGAGCTGAGATTGTGCCATTGCACTCCAGCCTGGGTAACAAGAGTGAAACTCCGTCTCAAAAAAAAAAAAAAAAAAATCAGCCAGGCATGGTGGCACATGCCTGTAGTCCCAGCTACTCGGGAGGCTGAGGCAGGATAATTGCTTGAATCTGGGAGGCGGTGGTTGCAATGAACTGAGATCACACCACTGTACTCCAGCCTGGGTGACAGAAACAGACTCTGTCTCAAAAAAACCAAAAACAGTGAGGCAGGCACTCGTGTTTGCAGAGAAGGGAGATGAGAGTCTAAGTGTCCTGCCTGACACTAAATAGAGTGAAAGTGGCAGAGGTGGGAGTCACACACAGGACTGTAGCCTGCTGAGTAAAGAGGTGACATAGG
Source organism: Saimiri boliviensis (assembly GCF_048565385.1). Lineage (NCBI taxonomy): Eukaryota > Metazoa > Chordata > Mammalia > Primates > Cebidae > Saimiri > Saimiri boliviensis. The sequence continues at coordinate 127,646,232 of NC_133453.1, read as the reverse complement.
CCAGCACGATGGCTCAGGCCTGTCATTCCAGCACTTTGAAGCTGGGGTGGGAAGACCACTTGAGGTCAGGAGTTCGACACCAGCCTGGCCAACATGGTGAAACCCCGTCTCTACTAAAAAATACCAAAATTAGCTGGGCGTGGTGGTGCATGCCTGTTGTCTCAGCTACTCAGGAAGCTGAGGCCCAAGAATTGCTTGAAGCTGGGAGGTGGAGGTTGCAGTGAACTGAAATCACACCACTGCACTCCAGCCTAGGTGACAGAGGCAGACTCTGTCTCAAAAAAAAAAAAAAAAAAAGAAAAGAAAAAAGACGCAGCATCAAGCAGAGAGATGACCGAGAGGGAACGAATGTACTCAGCCCCTGTGTTGCTTCCAGAAGTCCAGATCGGGGAGTTTAGAGGCCCAGGCAGTGCCTGGCGTTGCTGGCAGGGAACGGCACATGCTTCTCCAGCCTGTGGTGAGGTATTATGCTCTCAACGTGGCTCCACCGCCCCTGCCGCCTCACTCCACCTACTCAGTGTCTGCCACTTCTGGGAGCAGCCATGGCCAGGTCAGTGAAAGCCTGGCTTGGGGGCAGATGAAGGAGCCTTCTGGGAACAGGGACAGTCTGAATGCAGCAGTGCCCTCTGTCTGGGCTTTAGACCCTGAGCCACACAATCCCACGTCTTTAGTAGAACTGTATCCTGTCTCTGGTGAACCCAGGCAGCTGATGGATGCGGTACCCCACCCTTACCCCGGTCCTCTGGAGGAAGCCTCTCCTAGCTCCTTCTGAGTCATGTATGCAAAAGCATCGTTCACGGCACCAGCTGTGGGAGCGCACCTTTCACCAGTGCCTCCTCTGCGGTCGAAGTGCCTCACAATACTTTTTAAAAAGTGTCTTGCTCGTTCTGTAGGTTACAATAGCACTTGTAGAGTCATCGAATTTGAGTTTGTATGGTGATCAGTGTTTTGACTCTGAACTATTTTCTAGTGAGAACTGCATTGGACCAAGCAGATCTGGATTTAAGTTCTGGAAAAAGCTGAGCAATCTGCTTAACTTCCCAGTACAAAGGTTTCCACATTTGTAAAGTGAAAATGATAATGGTTTATAGTTCAAACACTAGCAGTGAGATTTGAGATTAAATACACTTAGACAGTTCCCAGCATATAGTAAATGCTCAATGAATGGCAGTCAGTAGTGCCGCAGTAAAGACCACTTCTCTCTTAAGCTCTAGCTGTGTCCTTGCACGTTTATAAGAATTCTGTGGACGTAAACCCATTACCATCGCTAATGCAAATATGTCTTGCAGTCACGATTCTCCCTCTCATTTGAGTTTGGTCATCTTTCATTTATAAAAGATTGACACCCTGTTGTTGATTCTTTTCCTTGGCGTTTTCTTTCATTACTTGAAAGCCAAGAACATCGCTGCTCCTTACTTTCTATTCTTTGTTTTGAACGACAAAGTCATGGATAAGTGAGAACTGGTGGGTGGAGCTGGGAAATATGACAGACTGGTTTTCCCAGCCATGTCATGAGGCCTTGGCTGGCAGGTTTTCCTGGGGTGCTGGGAACATTCTTCGAATATTCTGAGTGGCCAAATTCCACAAAATGTCTGAAAATTCATCAGCAGACATGCATACCAGCTAATGACAAATGATTCATTCCCTGAATATTTATTAATAACCTGTTAGATTATGCAAGGTCCTGGGCTTGTCATGGATCCGAGGGAAATTCTGACAAGGGTTCTGTACTCTAGGATTGGGTAACAGGGAAGAAGGTGGGGTGCTGGAGACCCCATTTGCCACACAAGTCCCCTCTGTGCCCTCTCCCCCTGCTCTGAGCCCTAGGAGCCAGCCTGTGTGGGCACCATCGTGAGGTTTCTCTGCCCTCTGTTTTCTTGGGCTCAGTCAGTGGGAGGCACCCGCAGGACATCAGAGGGCAGGAGGAGAGAGAGGCCAGGGTGTGTATTATTCCCGCAGCTCCCTACCTGCAAGGCTGACATCTGGCAGCATCTGTTTCTATTCCCTAGGCCACGGCTCCTGTCAGGGGATCCTCTCCGGGTACTAGTGACGGCTCCTTCTCATCTCTAGCCCGCAGGGTAGCTTTGACTTCTAACAATTAGCTCTGGGGCACTTCGCCATCCTTGTTAAGATCCCTTAACCTTGTCCATGCCTTTGTAAATAGTCCCTGTCATTAAATTCTCTTCAGCTCTTCCTCTTGTGTGTGCCTGATTGGAAAAGCATGATTTAAAATAATTGTCAGTGAGGCTGGGGGCTGTGGCTCACGCCTGTAATCCCAGCACTTTGGGAGGCCAAGGCGGGCAGATCGCTCAGGTCAGGACTTCAACACCAGGCTGGCCAACATGGCGAAACCCTGTCTTTATTAAAAATACAAAACTTGGGCCGGGCACGGTGGCTCAAGCCTGTAATCCCAGCACTTTGGGAGGCCGAGGCGGGTGGATCACGAGGTCAAGAGATCGAGACCATCCTGGTCAACATGGTGAAACCCCGTCTCTACTAAAAATACAAAAAAAATAGCTGGGCATGGTGGCACGTGCCTGTAATCCCAGCTACTCAGGAGGCTGAGGCAGGAGAATTGCCTGAACCCAGGAGGCGGAGGTTGCGGCGAGCCGAGATCGTGCCATTGCACTCCAGCCTGGGTAACAAGAGCGAAACTCCGTCTCAAAAAAAAAAAAAAAAGGCAGGGTTCCAACTGCATTATTGTAGGTAATGAATACTATGAAGGGATGTGTGTGCATGTGAGCATGTGAGTGTGGGTGAGGCCTGAGCCGGACGCTTCTAAGAATGTGGCTGGAGATGATCAGGGAGCCGATCAGGGAGGTAACTGTGATTGACAAACAGAGGAGGCTCGAGGGCGGTGCCTCTCAGCCTCATTTTGATAATTCTGTGTTGTGGAGCTGTCCTGGGCACTGCAGGACGTTTGGCAGTATCCCTGAACTCTACACACTGTGTGCCCTTGACTGCCACACAAAAATATCGCCAGACACTGTGGAACATCCCCTTGAAGGCCAACTCACCCGCACTGAGAACCACGGCCCTAAGCTTTCCAATTTGGCTGAGACTGTGGGAGCGAACACCCAGGTTATCATGGCTGTAATACCAGCTGCATTTTGGCCACCGAGGGGAGCAAAAGACCTGCAGTGGTTACAGGCGAATGATCAGACATCAGTCAAATCAAGGATCTAATTGAAAATTGCTCATTAGCAATTAAATATTGATCTGTTTGGGAAAGCAGCTTTCAGTCATGTTCCCTAGTGGTCAATTTGTTCAGGTGACACTTCCTGAGGACAGCAGCGTCAGGAGCTCTCACAGCAGGGCGGCAAACACTCAGGGCCAGGCCTGGCTGAGGGATCTGATCACTCAGAACAGCTTCCATCCTCTGCCTGCTTCCTCTTCTGTCTCTGGGGACCTCCACTTCCCCCAGCCTCTATTCGGTGCTGTCCTGACAATCTCCACTTTGCCATAAAGAGCAGTCAATGAACAGATGCCCCTTTTGGAGAATGGGCCGTGCCTCCACTCCCCTCAGGGAGGCCACTCTCTTCGGGTGCATGGGGCCCTCAGACCGCAGCCTCTTCCTGCAACTGCTGAGTCTGTCTTAGTCTGTTCAGGCTGCAATAAAAAATTCCATAGACTGGGTAGCTTATAAACAATGAGAAGTTATTTCTTACAGTTCTGGAGGCTGGGATGTCCAATGTCAAGGCACTGGTAGATTCCACATCTGATGACGGTCCTCTTCCTGGCTTATAGACGGCCATCATTTCACTGTAAATTCACGTGATAGAAAGGACGAGGGTCTTTCTGGGGCTTCCTTTACAAGGGCACTAATCTCATTCCTGAGCACTCCACTCTCATGACCTACTCACCTCCTGAAGCCCCCACTTCCTCACATCATCACCTTGAGGGTTAGTATTTCCATGAATGGACTTTGTGGGGACACAAATATTCAGACCCTAGCAGAGTCCATGCTGGTCATGGGGAAAGGGATGAAAACTTACGATACTGCCATTGAGGATGTACTTGTCTGTTTTCACGCTGCTGAGAAAGACACACCTGAGACTGGAGGTAGCTTTCGATGAGCATTGCTGGGCAGGGATTGAGTTTTCCTTCCACATCTTCACTGAGAACCACCAAAGATCATTGAAGGAGAGGTTCGCAGCCCACACATCCAGGTTGTCCATTCCCTTTGGCTCTTCACAACTGTCACATCCCAAAGCCACCTTAAAGTGCCTCTCTTTCTTTCTCAATGTCTCACCTCAGAACCCAAGAGAAATTCTCTTTGATCCCAACTCCGGCTGGCTGTCGCTCCCTTCCATCCCTCCCCAGTCCCACTCTCAGTCTCTTTTTTTGTCCCCAGAAACCATTTTCCTGCCTCTTTCTAAATGCAGTTAAGTATTTCATAAATCAGCTCAGCCCTCTTGCGATTGTTTCGCCTCTTCAAGACAGTATCACGTTTTGTCAGAAGAGAGGCAGCTCAGGAACCAAGATGGCAGACCCCAGAGCTCCCAAGGCAGGGAGCACAGGGATCCGCTTTGCTAGGCTGTGGGAGGGGGAAGCTATCACAAGCACATGTGTTTTCATTGTTTTCTTTTTATATTTTTGATGAACTGACTTTTGTTTGTTTGTGTTTTTGAGATAGACTCTTGCTCTATCGCCCAGGCTGGAGTGCAGTGGCGCGATCTCTGCTCACTGCAACCTCCGCCTCCCGGGTTCAAGCGATTCTCCTGCCTCAGCCTCCTGAGTAGCTGGGATTACAGGCACGTGCCACCATGCCCGGCTAATCTTTGTATTTTTAGTAGAGATGGGTTTTACCAAGTTGGTCAGGCTGGTCTCAAACTCCTGACCTCATGATCCACCCACCTCAGCTTCCCAAAGTGCTGGGAAGACAGGCGTGAGCCACCGTGTCCAGCCGATAAACTGATTTTTTAATGATCTGTTATTGTTAAGACAGGAGAAAAGTCAAAGCAATGGCACAGCAAGTGTGAGGGTGGCTGCGAGGCAAGCTACCACCCACACCCAACAACCAGGATCCCGCATTCCTCCTTCCTGAATTTCTCCTTTTCTTTTCACCAGCCCTGGGCAATCTGTGTTTCATTCTCTTACCTCTACACCCTGAAGGTAGATGATTGACTAGGAAAGCCAGGTCCAGCCCAGCTGCGAGCAGGCGTGGGTGTTTCTATCAGCACTGTCAAAGCGAGGATCTGCAGCTAGTTGCTCTTGCACGGAGACGGGACGCACCATCAAGTCTGTCCCTTCTGGCAGGTGTGGAAGGCCTCTCAGTCTCAAGCTCCTGCAGCTCAGTGGAAGACTAAGGGAAACTGAGGCACAGCTGAGCATTTCCCAAGCGGAGATGCCCTTCCTGGGAAGTAAGCATCATTTTACTCCAGGCTGTCCATGCTGAGGTTTCTGTGAGTTCTTGAGATGGGATATTTGTCAGATCCTAAATATCTTAGGATTAAAGCTTGTCTGCTACTTTGGCTGCCTAGTAGAACCGGAGATCCAGGCTGACCTCATGGCAGCAGGTGACATCCGGAAGAGGCAGGAGAGCTTCAGGCAGCATAGGGTGAGGGAGGAACGCCGGACCAGGTCAGAAATGCCACTGCCGTATGGATGAGCTCTGATATTTTCATCACTGAGGAGGCAGGGATTGCCATTTGCTTTCCCTGTCCCTAATTCCTCCCATCCCCAACAGATTTGCATGAGACGGAGCATCAAAGAGAGCGAAGAATCTTTGAGGAGGAAATCGTCGGATGTCAACGTCCTGGCAAAATAGGCGGAGGATAAAGCGGGGGCCGCTGTGGCCTCCTGGAGGTTCATCTGAGGCTCATCGGCTGGGCAGCCTGGGCCCCGGCCAGCCATGGGCTCAGCAGCGGTCTGGGCGGAAGGCTTTTCTCTTGACCCGTTTGGCATGTGACTAGAACAGAGCTCAGCTATTTCCTCTCTTTTACATCTAAATACAGGATTGTCGCTGGGTAATTAGAACCTTTGTTTTTCTCCCCTGCTGGACCACAGGGCAGCTATGTTATCAGCCAAATTGCTCCCATTCTTAGCGTGGCTTGATCCTGAGCCATTTTCCCAAGTTCTGAACGGTTACAGATTTGTCTCTGGGATGGCACCATTTGTGGTGGTGAGTGTGCAGTTATCCGTGATGCTCTCACTTTATTTTCTTTAAATTTCCACCATGAGGCTGGAAAGAATTCACGCCTTTCCCCTCAACATCAGCATAGTTAGGGTCTTACGAGTAGTTAGCTAGTAGAGCTGTGCTTCCCGGGAAAGGCTGGCTTCCAGGGGCACGCGGACACATTGGCACTTCCACAGGGCATTTCTCCAGGAGGGAAGGTCTGGAAGGCAGGTTGGGCGAGAAGAGGTTCAAGGGGTGGGGTCTCCCCTGAACACCCTAGAGTCCTTGTTCTTGCGGCTGTTTGTACCTCCTGCGTCTTGTTTTGGTAAGTGTTTAGATATAACTAATTATGCCAAATCCCATGATACATTTCTTTTTTTGAGATGGAGTTTCGCTCTTGTTACCCAGGCTGGAGTGCAATGGCACCATCTCGGCAAACCTACCTAGGAGAAAGTTGAACTTATAAATTAGTTACGGTAAGAGAGTAACCATAACAAATAATACCAAACAGAACAAGCATCATAATACACTGTTCACCATTTCACAAACAGAAGACTCGTTCTCCCCGTAGATCCTAGCGGCCTCGGCATAAGACTCTTTTTCTTTCCTTATTAAATTGAGAGCTTCCAGCTTTTTGCTTACAGGAAGCACCTTGCAGCTTCTTTTGGGCACATCCGAATCTCCAGCATCACGATCCTTGCACTTTGGGGCTACCATGAAGTAAAATAAGGGTTACTTGAACACGAGCACTGCGCTACGTTGAGAGTCAATCTGATCACCCAGACGGCTGCTACGTGATGGGCGGGTTGAGTCATGTCTACAGCAGGAATACGATGGACAAAGGGATGATTCACATCCCGGGCAGGATGGAGCCGGGTGGCGTGAGATTTCATCACACTGCTAAGAGCGGCGAGCATTTTAAAACATATAAGTTGGCTATTTATGGAAATGTCATTGAATATTGTTGGACCCCAGTGAACCATGGGTAACTGAAACTGCAGATAAAGGAGGACAGCCGGACGTCATTCCCTTGCTTAAGGTGCTCCTCATTTGGGGGATAAAGTTGGAACTCCTGAACATGGTGTAAAAGTCTCTTCGTATTCTTCCCGCTGACAGCCAGACTGCTGTCTGCAACGCCCTCATCCCCAAATTCATATGCTGACATCCTAAACCCCAATGCGATGGGATTAAGAGGTAGGGCCTTTGGGAAATAATTAGGTCATGAGGACTCCACCCTCACAAATGGGATTAGTGCCCTAATCAAAGAGGCTCAAGAGAGCTCGCTGGCCCTTTCAACCACGGAAGGACACAGTAAGAAGCTGTCTGTCAACCAGTGGCTCACATTGGTTCACAGAGTGGCGGGCGAGCCCTCGCCAGACACTGAATCTGCTGGTGTCCTGGTCTTGGACTTTCCAGCCTCTGGAACTGTAAGAAATAAATTTCTGTTGCTCTTTAACCAGCCAGTTTACAGCATTTTTGCTACTGCAGCCCAAACGGGCTAAGACATAGCCCCTCCAGCCTCCGTCTCAGCAAATCCATCCCAGTGACCACAACACATGATGATCTCTGGCTCCAGACCTTCAGACACGTCTTTCTCTCCTCCCTCCCTCTGCACATTCCCCAGCCTCCTTTCCTTGACCCGGAGACGCCACTCAGGCTTCTGGTCTCACGTGAGAATAGACTGAATGGGAGGAGGTTATTGATGGACATGGGTCATGCCGGTGGGATTTGGAGTCTACAAAAAGTCTCAAATGAAAACAGGAAAGAAACCACTTTATAAACTGGATGTTCAAAGGTCAGGGACCAGGGATGATTTGAGCTGCTCTGGGAAGTCTCCCTGAACCACCAAAGGCCAGTCCATCTTCCTGAGGTCTTCTGGACCTAGTTCCAAAGGCAGTCACACCAGCGGGGTTCTGGAGACCATCTAGAGATGCTTTTCGAGCTTGTCCTTCTAAAACTCAAGTCCTCTAAGGAGTTATTGTCAGTAGAGGTGGATCCAGGTTTTTGTAGGGTCTGAAGTTTACATAATTGAGGAATTTTTTCTTTTTTTCTTTCTTTCTTTTTTTGTGTGTGTGTGTTTGGATAAGTTGTGATGCTACCCATATTTGAGGTCTGACATAAGGCTGTCAATAAAGACACTAGACACACACACACCTGCTGCTTATTATGACAATTATGTCATAAAAGTAAGGACATCTTAGTATTTTGGAAAAAAGATAAAGGAAAATACTTTCTTTTCTTTTCTTCTTCTTTTTTTTTTTTTTTTAGAAAAAGAATAAAGAAGAAGAAGAAAGAGAAACAGGAAGAGGGAGAGAGGATGGGGGTATTGCTTTATTGCCCGGGCTAGAATGCAGTCTAAATATGGGTATGCCTATAATTTTCCTTAATAATGGAGACATAAAAGAAAATGAGGGAACAGAATAACAAACAAGGAGCCAACCAACATTTCGTTTAAACTTCTAAGCTGACATGATGTGGTACTGATAAGAGTGTATATTTTGTGTATTTAAAGTGGAGAATTCTATAAATGTTAATTATGTTTACTTGTTCCAGATCTGAGTTCAAGTCCTGGATATCGTTGTTAATTTTCTGTCTCATTGATCTGTCTAATATTAATGTTGAAGTCTCCCACTATTATTGTGTGGGAGTCTAAGTCTCTTTATTAGTCTTGTATGTCTGCGTATTCCTGTATTGGGTGCGTGTATATTTAGGATGTTTAGCTCTTCTTGTTGTTGCATTGATCCTTTTATCATGATATAATGTCCTTCTTTGCTTCTTTTGATCTCTGTTGCTTTAACGACTATTTTATCAGAGGCCAAAATTGTAACTTCTGCTTTTTATTTATTTATTTTAGCTCTCGGTTTGGTTGGTAAATCTTTCTCCATCCCTTGTTTTGAGTCTTTGTGTATCCTTAAATGTGAGATAGGTCTGGATGCAGCATACTGATGGGTTTTAGTTTTTTATTCAAATTGCCTGTCTGTCTTTGGATTGGGGGATTTAGTCAATTTAAATTTAGAATTAATAATGACATATGTGAGTTTAATACTGCCATTTAATATTAGCTGGCTATTTTGCCCATTAGTTGATGTAAATTCTTCATTATATTGATGCTCTTTTTGGTATTTTTTTAGAAAGGCTGATACTGTTTGTTCCTTTCTATGTGTAGTGGTTCTTTCAGAAGCTCTTGTAAAGCAGGCCTGGTGGTGATGAAATCTCTGAGTGTTTGCTTATTCACAAAAAAAACTTTATTTTTCCTTCACTTATGAAGCTTAGTTTGGTTGGATGTGAAATTCTTGGTTGAAAGTTCTTTTCTTTAAGGATGTTGAATATTGGTCCCCACTCTCTTCTGGCTTGTAGGGTTTCTGCCGAGAGATCTGCTGTAAGTCTGATAGGCTTCCCTTTGTGGGTAACCTGACCTTTCTCTCTGGCTGCCCTTAGTATTTTCTCCTTCATTTCAACCCTGGTGAATCTGACGATTATGTGCCTTGGAGTTGCTCTTCTTGAGGAATATCTTTGTGGTGTTCTCTGTATTACCTGGAGTTGAATATTATCCTGCCTTACTAGGTTGGGAAAATTTTCCTGAATAATGTCCTGAAGCGTATTTTCCAGCTTGGATTCATTCTCTTCGTCACATTCAGGTACACCTATCAAGCGTAGATTAGGTCTTTTCACATAGTCCCATATTTCTTGGAGACTTTGCCCGTTCCTTTTTTTCCTTTTTTCTCTAATCTTGTCTTCTTGTTTTATTTCATTGAGTTGGTCTTCGACCTCTGATATCCTTTCTTCTGCTTGATCAATTTGGCTGTTAAAACTTGTGCATACTTCACGTAGTTCTCGTATTGTGTTTTTCAGCTCCATCAATTCATTTATATTCCTCTCTAAATTGTGTATTCTTGTTAACATTTCATCAAACCTTTTTTCAAAGTTCTTAGTTTCTTTGGATTGGGTTAGAACAAGTTCTTTTAATTCACAGAAGTTTCTTATTATCCACATTTTGAAGCCTGCTTCTGTAATTGGAACACACTCCTTCTCCATCAAGCCTTGTTTGGTTGCTGATGAGGAACCGTGATCCCCTGCTGAGGGAGAGGCGTTCTGATCTTGGGTATTCTCAGCCTTTTTTGGCTGTTTTCTTCCCTTCGTTGTAGATTTATCCATCTGTGGTCTTTATAATTACCGTCTTTGTAACTGGGTTTCTGAGTGGACGTCCAACTTATTGAATCTCAGCGCCGAAATCTGAGCAACCCACTGCGCCGACTCAATCAGCGGCGTTAAGATTGATGGTGCTTTTCTGACTCTGCACCAAGAACCCACGCTCCAAGGCGCCGGCAAAACCGCCTCGCCGGTCACAAGAGTCGCGCTGGCGACCCGTGGGGCTCCTCCGCTGGGAATCTCCTGGTGCGTGAGCAACAAGAATTCATGTGAAGGTGTGGCGTCCTCTCCTTCTTTGTGCTTTCTCTGGGAGCTACAATCCCGAGCTGCTAGTGATCAGCCATCTTGGATCTCTCTCCCCCGAGGAATTTTTTCTAAGAAAACAAAGTCACAAATAGAAACTTTGGTGCGGGGCCTTCGGGGAGAGGCCGTGGGCAGGCAGGGGGCCCTGAAACTTAGTGTCATTGGCTTCCTGGTCAGAGGCTGGATCTCAAGACTCCCTGAGAACCTGTAAGTATGACCGCAGCGCGGTGTGTTTCTCACTTTCAGGGGGATTCTGGTATACCTGTGGGGCGCGGGAGTCAGAGCTGGCAGGCTTGGGACTCAGCCCAGAGTCTGTCTCACCAGCTATATGCCCTCCGGAAGGTTACTTCAATCTTTTGCACCTCAGTTTCCTCTCTGAAATAAACTGAGATTGTTCATGGGGTCATTATTCTCAAAGGTCTTGGCATCTAAAAGTTTCCCTGTTTGTCCTTCCAGAACACCAGCCTTAGAACTGAATTCACATGACTCCGGCCCCTTTTGCAAGGACAAAAGCGAGTGCTTGGTGTGATGGGGGAAAAATATTTTGTAGCTTAAGGATCCCTTTCACAAAGTGTCATTTAACTTCTTCACCGCACGCTTGGGAAAAGCACACTCATCTGGGTTGGAACATTCCTTCACTTGTCTTAAGAGAGTTCTATGGTGACTGTGTTGGTGCCGCGCTGCCTGGGTGAGGGAGGGCAGCTGCCTGCTGCCCCGCTCTGCTGCACTCCCGGTACCCAGGGGAGAAAAGAGAGGAAAGAGGGCTGGGAAGAGGGTTTCCGTCTCCTTTCCTGGATTCATGCTTAACCTGTAAAGTGAAATTTTGATGTAAGCAAAGTTTTGGCATCCTTTCGCTTTGCTTTCTGTGCTCTTTCTTTGGGGAGCTCCTTCCCCTCCCACCCTGTCCTATCCCCTCGGTCTTCCTTGCCCTTCACCCACCACACAGCCCAGCGCACCCTCACCGGCCCCCAAGTACACGGGATAGCTGCTGAGAGTCTGAAGTCAACTCTGATTGAGCTAACGACTTCCTTCTCAGTTCTTCATACGTTAACCCTCTGGAAAGTGTTTACACGTCAAAGAACATGTGTGACCCATCTCCATGAATTTCTAACTGGTGGACTATCAGAGCAGGGAAATGAAATTGGAAACTAAGCCGAGTGGAGGAAGGTCACTTGGCACCAAGGCTAGGGAGGTCAAGCCCCACCCAGAAATGGATGTCTGCTTTTCATGGTGCCTTCCCTTCCTGCATTTTAGATCCCCGGATGGCCTCAGTAATCCAGGTCTCTCCAGAATGGCTAGGGCCAGGATTGCGGATGGGGATGGGAGGAAGGGAAGTGGGGAGAGGGGAGAGCCGAGGTTGTTCACAGGTGTTTTTTTTTTTTTTTTTTTTTTTTTTTTTTTTTTTTTTTTTTTTTTGCTAATGAGTGGAATGCAGGCTTCTTAGATGCTAGTCTGCTAGTCTTGGGGCCTGAGGAAGGAGGGCTGGGGAAGGGTTAGGGACGTTAGGGAGAGAGAGCCGAGTGACAGTAATGAGAGCCAGGACAGTGTCTTCATGCAGTGAGAAATAGGGAATCTCTAAAAGTTTTTGAGCCGAGATGTGATGTGTTACAAGCTGCCTTTAAGGAAGATTGATTTGCCGGTGGTATGTCTGATTGACTGAATAAGGGAGGCTGCGGTCAAAGGCTGTGAGGGGGTTGCCCCAGGAATGCAGGGCTGTGCAAAGCATAGCAATGGTATTTCAACGAAAACATTGCCCTTTGGTATCTGAATATGGAGAGTGGGGAACAGAGTTAAGATCACATTCTAATAATAATGACACTAATGATAGTAAAACAAGGAAGTGGGGAAGCTAGCGCCATCCTTGATACAGACAGGGAGCAGGATTTAGCTGGGATACCTCTTAGCCGTAGCCAAAGGGACTCTGTAGCGGAAACTGGCTGGTTATTCACCACACTGTTGCATTCGATGTCTTTATTCATATATCTTTGTAAACTCATATGAATGTTTCCTAAGGGTAGATTCTTAAAAGAGCAGTTAGTATATCAAAGGACATATACATATATACTTTTGAAAAACCCTGGCAAGCAGTTTTATCTTAAATGATAAGTCCCATTTAGTGAATGTGGGAAGAACGGGCATTCTCCTATGTCACTGACGCAACTGGAAGATGTTACACCTTTTTTGGAGAGAAATATAGCAATGTAGCCTTATCAGAGTGCCTATCTGGTGATTCCATTTGGAGTTTGTTCTAAGGAAGTAATCAGCCAAATGGGCAAAGATATTTTTATCTGACTTTTGGTAGCACTATATATGATAGTGACAAATTAGGAGGAAATCCGTGACTCGTATTAGAGGGTTGATTAAATAAAATATGGCACATTCATACAATTAAAAATCATGTTGTAAGGCCGGGCGCGGTGGCTCAAGCCTGTAATCCCAGCACTTTGGGAGGCCGAGGCGGGTGGATCACGAGGTCAAGAGATCGAGACCATCCTAGTCAACATGGTGAAACCCCGTCTCTATTAAAAATACAAAACATTAGCTGGGCATGGTGGCACGTGCCTGTAATCCCAGCTACTCAGGAGGCTGAGGCAGGAGAATTGCCTGAACCCAGGAGGTGGAGGTTGCGGTGAGCCGAGACAGCGCCATTGCACTCCAGCCTGGGTAACAAAAGCGGAACTCCGTCTCAAAAAAAAAAAAAAAAAATCGCCGGGCGCGGTGGCTCAAGCCTGTAATCCCAGCACTTTGGGAGGCCGAGGCGGGTGAATCACGAGGTCGAGAGATCAAGACCATCCTGGTCAACATGGTGAAACCCCGTCTCTACTAAAAATACAAAAAATTAGCTGGGCATGGTGGCGTGTGCCTGTAATCCCAGCTACTCAGGAGGCTGAGGCAGGAGAATTGCCTGAACCCAGGAGGCGGAGGTTGCGGTGAGCCGAGATCGCGCCATTGCACTCCAGCCTGGGTAACAAGAGCGAAACTCTGTCTCAAAAAAAAAAAAAAAAAAATCATGTTGTAGATGTACATTCATAGACACAGAGACATATTCTCGATGGCACATGCTACAAAAGCAGATTACAAACCATCAATTCGGAGGCAACATGAGCTTAGGATTTGCTCCCCACTCAGGATTCCAGAATCTCTTTTTGTTGTTGTTGTTTTTTGTTTTCTTTTTCTTTTGAGACGGAGTTCCCAGGCTGGAGTGCAATGGCGCTATCTCAGCTCGCTGCAACTCCGCCTCCCGGGTTCAAGCAATTCTCCCGCCTCAGCCTCTCTAGTAGCTGGGACTACAGGTGCGCGCCACCACGCCCAGCTAATTTTTGTATTTTTTAGTAGAGACGGGGTTTCACCATGTTGGCCAGGATGGTCTCCATCTCTTGACCTCGTGATCCACCCGCCTCAGCCTCCCAAAGTGCTGGGATTACAGGCGTGAGCCACCACGCTCGGCTTTTTTTTTTTTTTTTTTTTTGAGATGGAATCTCACTGTTGCCCATGCCAAAGTACAATGGTGCAATCTCACTCAGCTCATTGCAACCTCCTCCTGGCTTCAAGTGATTCTCTTGCCTCAGCCTCTCGAGTAGCTGGGATTACAGGCTTGCACCACCACACCCGGCTCATTTTTGTATTTTTAGTAAAGACGGGGGGTTTCACCATGTTGGCCAGGCTGGTCTCGAACTCGTGACTTCAGGTGATCTGCCTGCTTCGGCCTCCTAAAGTGCTGGGAGGCTCATACAGGCGTAAGCCACTCTGCCCAGCCCCCATTTGTTTTTTGAGTCAAGGGCAGGAGAAGGACTCCACTGGGTTCTTTCCCTTCCTTTCCGGCAGGATCAGCCTTCCCAAGTGAAGAATGGCAGGTGGGTAGGGGATCTTTCTCCTCAGCAATCTTTGGTCCCCCTTCCTGCTGACTGACACTCCTTGGGTTTTCAAAGAAGTTGGGGCATATTCCCCTAGTATTCTCCAGAATGGATTATGGAATCATTCATATTACATCCATGTGAACATCTGCGTACTGAGGGAAAGGGGACTTGAGGCTTCAGGTTGATAGACTGCAACTTGGACTGGATGTCCCGGCAGCACCCCTTACTCCATGCTCCTGAGAATCTCTGTGTTTCCATGGACAATTGCACTCCCACGCTGCCCCCCACCGCCATCATTAGGGTTGAAGGAAATTCCACAGTCAGAATTTTAACCTTTATGTTCTTAGCTCTTTCGTAATTTTTCTAACCATGGGATTGAGGGGTGAGCCACCCCACCCGGCTTTTTTTTTTTTGACCTTCTCCACAATCCCCCCTCCTTTTTCGCTTCTGAGAATATCCCGAAACTTTCCTTTGAAATCTAAGAAAACTGACAATACTCAGTGTCCCCATTGCTCAATGTTAGAGAAGTTCTAAAAAAAAAAACAATTGAGCATCAGGTGGTGGTGATTTTGGAAAAATACAGAGGGTATTGAGGACGTGAGACTGACGCTCCAACAATGAGCAGGAGCAGCGGCGTGGGCTATGGGTTAGACCCCACTTGCCTTCCTTTTAAACGTTGGGAAGAGCGAGCTATAAAAAAGCAAACCTTGGCTGGCTTAGATTCCTTGATCTTTGTGGGTCACAGGGGACATGCTGCAAACATGTTGGGAAGTAACGGAGATGTAGGTTAGTGAACAGTAAGGAAGTTTCATTCTGTCACTAAAGTAGAACTTCCTCACCTCATTAGAACTTAAGAATTCCTCACAATGAATAAAGTGCATAATAATAGATCTGACAGGGAGCTGGAATTTCTCTGGCTGTAGAAAAATTTTCTTGTAAAGAGAAGTAGTATAGTACATTTGATTGAATTTAAAATAATACTTCTTGTATTTGTGGAGAACCGAGTAGTTCCTGAGATGCACACACACACACACACACACACACACACGTTAAGTATCATACATTATATGCTGCATATTATATTTGATATTACATATACATGATACACACATATTTTATGTTATGTATTATGCATTATATGCTGCATATTATTATTTATTTTTATTTTTATTTATTTTTTTTTTTGAGGCGGAGTTTCGCTCTTGTTACCCAGGCTGGAGTGCAATGGCGCGATCTCGGCTCACCGCAACCTCCGCCTCCTGGGTTCAGGCAATTCTCCTGCCTCAGCCTCCTGAGTAGCTGGGATTACAGGCACGCGCCACCATGCCCAGCTAATTTTTTGTAATTTTAGTAGAGATGGGGTTTCACCATGTTGACCAGGATGGTCTCGATCTCTTGACCTCATGATCCACCCGCCTCGGCCTCCCAAAGTGCTGGGATTACAGGCTTGAGCCACCGTGCCCGGCCTGCATATTATATTTGATATTACATATACGTGATACACACACACATTTTTTTCTCTTTTTTCTTTTTTCCTTTTTTGTTTTTTTTTTGTATTTTTAAAAATTTTTTGTGTTTACACACATTATATGTTATGTATTATACATTATATGCTGCATATTATATTTGATATTACATATACATGATACACACACATATTATGTTATGTATTATACATTATATGCTGCATATTTGATATTACATATGCATGATACACACACACACACACACACACACACACACACTCTTTCCAAGACACAGTCTTGCTCTATATCCCAGGCTGGAGTGCAGTGGTGCGATCTCAGCTCACTGCAGCCTCTGCCTGCCAGGTTCAAGCGATTCTCCTGCCTCAGTCAAAAAAATTTTTTTTAATTAGCAAGGAGTGATGATACATGCCTGTGGTCCCAACTACTTCAGAGGCTGAAGTGGAGAGATCGCTGCAGCCCAGGAGATTGAGGCTACACTGAGCTTTGATCACACCACTACACTCCAGCCTGGGCGACAGAGCAAGATCCTGTGTCGGGGTATAGAGAAGGAGAGCTTGGTGGGAGCTCAAGAAGAAGCCCCATACTCATTTTTTGTATTTTTAGGAGTTTCTCCATGTTGCTCAGGCTGGTCTCAAACTCCTGACCTCCTGATCTGTCCGCCTCAGCCTCCCAAAGTGCTGGGATTATAAGCGTGAGCCACTGCACCCGGCAATAAATTTATTAATTTATTCAGTCATATATTTATATGGTATGGACTCATGGATATTTATTATATGCTTTGGGTTACAATCCAATGCAACTTTATTGATTCATTTGTTCACACTGTCCCTGCTTTGACCCTAAGGGGTTCTTTCAGTGGGCTTCATTGCACCTCTGCACACACCTATCACTCTCCCGCTCTTTCTCTTCCTCTGTGTGTGTGTGTGTGATCACTTTTCTTCTTGGAGGCACTACAAGATGCTCCCTTTTCTTCATTTCATCTCTGCTCTTGGTTATTCTTGCTCCTGTTTTTAAATCTGTTTGAGATTTTTAAAAAAAAAACCATGCATGTCCCAACTACCAGAGGGCCAGGAATGTTGACTCCTCGGTGGGTACCCCAGTGAGTGTCCACGTTCCTTCTCGGCTGCGCAAACATGTTTTCATTCAGTCCTTGTATCACACCTTTGAGTGGATAGCAACATTCTCATTTGACAGAGACTCAGAAATGTTAACCAGCCAGAAGCACACGGAGAAGCCACAGAGAACAGGCCCTGAGTCCATGCAATGCTGTCACCTCGCCTTTGAGGAGGCAGCTCCAGCCCCCACCTGGCGAAGGACGATCACAGCGCCCCTTTGAGGAGGATACAGACCTCCAAATCTTCCCCACGGTCCCCTCATTTAAAACCCTCTGGCAGATCCTGGAGCACTATCTCCCTCGGGCCACTTCAGCTATTGGGGACTTTGGAAATTCACCTCCCTGCTAGAGAATAAAGAATGGGTAACTGGATAATTTTTGCAGCAAATCATGCCCCTGTAAGCAGCTCTACAATCCATTCCCTGTATTAAAGATTGTCTGGGCCGGGTGCGGTGGTCATTCCTGTAATCCCAGCACTTTGAGAGGCCGAGGTGGGTGGATCACGAGGTCAGGAGTTCAAGATCAGACTGGTCAACGTGGTGAAACCCTGTCTCTACTAAAAACTACAAAAATTAGCTGGGCGTGGTGGCTCGTGCCTGTAATCCCAGCTACTTGGGAAGCTGAGGTAGGAGAATTGTTTGAACTGGGACCCGGGAGGCGGAGGTTGCGGTGAGCCAAGATCGCACCACTGCGCTCCAGCCTGGGCTGCAGAGCGAGACTCTGCCGTAAGCAGGGAGGGGTGTGAATAGTTGTGTTCACTCTCCTCATTACAGGATGGCTTTTGATGGATTTTCAACAACATTCAACAAATGAAGGGGGAAAAGAAATAAACCAAAACCACTCTATTTTTATGAGCGGGTATGCATATTTACATATCAGTCTCATGTTTCAATGTTCCAGTTTGGGCTATGGTTTTTTAAAAAGGTACTCTTTTTTTTTTTCTTTTTATAGAAACAAAATTCACTTTGAATTGTGGCAGTTTTTTTTTTTTTTTCCCCTAAAGAAAAAGCTACATTTGAACTTTAGAACTGAAAGAGTGTCTGGTGCATAGCAACCGCATGAACAAGATTTTAAGAAATTTTACAGGACTCTACCAGAAATGGAACGCGGAGGGGGGGAGGGAGGGTTGTCTGCTGTGTAGTTCATGGTCAAACACTGTCGTCGCTGGGGCCTGTGGTCCAGACCACAAACATGATGAGAGCCCCAGAAGACGGAGCCAGGCTGAGTCAGACCTTCTGCCCGCCTGGCCACTGGCTCTGCGGAGCCCAGAGGGCTGTCTCTCCCGCTCCCCACCGCTCCCCTCACCCTGGGCTGAGGCCCCTCCTGCCTGCTCCTGTCCGCACCCCTGCCTGAGGCCAGGGCTCCCATCTCCTGCCCAAAGCTGCCCCACTCCTGGGGTCACAGAGGCTGACCCCTGGAGGGGCTGGATTGTGCTGAAAGGGAGGAGGAAGAGCAGTGCTGGGAAGTGGGGCGTGAGTCCCTGAGCCCAAGGCGTCCAACACCCAGCAGCCCGGCTTGTACCCACCATGGGTGTCTTACGCTGGCACAGGTGCCAGTCAGGCCCACCAGAGGGTGGTTTCAATTCTCCCTGAACCCCCAGTTGTGGACCAGGACTTGGCTTGCATTCGGTTTTGGAAGGAGGATGAACTCCACTTTTTTGATGCTTGGGGTAAAAACAAAAAACAAAAAAACAAAACAAAAAAAAACCAGCCGGGTGCTGTGGCTCACGCCTGTAATCCCAGCACTCTGGGAGGCCGAGGTGGGTGGATAACGAGGTCAAGAGATCGAGACCATCCTGGTCAACATGGTGAAACCCCGTCTCTACTAAAACTACAAAAATTAGCTGGGCATGGTGGCGCGTGCCTGTAATCCCAGCTACTCAGGAGGCTGAGGCAGGAGAATTGCCTGAACCCAGGAGGCGGAGGTTGCGGTGGGCTGAGATCGCGCCACTGCACTCCAGCCTGGGTAACGAGAGCGAAACTCCGTCTCAAAAAAACGAAAACAAAACAAAACAAGGCATTCCACAGCCTGCAGTCCACGGACTGGCTCTCCCTCCAACTCCGGTCCTCATGCTGTGTTCCTAACTGTTCAACAGGGCCCCCTCCGGGTGTTTTACCGAATAACAACAATAATTGAGTTCCACGTTCCAGGCACAGTCTGAAGTGCATTATAAGCATGTGCTATCTCACTCAGGCCTCACAGCATCCTTGTGAGACGGTGGAATGATTATCCCCAATTTGCAGACAACAAGACTGAGGCTCAGACAGGTCAGTAAGGAGAAGAGCTGAGATCCAAGCCTGAATTCGCTTGACTCCACAGTCCCTGTACTAACTGCTGAGTTAAGCTCCCTTGCCGGGCCGCCCTGTGAAATGGAAAACAGGAACCTGGTTCCCTCTTTGTCAGTAATTGGCTGAGTCACTTTGAGTAAGTCACTTTCCCTCTCCTGTCCTCTGATTTATTATGAGTCAAATACAGTTAGTACTTATCAGGGTTTCTTGAATAAACGCATATGACAGCGATTTGTTTCCCTGCTGCGATTAGAAAACCTCCAAACACAATGCCCGCCCCATCCCCCGTCTTCAGGCTTCTCATCCTTTATTATAGCGCTTTCTGCTCGTGAGTGGAAACTTAATGTGTATTTAGTGCAGGGACAACCACCACTTTTTGTCTTTAGAGTTACGGGGTGCAGCAAAGGAAGGCAGGATTGGGGACATCCCCCAACTCTCTCCTGACTCCCAGATCTGTATATTCTCAGCTGGTTGGAGACATGACTCCAGTCTAGCTGACGCACAAAACCTCTGCCTGTCCCATCCATCTTTCAAAACCCACTTTGGGAGCCCTCCTCCAGAAAGGCTTCTGTGACCATCAGTCTGAGTGTGGGGCTTCTTCTTGAGCTCCCACCAAGCTCTCCTTCCCCGCCACCACCTGCCACACACAGGATCTTGCTCTGTTGCCCAGGCTGGAGTGCAGTGGTGTGACCAAAGCTCAGTGCAGCCTCAATCTCCTGGGCTGAAGCGATCTTTCCACTTCAGCCTCTGAAGTAGTTGGGACCACAGGCATGTATCATCACTCCTCGCTAATTAAAAAAAAAATTTTTGGCCATGCGCAGTGGCTCACGCCTGTAATCCCAGCACTTTGGGAGGCCGAGGCGGGTGGATCACGAGGTCAAGAGATTGAGACCATCCTGGTCAACATGGTGAAACCTCATCTCTACTAAAAATACAAAAAATTAGCTGGTTATGGTGGTGCGTGCCTGTAATCCCAGCTACTCAGGAGGCTGAGGCAGGAGAATTGCCTGAACCCAGGAGGCGGAGGTTGCGGTGAGCCGAGATCGCGCCATTGCACTCCAGCCTGGGTGACAAGAGCGAAACTCCGTCTCAAAACAACAACAACAAAAACAAACAACAACTTTTTTTTTTTTTATTGGAGAAGGGGCTCTTACTATGTTGCCCAGGCTGGTCTTAAACTCCTGGGCTCAAGTGATCCTCCCACCTCGGCCTCCCCCAGGCATAGGCACAGAACTGGCACCAAGCTCTCCTTGTACCTTCTTCCCCACTCCACCACGGCAGGGACTTTGTTGAATGCCTGATTTGCTGCCCAGCAGGGATGCCCTCAGTAAAAGATGAATGAATGAAAAATGGGTCAGATGCACCTGCAATGATGTATGACTCATTCCCAAAGTTGTGGGGGTGTCTGGTTGGCCTCTGCTCGTGTTCCTCCTGTGTCCCCAGGTCCCACTTCTCTTTAGTGCTCCCCAGGCAGTCTGTGGCCCTCTACTCTTTCTCCAGGGCCACCTACCACCGCACCCGCAGGTTGGCCCTGATGAGTCAGAGGCAGGCGGCACAGGTGGATGGCAGGGGTACAGTGTGCCAGAAGTGAGGTGTTCACCCCTTGTTCAGATGGTTTGGGTTGGAGTCTAAGCTGCTTTCCTCTATTCCTGTCTTATTCTAGGGAAATTCTTCCCCCTGGCCAAGATAGCAATAGGAGAAACCAGCTTAAAATCCATCCCTTTCCTCTGAGACAGAAAACCATCAAAATGCACCGCATTCACCTTATCTAAGGAAACCTCAAATTTACTCAAAATGGCAGAGACAGAGAAATGCGTCTCTTGTGTGTCTGGAGTTAGAGCCATATAATGCGCGCACAGAGGGTTTATGCCCCTTATGGAGGATTCTTCTCTCTATAAAGTTGTCCCAGAAGAAGAGGCAGAGCCTTCGATGCTCACAATTTAAGATTAGGATAAGCCAAGGGGCGGGGCGGTGGGGGAGACAGACAGGAATACAATGCCTTCTGCCTCTGCTCGCTGTCTGTCTTTCAAGGAAATCTGGATGAGAACTGCTGTGGATACTTGCTATGAGCAAGATGCTCTCCCATTTTCTACCCCAGATTTATGAGGAATGTAAATGCCGCTGGATGGGAGCAGCGCCTGGGCAGAGTCCACAGACAGAAATGTGATTCTGAGGGAAATCAAACAAACAAACAAAGTGAACTCAGCAAAAGCCTCAGCAGTCATGAACCTTCTGGGAAAGAGCTGCACTAAATTACTGAGTCTCTTCATTTAGATGAAAGTTCATGTCTTCAGACATAATTGCTATTTTAACCATTTGGGAGGAAAGTATCCTCCCTAAAGCCTGAGTTCCTTGAAGGCAGAGCTGTGTCTTATTTATCCCTACGTCATCCATGGTGTCGGGCTGTAGTAGTTACCTTCCCAGTATTTCTTCATTTCTTCTTTACCAACAGAACTTCGGTACTGCAGGGGTTTGAAGTAATAACCTGCGTTTCCCATTCTTCTTGCACATAGAGATGACAAATGAGATGTAAGCAAAATTGATTAAAGCACCGTTAGAGCTGTTTGAAAGGGATTGAGAAGAATGTCTTTGCTGTTTCCCTTTCCTCCTGCTTGCTGACTGGAATTAGATGTGATGACTTGTATTTCAGCAGCCGTTTTGTGATTATGAGTTCACTTTGAAAATGAAAGCCACATGCTGAGAACGGTGAAGCAAAAAAGATAAAAGGTTTCTAAAGCTTCTGCACAGCAAACAATCAAATGTACCCTATAAATATATACACTACTATATGCCCATAATCATTAAAAATTAAAAAATAAAAAAGGGCTGGGAGCAGTGGCTTAGTCCTATAATCCCAGCATTTTGGGAGGCCAAGGCAGGTGGACTACTGAGCTCAGGAGTTTGAGATCAGCCTGGGAAACATGGTGAAACCCTATCTCTTTAAAAAAAAAAAAAAAAAAAAAAAAGTTAGCTGGGCATGGTGTGTGCCTGTGTTCCCAGCTACTCAGGAGGCTGGGGTAGGTGGATTGCTTGAGGGCAGGAGGTTGAGGCTGCAGTGAGCCATGATAGTGTCACTGCACTCCAGCCTGGGCCTGTGACATAAGAGCACATGGGCTCTGAGTGAGAGATTGGGAGGCTCGCCTTTGAATATGGGTAATAAGCTTCAGTGGATTTCAGTGGATAATTATATATCATTTATTAATATCTTGGCTACTCAGAAACTTATTTACTTACTTGAAGCTTCGGCCACATCTTAAACAGCCAGTTGGCTGCATAGCTAGCTCTAAACAGGTAAGAATTCTGAATACTATATCTTAAATTTTCTTTTCTTTTTTTTTGAGAAGGAGTTTTGCTCTGTTGGCCAGACACCTCTGCAGACCCTCGGTCTTCCCCTGGTGTCCTTACGGTGTCACTGTAGGAAACCCGAAATTATTTGTTAGCACGTTTCTGTCTTTTTTCTCTCAATAGGCTGGGAGTTCCTGGAAGTCAGTAACTGAATACCAGCCAACCTGGCAGAGAGCACGCAATTTAACAATCAAGTGATTATTGCCTGGTATTTTTTGTTATTTTTTTTATGTTGGTTGTTTTCTGGACACTCTGAGACTAGTAGATGTTCTAGAAATACTGATCAATTGTTCAGTCATTCTGGATAATTTGTACATCTACCAGTCATAAAATTCTGCACTAAAAAGTAAAAACATGGAAATGAGAATTGGCAAGTGGCCAGCTTCGGAAAAAATGTTGGGACTCAGCAGAGAGAGATGAAAGTTGGGTGGGTTCGGCCGGGTGCGGTGGCTCACGCCTGTAATCCCAGCACTTTGGGAGGCCGAGGAGGGTGGATCACGAGGTCAAGAGATCGAGACCATCCTGGTCAACATGGTGAAAACCCGTCTCTACTAAAAATACAAAAATTAGCCAGGTGTGGTAGCACGAACCTGTGGTCCCAGCTACTCGGGAGGCTGAGGCAGAAGAATTGCTCGAACCCGAGAGGCAGAGGTTGCAGTGAGCCGAGATTGCACCACTGCACTCCAGTCTGGTGACAGAGCAAGACTCAGTTTCCAAAAAAAGAAAAGAAAGAAAAGAAAAGAAGAAAAGAAAGTTAGGTGGGTTTTGGGGAGGGAAGAGGAGAAGGGGTCAGAACCATGGGAAGCAGATGGAGAGAGAAGGAGGAAGTGGTAAAGGAGAAGGAAAAGGAGCTTGAGGGGAAAGATGATGGCAGGGAATGGGAGGTTAAGGCACAATCAGGGAAGACTTCCTGGAGGAAGGAGACTTAGGTGTCAGGTAAATGACAAATCCTAGTTTAAATCCTAGTTCTGCTGCTTCACAAGCTATATGGCATTGAATTTCATATTTAATAAGCAGCGTTCTCATGTCCAAAATGCAGGTAATACACCTGCCTGCTGGGGTTATTCTAAGTACTGAATGGACTTACGCATGCCGTTAGCACAGTGCCCCTAACATGGAGAAAAGAGCAGGAATGTCTTTTCTCTGCTCAGCTCTCAATTAAGAGCAGTTAATTGTCTAAATCAAATTGTCTGTTTACTCTTTCCCTTATAAATTGACTTTTAAAAGATCTGCAGAGACGTGTTGACACTGATAATTTTCCCAGACTCAACACTTCCAGTCCACACCGCCCTGACCTCCCTCCTCCAAGCCCTTTTCGTAAGGTGACCTCAAACCCTTTTCTTAGGACCAGCACTGAGTGCTGATTCTCGGTGTTCTCTGGATGTAGTTGACAAATGTGGGGTACCGGGGACACTGTTAGCCACCCCCACTCATCCCATATCAGTAACGGGCATTTACAATTTTATTATTTATTTGTTTTTTGAAACAGGGTCTCACCCAGGCTGAATTGTAGTGTCGTAATCATAGGCCACTGAAGCTTCCACCTCTCGGGCTCAAGCGATCCTCCACCTCAGCCTCCCGTAGCTGGGACTCTAGGCCTGTGCCAGCATGCCCGCCATATGACTTTATTTTTAATATTTCAACTGGGCGGTTGCCTTATGACGAATTTGCGGTCATCTGAAACTCTTAGGCACCTACTGTTACAAATGCACTTTTTGGATCGCAAAAGCAGAACTTGACGTTTAAAACTGCCAGATCGCATCCTGTCGGCTGATATGCATGCATCATAATTTCAGTTTGATGGGTTTTCTTGAATCCTCATTCTGTCCGGAGCAATATCAGCTAAGATGTTGTCCACATCCAAAGATAATGGTTTCTGACCATCTTTTCCATTCTCCTTCTGATGGGTCCTCCCCTGTAGACCCCCTAAACTGTGGCTTCCACCCTGCACTGGCGTGATGCTCCCAGCACCAAGAAGCGTGGAACAATGACTCTCCTGATGTGGCTGTTCCCTTCTGTTTGTTCAGCCTAAGATTGTGACCATTCTTCGCTCATACGGCACGCGTTGTTGAGTAGAATTCTGAGGTCTTTTTCATGTGAAATCTTCCATTCATAGAAGCTGCTGCTTCTAGGGGCTGTCATGAATTTTTATTAAGAATCTAGCTACTGCCCCAGGGATTTTCTGATCCCACACACTCTGCAGACATTAACCATTTCTCATTGTTTCCAAAAAGGGGAACCGGAGGTTTTGGTGATGTCCGAGCACAGTCATAACTGGCTAAAGGGGGCTGTCATCCCTGGTGGGGCGTCTGTCCTGAAGGAGCAGACCTTCAGCAGGTGGGGTGACGGATGAGCAGAGTTTAAGATCAAGCTCCAGGGACATTAAAAAATGTCTGTGCAAAGATTACCCGACAAAGAGTGGAATCCGCAGAGAATGCACGGGCTCCACGAGGGCGCTCCAGGTAGGCATCCGTGGTGGTCACACCCTGTTCGTGGACCCACCACTTTTGGCCGCTTACCAGCCTTAAATAAATAAAGATGATTAACATATGAGACATGGGGGTTTCCCTTCATAAATCAGAAGTGTAGCATAATGGGAATACAATGAAAGCCTTATTGTCTGAGAAAGAAATGAAATCCTGTCCAATGTCACGGTGGTGGAGTCTTGTCTTGCATTTTGTTCCCTAAGAGGTTTGAAATAGGGAGTGGAAGAGGGCTAGGAACAGAGGATCCCCTGTAACTTCATCTAGAACCGTTTCCTTCCCCCGGGCAAGAACAGTAATGCCCTAGCTGTTGATCACTCAGCAAAAGCTGTTGGGGTGAGGTGACCCTCCTGGTAACGCCACAGGATGCCCTGCTAACTCTGTGTGTGCACATGTATGCGTCTAATACAGACAAGGTTCCCTCAAGGCTAGTGCTGTCCGGAAGCACTTGGAGATGATGGGAATGTTCTGTTATCGGTGCTGTTCCGTTTGGTAGCCACCAGCCACGTACGGCTGTTGAACACTCGAGATGCAGCTCGTGCAATGGAGGAACTGACTTTTTAGTTAATTTCAATGAATTTTCATGTAAGTGGTCACATGTACGTGGTCACATAGCTGGTGGCTATGGTACTGGACAGTGCATCTGTAGACCACAGAACTATCGTTTCACTTCGCTGATTCACCCACCCACCCACTCACTCTCATTTATTCAGTGAAAGTTCTCCAGGCAGCCTCTCTGTGCCCGCTGAAGGCTTACAGCCTTGCAGAAAGGTCGGAAGCCATGGCACCACGTTACAGAGCACTTACAGTCTTGTGGGCACACACGAGCTGATCCCACGCAGGGCAAAAGGTGCAGTAACCAAGCTGTAGACAAAGCAGTGTTCAGGAAGCGAGGCGAAGCTCTCCGTTCAAAGGGCACTCATGAAGGCTTCACAAAAGAGGGATGTTTACTGATATGTTCAAGCAGTGATTTCTGAAATCCTAGACCTCAGCGTTTGTTTTTAGAAGGAAAAACCAGCCTTAAAGCTCTGGTGCTAGTGAGTCTTAATGTTCCTCCCTCACACGGCATTTCATTAACTCCGGGCAATCACACCCTGGAAACAACTGGTTAACTCCCTGACCTTCATCTGGGAACACTTCTCCTTTGCACCGTCATGAATAAAGAATCCACAGACTTTCAACTACCTTTTTTTTGCCTTTGACCAAGTTTAGATCACACACACCCGTGAGAATCCCTGAGCTGCTTTTTCTAATCTTAGACTGTTGGGATGAGTGATTAAAGCAATACAGGGAACAGACAATGTAACTGGACATGAGAAATAAATAAGGGTAGTATAACACTGGAAAGAGAAAGTAGGATGTCATCATTTCAGGGGGCACAATATTATACCTTATCAGATGACCAATAAATATTGTCCGACGAGGCCTGGAGCAGTGGCTCACGCCTGTAATCCCAGCACTTTGAGAGGCCAACATAGGAAGAAGATTGCTTGAGGCCAGGAGTTCGAAACCAGCCTGACGAACATGGCAAAACCACATCTCTACAAACAAAAAACAAAAACTGGCCGGGCGCGGTGGCTCAAGCCTGTAATCCCAGCACTTTGGGAGGCCAAGGCGGGTGGATCACGAGGTCGAGAGATTGAGACCGTCCTGGTCAACATGGTGAAACCCCGTCTCTACTAAAAACACAAAAAATTAGCTGGGCATGGTGGCACGTGCCTGTAATCCCAGCTACTCAGGAGGCTGAGGCAGGAGAATTGCCTGAACCCAGGAGGCGGAGGTTGCGGTGAGCCGAGATCGCGCCATTGCACTCCAGCCTGGGTAACAAGAGTGAAACTCCGTCTCAAAAACAAACAAACAAACAAACCAAAAAACCCAAAAAAACAAACAAACAACAACAACAAAAAAACAAAAACTGGGTACAGTAGAGTGCACCTGTAGTCCCAGCTACTTGGGAGGCTGAGGCAGGAGAATCACTTAAGCCTGGGAGGCAGAGGTTGCAGTGAGCTGAGATCACGCCACTGCACTCCAGCCTGGGTGACAGGAGTGAAACCCTCTCTCTCTCTCTCTCTCCCTTTATAAATATATATATATATATATATATATATATATATATATATATATGTATATATATTTCCAAAGAAGCATTCTGAGTTCTCCTGTGTGTTCCCAGAGCATGCCCTGCGTATTGTAACGGGCCCCGTCATCCTTCACTGCGGCCGCCTGTTCAGTGCCTGTCTTTCCTCCAAAACGGCCAGCTGCTGAAAGGGCGCATCCGCACTTAAAAAACGCTGTGCCAGCAGCACCAGGAAGCACTTGGTGTGCTGATACATGGACTCATCCCCTTAGAGCGTTCTAGGTGTCCCAGCAACACTTACCCAATAATCCTTCATTGCCTTCTTACTCTAAAATAGTAAACATTATATTCTTATATTTAGCTGGTTTTTTTTTCTGGATATTTTATTCCGTTCCATCGATCTGTAGTTATTTGTTTGAACATTCATAAATTAATTTGAAGTATGAGATTTTTAATAATTTCATTGTAAATGTTTCTTCCCTCTTTGAGAGCGTGCTCCTGAGAGTTTCAGGCCAGGCCCTGTCCTCCAGGGAGAACCAGGTGCCATAGGGCTACAGGCAGAGGGGAAGGTGGGTGTTTAATGAAGGGGAGAGAATGCATAGGGATTTGACCGCAGAAAAGACTGCGTGTTCTAGAGCAGGGGTTCCCCGGTCCCCAGGCCACGGACTGGTATCTGTCCATGGCCTGTCAGGAACTGGGCTGCACAGCAGATGAGTGACAGGCAACTATTACTGCCTGAGCTCCGCCTCCTGTCAGATCAACGGTGGCATCACATTCTCATAGGAGTGCAAACCCTAGGGTGAACTACGTGCCAAGGATCTAGGTGTCACACTCCTTACAACAATGGACCTGAGGATCTGAGGTGGGACAGTTTCATCCTGAAACCATCCGCACTCCGCCCCGAACCCCGTCCACAGAAAAAAGTGTCTTCCACAAAACCAGTCTCTGGTGCCAAAAGGTTAGGGACCGCTGTTCTAGAGGACACAGAGGGAAGACCTGAAAAGGAGGAGGGCAAAGGGAGTCAGGTCAGGGGACAGGATGCACCGAGCAGCAGATTTGGGGGTGGATCTATGACCAGAGAGACTTATATTTGCCTTATTCGAATTTTTAAGAGTAACGTGAAATTCTTAATGCTAAAAGGTAAAGACTATAGTCTATTCGCAAAAATCCAAATAAAATCTGTAGTTTGGATAATAGTATTTGTGGGGAAGTAAAAAAGTTCCTCTTTAAAGTTTTATCCTTTGTTAAAGAATAAATCATAAGCGTGCTGAGAACTCTTTGTTACGCCCTATCCTCTGTAGCTGTTAGACATGCCACGCTTACAGGCACGTAGTACATTCTATGTCCTTGTACTTTAACCAAGCTATCTGTGCTGGACGTGCTCACAGGCATGGCCCAGCTCGCCACTGCTTTTACCTATTTAGAAAAGTTTTAAGTTCTTAGCCAATCGGATTTTAGATTAGATTGTGAGCTCCGGCTCCAGCCAACGGAGATCAGACACAGCAGTATGGAACAACCCCAAATTCGTAGGGATAAATATGTCTGTTTTCCTTTGTTCACTGTACTCTCGTGGCAAGATGGCTAGCGAAGGTCCCCTTCCTGAAGTCCAGGAAGTAAAAATTGTGTTGCTGAACGATCCTTTGTCTCAGTGCTAATTTTTCTTTGCAGAACTGAGCATCTGTTCCCAACCGTATTATACCCTTTTTATTTTTTGAGACACTGTCTTACTTCGGTGCCCAGGCTGGAGTGCATTGGCACAATTTTGGCACAGGTTCAAGTGATCCTCTCACCTCAGCCTCCCAGGTAGCTGGGACTACAGACACATACCACCATGCCTAATTTTTTTTGGTAGAGATGAAGTTTGCCTTGTTTCCCAGGCTGGTCTCGAACTCTTGATCTCAAGTGATGCACCCACCTTGGCTTCCCAAAGTGCTGAGATTACAGTCGTGTGCCACCACACCCTAGCTATTCTACCAATAGTAATATCTTAGTTTTGACAAATGTACCATCATTGTGTAAGATGTGAACAGTAGGCAATGCTGGATGAAGGGTACATAAGAATGGTATATGCCATCTTTGTAACTCTTCTGTAAATCTAAAATCATTCCAAAATTAAAAGTTTAAAATAACTTTAAAAAAAAGTCCATCACCAAAAAGGAAGTACATTTAAGATATAGATCCATGTAAGACATGTGTAACGTAACTAAAAACCACAGATTTTGGAGTTGATTTCTCATCCTGGCTGCCCCAATTGCTAACTGCAGTGTTGGGCAAATTTCTTTTTCCTCCAAGCTCTGTGTTCCAATCTCTAAAATAGGAATCCTAATTATATAGACTTCAGGGGGTTCCTGGGACGCATAAATGAGAAAAGACTGGCAAAGTGCTTTATCATAGTGCCTGACACATAGTAAGAGCTCAATAAAAGCAGCTTGTATTATTATTGCAGGTGATCAAATAAATGCAGCGTAAAAGTGTTGACAAACGATTTCACACCTGCTGAATCGGCAACAGCTGAAATCCCCAGTGCCTGAGAGAGTGTGCGGAAACCCGTACATACATAAATTGTAAACCAGTATAGCTATTCAGAAAAGCAACGTAGCAATATAGACACAGCAAGAGACCTCAGAAATGGTCACAACCTTTCACCCAGACCTCCTCTTAATGATTTGCAGGGTTCCAGGCAAGCGTATAGATGGAGACTCACATAGCGTATGTTAAGTAGTTTAAAGTTAGAAATCAGGTTACAAACTGTTCAATGAAAATATGTTCTAGCCTCCTGCCTTGGCAAATACACTGTCACCACCACCTGGAAGGGCTGGAGTTAAAAATTCTTGGATGCCTCTGCGTCCTATGTTGGAACGTGACGGCATGGGGAGGGTCAGTTGCCAGCCCCCAGCCCCGCTGTCTTTCCAGTTCCTGAGTCTGTCCAGCATTGCGGGGGCCTGGCGTTAATGTGTGCGGACAGCTCTGTCCACCACCCCATGGCCTGCTGGCCACTTCTCAGATCTGAGTGTGCCTACCGGTGGTGTGACTGGACCTCAGCGGGAGAGACTCGGGGAGGGGCTGTGCAGGCCCTGGAGACGAGCACAGGGCCAGTGGGCAGGGACTTCTGGGGGCCTTGGGCACCTGGAGAATGGTCTAAAAGGGAGGACGTGGATTTTCAGTGGGCATGTTCCTTTGCCCTGTGGACTCCTCACCAGGTGGGAGGGACGCGGTCCAAGGAGGGCCAGAGGGACACCCCCTGCCGATCTGACTATAGTACTCCTTCGAGTCTATCCAAAGGAAAGAAATAGTTCAGTACAATAAAAAGCCTACGGACATAAAGACGGTATCACTGCGTTACATCTGACCTAAAACCAACCTCATGTTCAACAGTAGCGAAATGTTAAGACAATGCTGGTAAAGCTATTCAGAGAGGTAGTATGCTGCCGTCAGCACTGACACACGTGACAACCATGCCGTGACATGGGATAATGTCTGTGTAGGGCTAATAGCAGATGAACGCTGCCACCGTGCAGACGTCTGCATGCCCCAGGTGAGACGCGGAAGTCAACCGCAGACATGGGAACAGCTGCCTGGAAGAGGGTTGAACTCTTTCAGGCAGCTGTAAGATTTTCCTCCTTTTTCCTGCGTCTAGGGAGAGGCAGGGACTTTTCAGGGACGAATGGGTAAGAGCTGGCTGGTTAGATTGAAGTTTTTTGTGCAATTCTGCTTCGGAGTTGGAGATTAGAACCTGCTACCTGCCTCACGGAAGGCGGAAAGGCACTTGAAATAATTGCATTCCCTCTCCGCATGGGCTGAAGATACCCTTGAGTCCTCCCAGCCCTGATCCCTTCTCCAGGGGCCAGCACACCCAGAAATCGTGCGTGTAGTGTTTGTGTAGTCTCTGTCTGCCGTGGGCTGGGTACAGTACGGGCCATATCTCACTGAGTCCTCACAACACGCAGGTGAGGTGTGAGCCTCCGCGTGGCGGACCTGGACACAGAGGAGCTGGTCCCGCACCACAGAGTGGGCAAGCAGAGAAGTCAGACTTTGAGACCTCGTGGTTCCATTTGGGCACGTTCACTGGGAAATCAAAAGACAGTGCTCCCCTTCTCCCCACAAACTGCTTCTAGTGTCCCAAGGGGCCAGAGGAACTCAATCAAAATGGTATTCCATAGATGTGGGATAGTGGTAACACGAATACATTAACAATTGCATTTCTGGGCACTGGACTGTCCCCGTGGTTCTAAAAATGAAAAGACACTGGTATTTAAGTTGTATTTTATAAGCGTGAAAAAGGCCAGGTGCAGTAGCTCACACCGGTAATCCCAGCATTTTGGAAGGCCGAGGTGAGAGGATTGCTTGAATTCAAGAGTTCAAGACCAGCCCGGGCAACATGGCAAAACTCTACAAAAAAATTAGCTGGGTGTGTTAGTGCATGCCTATAGTCCCAGCTACTCAGGAGACTGAGGTGGGAGGATCACTTGAGTCCAAACTGCAGTGGGCCAAGATAGCACCACTGCATTCCAGCCAGGGCAACAGAAATTCTGTTTAAGAGTGAAAAAAAGGCCGGGCGCGGTGGCTCAAGCCTGTAATCCCAGCACTTTGGGAGGCCGAGGCGGGTGGATGGCGAGGTCAAGAGATCGAGACCATCCTGGTCAACTTGGTGAAACCCCGTCTCTACTAAAAATACAAAAAATTAGCTGGGCATGGTAGCACGTGCCTGTAATCCCAGCTACTCAGGAGGCTGAGGCAGGAGAATTGCCTGAACCCAGGAGGCGGAGGTTGCGGTGAGCCGAGATCGCGCCATTGCACTCCAGCCTGGGTAACAAGAGCGAAACTCCGTCTCAAAAAAAAAAAAAAAAAAAAGAGTGAAAAAAAATTTGATAATTGTCTTTGGTAAGAAGGAGCTGATTTTAGCATGGAACAGAGGGTGGCAAACAACAGCTTTCAAGCCTGTTAGGATACCCTAGCTACTGAGAGAGTTTCGCTCTTGTTACCCAGATAATGTGTTACAAAGTACATATTATCGATCCCCTGAGCAAAGGCAGGGTATTAGTTGAAGCCTTAAATTCAAATTCTTACTTTTTTTTTTTTTTGAGACAGGGTCTCGAGCTCTGTTGCTCAGGCTGGAGTCAGTGGCATGATCATAGCTCACTGCAGAATCAAATTCCGGGTTCATGTGATCCTCCTGCCTTGGCCTCCCAGAGCACTGGGATTATAGCGCCTGGTCTCAAATTCTTACTTCTATATCACGGCAGAGGAGCAGAGCAAGGCCTCTTCAGAAACATGAGTTCTAACCAAGGCAGGGAAAATGTATTTAGAGGTCCTGACTACGGAAAACATTATGGTGTACCTTCCCCAGCCACCCCACTATACAATCCAAAATATTAAACACTGCTGAACTCAAAACTGAGGGAAAGCGAGTTCAACAGAGTTCTAATTTTCTCCGTAATAACTACATTTTTCTAAAATAGTATCTGGCTATTTTATGAGAATTTTTTGGTGTCCCTAGGTATATATTTAGTTTGTTGGGTGATTAAACCCCCAAACTGAGCAAACTCTGCTGGCCTTGCGAAATCTGAGCTCAGGGCACAGACGAAGATTCTCACAGTGACAGCCACCTGGTGTGGTGAAAGAGTCCTGTTCTTTTCACCAGGAGAGCAGCTGTCCCTGGAGAAGCCTCTCATTTAGGAAAGCAGAAAGTATTTACTCAAAAAGCGACAAGAGCACCTGAATCAAATGCCTGTCAGACCTTCTCCCTCGCCTCAGTCTGTGTCTCCTGGAGCCCATGTCATAATCAGAGACATTCCTGAAAGCAGGGATCCCCATCCTCTGGGCCATGGACCAGTACAGGCACGTGGCCTGTTAGGAACAGGTGAGCGGCAGGTAAGCACGCATTACCGATGGCAGCGGCAGGCCATCTGGAGTGCCTGCTGCCACCACACCGGCTGCAGCAGGAACGTGCAGCTGGAGCTGTATGCTCCATGAAGCCAGCGAGAACCAGGGACAAGTGGGAGCCCCACCATTTCTGAGTGGGGGATGGAGCTCCTTGAGTGCCACTTCAGCTACCCCAAATGGCAGCCGCAGACCCGGGCCTCTAGCAGGTGGGAGCCCCACCCTCCCAGGCACAGCAGGCAAAGGAGCTCCTGGGCAGAAGGAGGCGGGTTCTAGTGAGGCCCCATCTTCAGGCCAGGAAGGGTCTGAAGGCTGGGGGCCTGGCTACCGGTCCGGTAGACCAGAGCGGGGACTTGTGGTGCCTTTTCTGGGCTCATCCATGGCCGCCCGTGGGCCAATCAGCACACACTTCCTCTCCTCTGAGGCCCATAGAAGCCCTGGGCTCAGCCAGCGCAGAGGAAGAGGAGAGACACTGGGATGGCCAGCTGCAGACAGGAGCTACCCTCTCAGCAGAGAACTGCAGATGGCAGGACAAGCAGCCTGCAGACAGGAGCTCCCCACTCTGCTAGGAGCTGAACACTTGTTAGGATACCCTCGCTACTGAGAGGAGCTGCCCACAGCTCCTTTGAGCTGTTCTTTTTTTTTTTAGACGGAGTTTCGCTCTTGTTACCCAGGCTGGAGTGCAATGGCACAATCTCAGCTCACTGCAACCTCCGCCTCCTGGGTTCAGGCAATTCTCCTGCCTCCGCCTCCTGAATAGCTAGGATTACAGGCACGCACCACCATGCCCAGCTAATGTTTTGTATTTTTAGTAGAGGCGGGGTTTCACCATGTTGACCAGGATGGTCTCGATCTCTTGACCTCGTGATCCACCCGCCTCGGCCTCCCAAAGTGCTGGGATTATAGGCTTGAGCCACCGCGCCCGGCCTCCTTTGAGCTGCTCGATTGCTCAGTAAAGCCCCTCTTTGTCTTGCTCACCCTCCACCTGTCCATGTACCTCATTCTTCCCCGTTGCAGGACAAGAACTCAGGACTCACCAAATGGCAAGGCTGAAAGCTGCTGTAACCCAAGCAGGGCTGAATCACGCCCCTTGCTCGCCACATGGTGGAGGAAGAGAAGGAGAGAAGAGCCGCCGTCCTTCAGGGAACCCGGACCTGGACACTCCCTGAGCCACAGCTGTGACTCCCTCTTTGGAGCCCTCTGGTTCCTGGTGTCTCCACACTTCCAGGTGCCACTACACTCCCCAGTGCCAGCCAGGGAAGTGGCCTGCAGCACATCTGGTCCAGCCACGGCCTTGCAGAGAGCAGTGCACCCACAGCTGCCTGCCCCATGACAGCAGCCGGTATGTCCGACTGAGCCTCGTCAACTGAGTACAGCTTGCCAAGCCCAGCGGGCCCGAGCAAAACTTGGGCAAAAACATCACTGGCCAGGCTGGGTGTGGTGGCTTTATGCCTGTAATCCAAGCACTTTGGAGGCCAAGGCGGGCGGATCACCTGAGGTCAGGAGTTCAGGACCAGCCTGACCAACGTGGTGAAACCCCGTCTTTAAAAAAAAGAAACAAAACAAAAACAAAAAAATAATCAAAAAAAAAAAAAAAATCACTGGCCACAGAGGCTTCTGTCCAGAAAAATAACACCTCAAGGATCCTGTAGCATTACCACCTGAGCTCCCCCTCCCATCAGATCAGTGGTGGCATTCAAGTCTCATAGGAGCACAAGCCCTATTGCGAGCTGTGCTTCTAAGGGATCGGGATCTAGGCTGTGCAGTCCTCATGAGGATCTAAGATTGCTGACACTGATGAGACCGCCTGGGCCCAGGAGTTTGAGACCAGCCTGGGTCACATAGCGAAACCCCATTTCTACCACAAATACAAAAATTAGCTGGCTGTGGTGGCATGAGCCTGCAGTCCCAGCTACAGGGACTGAGGTGGGAGGATCATTTGAACCCAGCAGGGTTGAGGCTGCCGAGCTGGGACTGTACCACTGCACTCCAGCCTGGGCGACAGGGTAACGCCTTATCGCAAAAACCAAACCAAACCAAACCAAAATGGCTTATCATTAAAAAACTGAATATGGTCAATATTCATTTTTTCTCCTCAGTTCTACTTTAATTTTAAGCACCCAAGTAAGATCAAGCATCGGATCAGAATGGGGGAGATAGAGAGAGACAGCTGGGTCTGTTCAGGAAGCCACATCCTCTCACAATCAGGGGGATTTTTTTTTTTTTTTTTTTGAGACAGGGTCTTGCTCTGTTGTCCAGGCTGAAGTGCAGTGGCACAAATCGTAGCTCACTGCAGCCTCCACCTCCCGGGCTCAAGCAATCCTCTCACCTCAGCCTCTCGAGTAGCTGGGACTACGGACGTGCGCCATCACGTCTGGCTCATTTATTTTACTTTTATTTTTTTAGTAGAAACAGGGTCTCTCCAGAAAAATTACAGATGGCTCGAACACGTAAATACTGAACCCCGTGGAACAAACAGAAGAGACAGTGAAGGCCTGTCTGTCCCTAGACACACTCTTTCTGGAACATTGGTCTTCCTCGCACTATCTCCTCTTGACTTCCATGACACCCTAGGCTGCTGTCTCTTCTCCTACCTCTCTCTGCCCAGTCTATCTTGGCCAGCTCCCCCTGGCCCTGAGCCCCAATGCCTATATGTTGAAGTCCTCTTGGGTCTCAGAGCTTTTTCCACCCCTTCTCTTTTCGTGTTTTCTTCCTATGAGATCTTCCAGTCTCTAGCTTTTAATGCCACTGAGTGTTCGCACTTCCACTCCCGTGTTCGTAATTCCGACCGTGACGTCTAGCGTGACATTCGACGCTGTCCACGGAGGGACACGGGAACAAAGGAAGTGTCAGGAGTGATAAAGGAAAAGAAGAAAAGATATGTTTGTGTGTTTCTGCATGCTTCTGTGTCTGTGTCTGTGTGTGTAGGTTCTGGATGTTAAAGAATACAAATGAAGAGGGCAACATCAGGGGAATGTTTGCAGCAAATCTGAAAAACAAAGTATTGCTATCTTATATATAAAATGTTCATCAAATTAGAAAAGGAACAGGTGCAGGCTCCAAGAATTAAACAGGCAAGAAGCAGGATCAGAACGTTCTCCGAAGAGAAGATACATTTTGTATACAAGCATAGAGAAATGTCCAGTCTCAGCAGGACATACGTCAGTGCAAAAGAGAGCAAGGAGAGACACAGTTATGTAAGAAGAACAAAGCTGAGAAGTTGTGAATGCTGTCGTTGTTGAAGCCGGTGAAACAGGGGCTCTCCCACAGCCAGCAAACGTGTATAGTCCTGTTGGAAAGCGATTTGCTGCATTTGACCCAGTAATTAATTATACTTGTGGCATAAATCCTAAAGAAATCATTCCATAAGCTAAAAAGCAACTTTTTAGAAATCATTTACACAGAAGTAGATTAAGTAAGCCTTGATATTTCACTAGATTTTTTAAATGCCTCAGATTTTCCTGATAGTAGGAATCACCCAAAGTACTTACCAGGTGTGCAAGTCCCTCTCCCGGGGAAATTCTGATTCTGTACATCAGGGATGGTGCCCAGGAATCTATATTTTTAAAAGGCACTTCAGGCTATTCTTACCTTCAGACAAATTTGGAAAATACCGATTGAGGAAATACAATGAAATGCCATTGTGAGGTCGTTAAAGCTAATACATGCAAACGTCATATAATTCTGTGGGAAAATACTTAATGACATTTTAAGTTCTAAGAATGTCAAATGAAATAACAGGATATCGGGCTCGATGGCTCATGCCTGTAATCCCAGCACTTTGGGAGGCCGAGGCGGGGTGATCATGAGGTCAAGAAATCGAGACCATCCAGGCCAACATGGTGCAACCCTGTCTCTACTAAAAATACAAAAATTAGGCTGGGTGCGGTGGCTCACGCCTGTAATCCAAGCATTTTGGGAAGCCGAGGCGGGCGGATCACGAGGTCAAGAAATCCAGACCACCCAGGCCAACATGGTGAAACCCCGTCTCTACTAAAAAATACAAAAAATTAGCTGGGCGTGGTGGTGCACCCCTGTAGTTCTAGCTACTCAGGAGGCTGAGGCAGGAGAATTGCTTGAACCCCGGAGATGGAGGTTGCAGTGAGCTGAGATCGTGCCACTGCACTCCAGCCTGGTGCCTGACGACAGAGTGAGACTGTCTCAAAAATAAAAATAAAAATAAATTAGCCAGGTGTGGTATTGTGCACCTGTAGTCCCAGCTACTTGGGAGGCTGAGGCAGGAGAATCACTTGAACCCAAGAAGTGGAGGTTGCAGTGAACTGAGATTGCACCACCTTACTCCAGCCTGGAAGAAGATTCTGTCTAAAAAAAAAAGAAAGAGAAAGAAAAGAAAAAGAAAGAATGAAAGAAAGAAAGAAAAGAAAGAGAAAGAAAGGAAAGGGAAAAAAAAAGAAATAATGGGATATAAAAGTCTGTTAAGTATTGGTCTATTCAACAAATAAATATTTACTTAGCACCTATTAAGTGCCAGCCAGGTGGTGGGGACACAGAAGAAAACAAAACAGCTGCCATTTATCCTCGTGGAGCTTTGAGTCTAACGGGGAGATGAGGAGTAAAGTTAAGAAAAAAAGCCGGGCGCGGTGGCTCAAGCCTGTAATCCCAGCACTTTGGGAGGCCGAGGCGGGTGGATCACGAGGTCGAGAGATCGAGACCAACCTGGTCAACATGGTGAAACCCCGTCTCTACTAAAAATACAAAAAAAATTAGCTGGGCATGGTGGCGCGTGCCTATAATCCCAGCTACTCAGGAGGCTGAGGCAGGAGAATTGCCTGAACCCAGGAGGCGGAGGTTGCGGTGAGCCGAGATCGCGCCATTGCACTCCAGCCTGGGTAACAAGAGAGAAACTCCGTCTCAAAAAAAAAAAGAAAAGAAAAGAAAAGAAAAAAAACAAACACAAATTCCCTGCTTAACTAACCTCAGGGCAATGATCTCTTTACAAATCCGTTTTTTCCTTCTTTGGGCTGGGGGCTGCTGCAGAACCCAGCTGCTTTCTGTGGGATGCTAGCTCCATTACTTAGCAAGTGTTTGCAACTCTGTAGCAGTTTAGGAGAGAAATGGGGTTGGAAGGAAAGCCTGTGGTGCGTGGATTTGGTAACAAAGCAAGCTGAGCACAGAGTTGATAAATGACCGGGGCTGTTGCTGAATTCTGTACGGTGAGGCAGAAAAGATTTTCTTTAAGGTGATTTCTGGGTACCTGTCGACAGAGGTGCTGAAAACCCACTGGCGGAATAGCAGCCCTGGTTTGGGGGACCACCTGGGTCTCCACAAGCTAATACCACAGGTCAGAGGTTGAAGCACCCCCTCCCCCGCCCCCAAATCTGGAATCAGTGTGAGTCTAGGACTGGGCAAAAGCCCAGGGTGGGCATAGAGGGCTGTATGGATTGACCTGCCATTCAGAAACAGCCCCAAGTGTAGGCTTGGAGTTATCTCCAAATGAGATTATGAATACTGTCACAGAGTCACCCATAAGATCGGGAAAAAAAAGTTAACTAGCACTTTTATGTTTGTGTGTTATGACTGAGCTGTATTTTTTTTTTTTTGAGAAAGAAAAAAAGAATAATAAGAAAAAGAATAAAGAAGAGGAAGAAAGAGAAAGAGGAAGAGGGAGAGAGAATGGGGGTATTGCTTTATTGCCCGGGCTAGAATGCAGTCTAAATATGGTTATGCCTATAATTGTCCTTAATAATGGAGACATAAAATAAAATGAGGGAAGAGAATAACAAACCAGGAGCCAACCAACATTTCATTTAAACTTCTAAGTTGATATGATGTGGTACTGATAAGAGTGTATATTTTGTATATTTAAAGTGGAGAGTTCTATAAATGTTAATTATGTTTACTTGTTCCAGATCTGAGTTCAAGTCCTGGATATCATTGTTAATTTTCTGTCTCATTGATCTGTCTGATATTAATGTTGAAGTCTCCGACTATTATTGTGTGGGAGTCTAAGTCTCTTTATTAGTTTTGTATGTCTGGGTATTCCTGTATTGGGTGCGAATATATTTAGGATCTTTAGCTCTTCTTGTTGTTGCATTGATCCTTTTATCATGATATAATGTCCTTCTTTGCTTCTTTTGATCTTTGTTGCTTTAACGACTGTTTTATCAGAGGCCAAAATTGTAACTTCTGCTTTTTATTTATTTATTTTAGCTCTCTGTTTGGTTGGTAAATCTTTCTCCATCCCTTGTTTTGAGTCTTTGTGTATCCTTGAATGTGAGATGGGTCTGGATGCAGCATACTGATGGGTTTTAGTTTTTTATCCAAATTGTCTGTCTGTCTTTGGATTGGGGGATTTAGTCAATTTAAATTTAGAATTAACAATGATATATGTGAGTTTAATACTGCCATTTAATATTAGCTGGCTATTTTGTCCATTAGTTGATGTAAATTCTTCATTATATTGATGCTCTTTACTTTTTGGTATTTTTTAGAAAGGCTGATACTGTTTGTTCCTTTCTATGTGTAGTGGTTCTTTCAGAAGCTCTTGTAAAGCAGGCCTGGTGGTGATGAAATCTCTGAGTGCTTGCTTGTTCACAAAAAACTTTACTTTTCCTTCACTTATGAAGCTTAGTTTGGCTGGATGTGAAATTCTGGGTTGAAAGTTCTTTTCTTTAAGGATGTTGAATATTGGTCCCCACTCTCTTCTGGCTTGTAGGGTTTCTGCTGAGAGATCTGCTGTAAGTCTGATAGGCTTCCCTTTGTGGGTAACCTGACCTTTCTCTCTGGCTGCCCTTAGTATTTTCTCCTTCATTTCAACCCTGGTAAATCTGATGATTATGTGCCTTGGAGTTGCTCTTCTTGAGGAATATCTTTGTGGTGTTCTCTGTATTACCTGGAGTTGAATATTATCTTGCCTTACTAGGTTGGGAAAATTTTTCTGAATAATATCCTGAAGCGTATTTTCCAGCTTGGATTCATTCTCTTCGTCGCATTCAGGTACACCTATCAAGCGTAGATTAGGTCTTTTCACATAGTCCCATATTTCTTGGAGACTTTGCCCGTTCCTTTTTATCCTTTTTTCTCTAATCTTGTCTTCTTGTTTTATTTCATTGAGTTGGTCTTCGACCTCTGATATCCTTTCTTCTGCTTGATCAATTCGGCTGTTAAAACTTGTGCATACTTCACGTAGTTCTCGTATTGTGTTTTTCAGCTCCATCAATTCACTTATTTTCCTCTCTGAATTGTGTATTCTTGTTAACATTTCGTCAGACCTTTTTTCAAAGTTCTTAGTTTCTCTGGATTGGGTTAGAACAAGTTCTTTTAATTCACAGAAGTTTCTTATTATCCACATTTTGAAGCCTGCTTCTGTAATTGGAACACACTCCTTCTCCATCAAGCCTTGTTTCGTTGCTGATGAGGAACTGGGATCCCCTGCTGAGGGAGAGGCGTTCTGATCTTGGGTATTCTCAGCCTTTTTTGGCTGTTTTCTTCCCTTCGTTGTAGATTTATCCATCTGTGGTCTTTATAACTACCGTCTTTGTAACTGGGTTTCTGAGTGGACGTCCAAGTTATTGATTCTCAGCGCCGAAATCTGAGCAACCCACTGCGCCGACTCAATCAGCAGCGTTAAGATTGATGGTGCTTTTCTGACTCTGCACCAAGAACCGACGCTCCGAGGCGCCGGCAAAACCGCCTCGCCGGTCACAAGAGTGGCGCTGGCGACCCGTGGGGCTCCTCTGCTGGGAATCTCCTGGTGCGTGAGCAACAAGAATTCATGTGAAGGTGTGGCGTCCTCTCGTTCTTTGCGCTTTCACTGGGAGCTACAATCCCGAGCTGCTAGTGATTAGCCATCTTGGATCTCTCCATGATTGAGCTGTATTGACTCTGATGCAGTCTGAATATTTTAAAAATAAATCATACACTTATCTGGGAAATGGGAAAATTATATTGTATTATAGCTGGATGAAGTAAGTAATATCCTGGATATGATAAGTTTTTATAATTCTGGGTTGGCATTTCTTCCTTGTGTCAAAAAAACTATACTAGGGCCGGGGGTGGTGGCTCGTGCCCATAATCCTAGCATTTTGGGAGGCTGAGGCGGGTGATCACCTAAGGAGTTCAAGACCAACCTGGCCAACATAGTGAAACCCAATCTCGACTGAA
Organism: Saimiri boliviensis; assembly: GCF_048565385.1. Taxonomy (NCBI): domain Eukaryota; kingdom Metazoa; phylum Chordata; class Mammalia; order Primates; family Cebidae; genus Saimiri; species Saimiri boliviensis. Next base: position 127,605,007 of record NC_133453.1, on the reverse strand, counting down.
AATACAAAATTAGCCGGGTGTGGTGGTGCACGCCTGCAATCCCAGCTACCCAGGAGGCTGAGGCAGGAGAATTGCTTGAACATGGGAGGTGGAGTTTGCAATGAGCCAAGATTGCACCATTGCACTCCAGCCTGGGCAAAAAGAGCCAGACTCCCTCTCAAACAAACAAATAAACAAACTGTACTAGAATCCTCAAATAAAGCGGTTTACGCCTGCCTTGACTCTGAGGCTATGCCAGGGCAAGAATGCTGCCTAGTACCCTCCAACCCTGCAGAAGCCAGGCCGGTGCTTCTTTCCTTAGGGGTATTTCCGCGTACAGCATCTTTGGTGTTAATTTGTTCCTTTTCAACTTCCCAAGTTAAATAGGACATTAAGGTTCTGGTAAGAAGAGATGTCGCCGAGTGAGGAAGAACCACGAGGTCTCTTCTCTCCTGGGATATGTCCACCAGGGTGCACAGCTGCAGGATCCGAATACAGGAGGCAGCAGAGCTGGGGACTTAGAAGCAGCAGCCGCCCGTGACCTGTCTAAGCTGTCTAGTCGCCTGTTTATTTACTCATCCTGAGCACTGTCCATTGGATTTTTTTTAGGAAGGGAGGTTCATTGGTGTGGGATAGATAGTTGAGACCCTGAGACCTGCCGGTCCTGATCTGTAGGCAGGGGGCTGGATGACCTTGACCTCAGGCCTGCCACAGATGTAACAGGGAAGATGCACTTGGCCATCTCCAAGGGCCACTGCCGCCCAGAACATTCTACGTTGATGAGACTCAGAGCATTTGCCCAATGGCAGAAACAAAAGTCACACCTTCCAACTCAGACCATCCAAACTGTTGATGAGCTTCCGAGTTTTATTTGTTGAATCTCACAGGTCTGCCTTTATTCTAAACTCTTATTCCCCCAGTAATATATCTGTAATAATCCTGAAGCATGAATATCTTGCACATAGCTGCAGATGCCAATATTTTCCCAGCAGAGCCAATAAAAGAGACTTTTGTTGACGTACGTTCATCATTCAGAGTGCTTTGAGAAATTAGGAAGTAAATGAGTTGCAATTCCACAAGTTACTTGGCCCTTAGGACTGTCTTACAGTGTGTGGTGTGTACCTTGTGCCTACTCGGGGCCATTCCTATTAAAATGAATTTGTAAGGCAAACATGTCTTCAGCCGATGGGACCACAGACTCTCACCTTGTCATAAGAGATGCAATCAGAAGTACTGTGCAAACACCTTTCCCTGACAGAGTAAGTCTCTTGCAACCCAGTAGCCCCCTGCATAATCAAACAGTAAACCAGATCCTAAATGTTCTATATAAATGTAGAATATGGAAACTGTAGTCAAACAAAAATAGCGGTAATGGGGTAGAAGCTAGCACATGGCTTGGGGCCTGCAAACTGAATTCTCACCACTTGTATGTGACATCAGCCGAATTAATGTAAAGGAGTTTAATTGAGCAGTGAGTGACTTGTGAATCGGGCAGCCCCCGGAATCAGGCAGCTTCACGGAGACTCCAGTGCAGCCGTGTGGTGGAAGAAGATTTATAGACAAAAAGAGGGAAATGATATACAGAAATTGGAAGTGGAGTACGAAATGGCCAGATTGGTCACAGCGTGGCTTATGCCTTATTTGGACACGGTTGGAACACTGCAGTGTAAGCGTGGTTGAAGTATGGCCGCTGGGATGGGCCGAGACTCAGCCGTTGTTCCAAGTGCACGCTACTCAGTTACGTTTTCAACCTTGTCTGCCTATTAAGCCAGGTGACAGTTCATCCACGAGGACTCAAATATAGAAAAGTACGGATCCTTTTCAGGCCACATTTAGTTTGCTTTAACAGACCTCAGTTTAGAATTGCCCTTAAGCCTGTTAAGGGGGCCCTGCCCGGCCCTCATACTTTTAAGGGTTTGCTCTTCTGCAACTGTAGGTCCTTTCTTCGGGGAAAATGCAGGGCTAAGGAATGTAGCCCTCAAGGTCTGGGCCTCCCTATTTTAGAACACTCTCTGGGTACCCAGGATTCCCTGTCCAAATGCTCTGTGCCTATTTCTCGGATCTGTCCAGCTTCTTTGCTGGGTCCACCCTCCTGAGGGCAGACTATACTGAAGCCTTAGGCTAAAGAAGGGGCAGCTCTTTTGTGGGGAGAGGGCCAGCAGAACATGGCCTTGTGGGCTGAGATTTACACCCACGTGCATGTGAGGGCTTTCTCAGTGCAAGCGGAGCTGGAGGGAGTGGGATGGGAAAGGAGGTGGTACCACGGGCTGGCAGATGGCTCTCCCCACACCAACGTGTTCCAGGACGGAATTCCAAGGAGCCTGAGAACTCTATATATATAACTTGGATCCGATCTTCCAGGTCATAAGTGAAGGTGTGCATCCATATCAAGGTAGAAGGATATATTATCTTTAAAAGTTTGTTAGTTTCAGCCAGGCACAGTGGCTCACGTCTGTAATTGCAGAACTTTGGGAGGCCAATGTGGACAGATCACCTGAGGTCAGGAGTTCGAGACCAGCCTGGCCAAAATGTTGAAACCCTGTCTCTACTTAAAAAAAAAATAAAATAAAATAAAAAAATTAGCTGGGCATGGTGACAGGCGCCTGTGATTCCAGCTACTTGGGAGGCTGAGGCAGGAGGATTGCTTGAACCCAGGAGGCAGAGGCAGAAGAATCACTTGAACTCGGGAGGCGAGCATTAAGGTGAGATCATGCCACTGCACTCCAGCCTGGGTGATAGAGGAAGACTCCATCTAAAAAAAAAAGTTTGTTAGTTTTGGTAATGATTGGTAATGTTTAAATATTTAGACATAGAGTAGGTGGGTCTCCCACTTTGATCCTGTTCTGAGTGAAAGTGTTAGGGGCTGGGCTGCCTTACACAAATCTCTCCACCCCTGAGGCTTGGAGCGCCTCTGTACCAGGAAGCCTTGAGCTCCCTGGGGGCTGTTGGCTTGTCTACCTCTTTCATTCTTTGGATGTTGGCTGATGAGGCTGAAGCTGACAACGAAAATTGTAGGCAACTTCTTTTCACAGCTGCTTTAGGTGGGATTCTTTTGAGTGCAAGCGACAAAATCGCCTTAAGCAAGGAAGAGATTCTTTCTGTTCAATTGCTTCAGACACGTTCATACTTAGTTTACTCAAACACCATGTTGTCTGTAATTTATTCCTATTTCTTTTCCTGTTTTTGCTTGAGACGGAGTCTTGCTTTGTCACCTAGGCTGGCGTGCAGTGGCGTGATCTCGGCTCGCTGCAGCCTCTGCCTCCAGGGTTCAAGCAATTCTCCTGCCTCAGCCTCCTCCTGACTAGCTGGGACCACAGGCATGCGCCACCAAACACAGCTAATTTTTGTATTTTCAGTTGAGATGGGGTTTCACCATGTTGGCCAGGCTGGTCTTGAACTCTTAACCTCAAGTGATCCACCGGTCTCAGCCTCCCAAAGTGCTGGGATTACAGATGTGAGCCACCATGCCCAGCCCCTATTTCTTGACTCAGCTTTTGTTCCTGTGTTGCCTTCATTTTGGGGCAAGCCAAGATGGCCACGAGCAGCTCCAGGCTTGAATTTGGCAACTTCAGCAGAAAGAGAACATTCCTTTCCTGATAGGTTCAGCAAAAATCCTAGCTCAGCCTCTCATTGGCCCTGGTTGGGTTACATGTTCATCCTCTAAAGAAGATCACTGTGACTCACCTGCCGGGAAGATGGGGAGGAGGGTGGAAGATGGCAGCCTCACCTGAACCACCGGACAGTGTATTTCCAACAGGAAAGGAGAGGTTCTGATGCTGGAATAAGGATGCTGCATAGGCACAATCAACAAATTTTTCACCAGCAATGCTTACCGCATGAACTGTGAGGACAAAGAAAACAGAAACATATACCAATTTATGAAAGAAATGAAATGGTGCAGTGGAAAATTGTGCTAGAGAAGCCAAGCCCCACGTCCCCAATGCAGCCACACTGAGCAAGCCTTGGGTCAGGGGTACCCACCCTACTGTCGCCTTGGCTCCAAATCAGATGGTCACTACAATCAACTTAGACATTGTGACTCAGAGACTGAAAGTTCTATCAGGCACTTGGGCTGAGGATCTACAAGGAGATAAGCAGAGAAGATATTCTGTGAGAGAATAAGGCAGAAAGGCAAAGAATGCCAGAAACCAGGCAGCCGGGACAGACAAAGAGCATGACTCCTTCCCTCCAGCCAGTGGCTCCAGCTCCTTGCAAGGCTCAGCTGTATTTCCTGCCCTTGGCAGAGACTCCTGGGTACTTCCAACATGTTTTCGTGTGTGTGTGTGTGTGTGTGTGTGTGTGTGTGTGTGTGTGTTTTAAAGCTGGATTGAACAGTTTGCTGTTCCACAAACCACAAATAAAACAAAACATAAAAACTCTGTCTCAAAAAAAAAAAAAAAAAAAAAAAAAACATGAAGGTGGGGAAATGCTGTTTTTCTTCTAATGTGTAAGAATTCAGTCAGGTGTTTCTCAAGACTCTTTTGATTTTTGTTAGTTTTTCACAAACATCTAGAGAACGGACAGGGAAATGTGCCCGTGGAAGGCAAGGCCTGGCTGACTTCAAGGCCTGGAGCAAGGAGCCCTGCATCCCTGTGGCTTGGATGGGGCTGCAGACCCTCTGGGCAGAGCTATCCAGGGAAATGCTATTGCTGGTTACTCTGTACCCTCTACCCCAACTGCGCTTTTGCCAAGAGGTGGACTGAGCTGTGCTAGGACCAATGTGGAGAGTTTGGACATTCAGGCCCTATCTGTAGCAGCTGCGGCTCTCTTGATTGCATTAGCTACATTCTCAAATAATTTTTTTCTTTTTTTTTGAGACAGAGTCTCCGTCACCAGCCGCTAGGCTGGAGTGCAGTGGTTCGACCTCGGCTCACTGCAACCTCCGCCTCCTGGGTTCCAGGAATTCTCTTGCCTCAGCCTCCAGAGTAGCTGGGACTACAGGCGCGCGCCACCACGCCCAGCTAATTTTTTTTTGTATTTTTAGTAGAGACGGGATTTCACCGTGCTGGCCAGGATGTTCTCGATCTCTTGACCTCGTGATCCGCTGGCCTCCGCCTCCCAAAGTGCTGGGATTACAGGCGTGAGCCACTGCGCGCGGGCTCTCAAAAGAATTTCATGGCAAACCAGTGGTTATAAAATGGAACCCGATTTTCAGTGCTTAGGGGGACCTACAAGGTTCTGTTAAAATCCCTCAGAAAAGTGAAATCAGGCGGGGCGGTGGCGCACGTCTGTAATCCCAACACCTTGGGAGGCCGAGGCAGGCAGATCGCAAGAGATCGAGACCATCCTGGCCAACAGGGTGAAACTGCGTCTCTACTAAAAAATTAAAAAAAAAAAAATTATCTGGGCATGGTGGCATGCGCCTGTAGTCCCAGCTACTCCGCAGGCTGAGGCGGCAGGAGATTTGCTTGAACCCGAGAGGCGGAGATGGCAGTGAGCCAAGACCAGCCACTGCACTCCAGCGTGGTGACAGAGCCAGAGCAAGACTCCATCAGAGAGGAGGAAGCGAGAGAGAGAGAGAAAGAGAGAGAACCTGTTAATCAGCATGTATATACGACAATATTTTAAAAATGAGAAAACAACCCCCCCCTTTTTTTTTAAAGAAAGGTAAAGTTGATAGGACACGTAAGCTGAATGAATCAAATGTCTGCTTTATTCTGCTTTTACTAATTGCTGACGGAGCCACGTTGAGGCCTGATGATAAAGCTGGGCTTCGGTCCCTAAGCAAATCTGTTGCTGGAAGACAAGGAGCGAGCACGTTTTGAAAGTAAACTGTATTTTAAAAGCACCAGGGGACGGGTCTATTTAAAAGAACAATGGGGTGAGTGGCGCTCTAATGATAGACTCTAGCTTGGAGACTTTGACTATCCTAGTTCCCTCTTGGGTCCCTTCTGGCTGACAGTGAAGCAAATAAACAAACACCCCCTCATGGAGAGGTCCTTAATCAGGGTGCACAGCACTGTCACCTGCGGAGCCGTAGCCCCACCCACCAGCGTTCCTGAGAGGGAAGGGGTCCCCGCTGTGTGAGGTGGAAAAGCTCCCCAGGTGATTCCGCTTCAAGCTTCCGGTTAAACACCAAGGCTAATGAGCCTTATTTAAAAGCTCAGGTTTTTACATGTTGCTTTTCAAATGGGCTGCCTTTGGAAAAGCCAGCAATGTTGCTTGCCAGGATGGGACCTTCTCCCCGGAAATGAAAGAAGCAGCCCCTGAGAAGTGGCGCTGGGACAATAGGAGGGCCGTGGTTTCTCCTTGCGACCTAGGAGGGAAAGTCAAAGGGGGAGGCTGCGGGGAGTTCAATGACTTAATATGCAGCTAACCAGCCCTTTAATGAACTTGACAGGCCAGATAACAAAGCTACCACCAAGCGAGAGTTCCTTAATTGAAAGGGGGAAGAGAGACTTGTTTCATATTTTCAAAATAATCTGTAATGAGCATTACTGATTTGATGTGCGTGTGTGTGTGTGTGTGTGAAAAATGGCTATTTTGAGCTATTAAGCGGGAGGTGAGCAGACCTGCACGCGGCGGCTTGGCTGGCCGCGTTCGTGCCTTATCTGGCAGCTGGTGCCCGCTGGCGCGTGACTGAGAGATGGTGCGGTTGGTTCTGTTAGTGTCCAATTGTTGGAAGGCATTTTACCTCGAAATCGCTTGTGCTATCGTGGCCATAGTGTTTTTCCAGCCTCGTCTCTTACTGAACTGGACCTCTAGCTCTGGGTCCAGTCCCGATGAACTAATTTGTCGTCTCTCAGTCATCCATGCTTTGCGCATGCAGCTTCCTCTCCATGGAATATGAAATGCCTCCCGTTCCCTCCCCTTCCTTCCCTTCAGCTTCCAGACTCCTGCCAGCAAGCTTCTAAGTCACCTTTCAAACCTCTGAGGTCATCTCTTACTCCACTTGCAACACAGGGGTTCCATCTGTCTCCTGGGGCCCCTCAACCAGGCACTCTAGACTGGCATTTTAGCAACTCACTGAGTGTATTACAATGCTGTGTTTTTGTGCCTGTCTCCCCCACCATTCATAATAGTCGACGTGCACTGCTCCTTTCACCACGGCAGCAGTCCTACCGGGTGGCTTTTACTGTGACTCCCATTTCTCCGCTGGAGAAACTGAGGCTCAAACATAGTAACCTGCCCAGCTCTCACTACAAGTAGATGGTTTACCTGCGATACAGTCCAGGTTCATCTTGCTTCTAAGTTTGTGCCGTTAACTGCCATGTGAGCAAACTTCAATCAAAGACTGTCTTGTCTTTTTTTTTTTTTTTTTTTTTTTTTTTCTTGGAGACAGTCACTCTGTTGACCAGGCTGGAGTGCAGTGGCATGATCTCGGCTCCCTGCAACCTCCACATCCTGGGTTCAAACGATTCTCCTTCCTCAGCCTCCCAAGTAGCTGGGACTACAGACTCCTACTACCACGCCTGGATAATTTTTGTATTTTTAGTAGAGACGGGGTTTCACCATCTTGGCCAGGCTGGTCTCGAGCTCTCGACCTCAAATGACCCACCCACCTCGGCCTCCCAAAGTGCTGGAATTACGAGCTCCCTGGTTCAAACACCTGTGACACCAGCCTACACATAAGGTACAGGGCTCTGGAGTGATTTTGTATGACCATAGAGATATAAAAAGGTAGAGGGTAAACCTACGTAGGCTGCTAAAAGCACTGTCAGTTATGTGTGTTTCCATGTACTCCAAAAGCTGAGGATATTAAAATAAATATGACTCTCCTCCATGTAGTTGAGATTGCCATCTTTTTTCATTTGGAAGAGAATTTAAGAAGCGCTGACCTGATTAACAACACTGTGTAGGTCAGTAGCAGACAAGATGAAAATACTGTATTAATATTGAATTTACTAAAGTTGATCACCAAAGTGTGGTTTTGGAAGAGAATATCCCCATTCTCAGAAAGTGGACACTGAAGTATTTAGGGGTAAAGGCCTGTGATACACACAACTGACTCTCAGATGTCTCCGAACATAAGTGTGTGTGCATGTGTGTGGTTTGTGTGTGGGTCTGTGTGTGAGGAAGTGAAAGGGAATATTGTTAACAACAGATGAATCTGTGTAAGGAATAAATGCATGTTCTGCCCAGGCGTGGTGGTCACACCTGTAATCCCAGCACTTTGGGAGGTTGAGGCAGACGGATCACTTGAGGTCAGGAATTCGAGACCAGCCTGGCCAACACGGTGAAACCCTGTCTCTACTAAAAATACAAAAAAAAAAAAAAAAAAAAAAGTAGCTGGGGCATGGTGGCATGCTGTAATCCCAGCTACATGGGAGGCGGAGGTCAGAGAATCACTGGAACCCCAGGAGGCAGAGGTCAGAGTGAGCCAAGATTGTGCTACTGCTCTCCAGCCTGGGCAACATAGCAAGACTCCACCTCAAAAACAAAACAAACACAAAAAGAAGATGCATATTCTTCATATTATTCTTATTTTGGCAAATTTTCTGCAAGTTTGAAATTATGTCCAAATGAAGAGTTAAAACAAACTGCTGACCTTGGAAGAAATGTGCATCCCTGAGAAGGTGTAATGACAGTAATTCTTGGAAATACCAGGAGCGAGGCTGCTCAGTGACTGACTGGACCGAAGCTTCCTTCAGGCTGCCTGGTCATGGCTGGGTTTCTTTACCTATTGATGTGTCTTGAATGTGTTTACAGTTCAGCTGGCCCAGTTCTTTGAGAGGCAGTTGGGTTTCCTTGCAGATGTGCCGCTGGGAGGACAGTGGTGCCTGTGCCTGGAGAAGCCACCGGCCACGTGCTGGGACAGAGGGACATATGGCAGCTCGACTCCAGCCACAGATGCAGCTCCCTCAGGAACAGTGGGGCCTGCAGTTGGAAGGGGCCCCCTCCAGCTCACAGCGCTGTGTGGACAGTAGCATCTGTGTGAATGCAAACTTGCCCGCTGTGAGTGGGGACAGTCAAGGCCATCTGTGGCCTTGCATCTGCTGGTCCCATTCACCAGGGCAACACTGTGCGTGGCCAACGCTAGACCTCCTGGCCCCGGTGCCCGCAGCTCAGCATTCAAATGTCAGCTTCGAAGGACTAGAATGTCACTTTGCTGTTACAGTCACCCCACAAGCGTTTTCTGAGCATCTTCCACTTGGGATTGCTCCCTTTTTGCTAGGGGACTGTGTCACGTGCTTACACATCGCATTTTATTTTTAGCTCTCATGCTGACTTTATTGAACGTGGTGCAGTTAACATGCCCCCCATTTTCCAAAAGTAGAAACTGTGACACAGAGGTTAAGCGGTTTCTGAGGTAACACAAAAAAAAAATGTAGCAGAGATTCCCTAAACAAACTTGCAGCGTGGCGGGGGCCGGGAGGGCGGGTAACAAGACCCACAAAGAACACTGGATCAGGTTGGAGGAAAGAGTGCTCAGAGAGACCCAAGATCTTGGCTGGTAGGTGAAAAGGAGTGTGGCCACTTTTGATTCTTTTGATTCTGTAGGAGGCTTTATTGGGGAGGTGGCATTTGCGTGGAGCCTAACGGGATGACAAGAATTTTGAAAGGAAAATCACAACAAAGAGAGGCATCAAAATGGAGTCCAGAGAACATGGTGAAAAACCAAGCATGGGTCGAGATGGTAACAGTCATTTATCGACCTTTTTCTGTATGCCAGGAACTGTGAGAGGCGCTTTAGATAAATCAACTCATTGAAACGGGAGCTTTCTTAAGTACGCCCTATTACCACCCTCATTTTAGGGTAAATGGAGACATCCATGGAAGGTTACATGCATCTAGTGAGGTAACAAAGCCCACAGGCTTAGAAGGTCTTTCATGATGATAGTGAAATGATAATAATCGGAAAGAGGAGGGGGAGGAGGGGGAGGGGGAGGCTGAGGAGGAAGAAGCAGCAGGAGGAAGAGTGGGAGGAGAAGGGAGAGAAGGAGGAGGAGGAAGAAGAAGGGGGAGGAGATGAGAAGGGAGAGGAGAAGGAGGGGGAGGAGAAGGGGGAAGAGGAGAAGGGGAAGAGGGGGAGGAGAGGAGAGGGAGAAGGAGGGAGGGGGAGAAAGTGGGGGACAAGGAGGGAAAGAAGGGGAGGAAGGAGAGGAGGAGGAGGAAGGGAGGAAAAGGGTGAGGAGAGAAAGGAAGAGGAGGGAGGAGAGGGAAGAGGAGGAAGGGGGAAGGGGAAGATGAGGGAGGAGTTGGGGAGGAGAAGGGGAAGAAGGGAGAGTAGAGGGAGGAGGAGGAAAGAGGAAAGGGAGGGGGGAGGAGGAGAGGGAGGAGGGGGAGGAGGAGAGGGAGAAGAAGGGAGAGGAGGAGGGGGAGGAGGGAGAGAAGGAAGGAGAGGAGGAGGGGGAGGAGGGAGAGGAGGAGGGGGAGGAGGGAGAGAAGGAAGGAGAGGAGGAGGGGGAGGAGGGAGAGGAGGAGGGGGAGGAGGGAGAGAAGGAAGGAGAGGAGGAGGGGGAGGAGGGAGAGGAGGAGGGGGAGGAGGGAGAGAAGGAAGGAGAGGAGGAGGGGGAGGAGGGAGAGGAGGGGGAGGAGGGGGAGAAGGAGGGAGAAGGAGGAGGGAGGAGGTGGAGAAGGAGGGAGAGGAGGGGGAGGAGGAGGGAGAGAAGGAGGGAGAGGAGGAGGGGAGAAGGAGGGAGAGGAGGGGGAGGAGGAGGGGGAGGAGGAGGGAGAGGAGGGGGAGGAGGAGAGGGTGGAGTAGGGTTGGGGGGCAGTCCTGGAAGCTTCAGAGGCTTCTATAGGGAGTGTGGTTTTTATCCTACTCTGCCTTAGCCTTTACCAGGCAGGCAGACAGCATTAGTATTCACTCCTTGCTTGGCGACACTTGAAAAGTTTGTAAGTTTTAGGCTCTTAGGATAAAAGATGCTCTGGAGACAAGACAGCTCCATCTTCCTCAGTCACTTCCTCATTCTTTTCTCGGCTCTGATTCTGGGGTTTGATGTTTTCCCAAGCCCGGCAAAGAAAAAGAAAAAGAAAAAGAAAAAAACAACCCTCTACTCACTGTGTAGTTTGTAAGTAACTTAAAGGGAATGCATCCAGATGGTTACTGCCCAGCAGGGTGCAGGGCCTGAAGTGGGGTGCCACCAGCGCTTCAGAGGGCAAGGGTAGCTCGTTCACAGTGGCCAGGGTCCCTAGGGCAGCCTCGGTGTCTGTCCAGCAGCAGTGGACACTCTCATGACACGCTGGAATCTCAGCCCAGGGCTTGCCAGGTCCCACGGGCGCCTTCCAGTCTGGGACACCTGTGCCAAACCTGAACAGGGAAGGTGCAGAAAAGCGTATGTGCGCGCGCACGCATGTGTGTGCTAAAATATAATTTAACGATTAAGGTCTGCTGGATGTTCTCTGCAGGGGGGAGGAGAGGTGGGAGAAAGAAGCTGCTTTTGCCTCTTGGAGAATGTTTGCCCAATTGTTAAAGGTAGAACCGTTCTTTTCCCGAGGAAAGTTGCATGGGAGTTTCTTCCTTACCGAAAACAAGGAAAAGCGTTAGTGAAAAGACGTTAAGATCAGCAGGCAATCAAAAATCCACCTTGCCAGTGTTAACGACACAGGCGAATTTTCCTTTTAGGATTCTCAACCCAAAGCTGTTTTAAAATAAAATTCTTCTAGGTCTTCCCTGCCTAAACCCACGTGAACACTAACAGCCAAGTACAAATTTCATTCATCTGGCCACAGCTGTTAAGGAGCTGGTGCCACCCCACTGTCTTTCGCTGACCGAAGTATCCGGCTGGGTTTCTGCCCTCGTCCTGAAGTGACTGCTGCCCATCCCCCACACCTTGAGCATTGTTTTACTAGAAATCTTCTCGTGTAGGGTAAATGGAAGAAAAGTGTTGGAATACAAAGTGTCATTCATCAGATTCCTGCCTCTTCTATCTCGTGGCGCAGGGACGCTGGGGGGAAAATGAGTCTCTGAAAAGCGCTTGGAGATCCTCCCCCACACCACCTCCTGCATTTCCATAAGAATTTGGTATCAGAGTCTTCCAGTAACCCCCCAGCTTCTATAATGGGACAATTGGCTTTGTACCACAGCAGGAATTCGTGTCTCTGAAGTTTCTAGGGAAGTCCTACAGCAGCAATAAAGTAGTAGAGTTGATTGAATAAAATTAGTTTCTATGCTTGTAGGAAGCATTCCCAATTCCGATTAGCTGTACGAAACGTATCCATTTTGGAGGTTTGTGAAAACATGCAAGGCTCCTGGCTTCCGGGGGAAAAACAGATTTACATCCCTCCCTGTCTCAGCAGGGAGCCTTCCGTCAAAGGCAACGAACCAATCAACACAGGCTTACCTGGCAGTACACTGGTCCTGGTTTGTAATTACACATGTATTTGTGTGTGTGATCAATGCTAGTCTCCTCACTGGATTCTGAACTCCCTGAGAGCTTTTCTGTCTTGATTACTCTGAACGCCAGTGCCCACACAGTGTGTGGCACATAGGTCATGCTGTTAAGTATCTGTGGAAAGAAGGGAAAATGGAGAAAAGGAAGAAAGGAAGGAAAAGAAGGGAGAAAGGAAAAGGGAAAAAAGAAATAGAAATGTCCCAGGTGGAAGGTTTTTTTTTTTTTTTTATTACAATCATCTTGTCCAACAGTATATAGGTTTACCTATGATCTTTCCTCATATATAAGATGAAGATAATAGTCCTTAACAGCTATTTTATTTCTTTTTTTTGTTTGTTTTTTTGTGACAGAGTCTCACTCTGTTGCCCAGGCTAGAGTGCAGTGGCTCCATCTCAACTCACTGCAACCTCTGCCTCCCGGGTTCAAGTAATTCTCCTGCCTCAGCCACCCGAGTAGCTGGGACTACAGACGTGTGCCACCACACCTGGCTAACTTTTTTTTGTATTTTTTTCAGTAGAGCCGGGGTTTTACCATATTGGCCAGGCTGCTATCAAACTCCTGATCTCATGATCCTCTCGCTTTGGCCTCCCAAAGGGCTACGATTACAGCCATGAGCCACAGCGCTCTGCTGACATTTTATGTTATTGTCTAACTCCAACAGTGATAAGTCATTTGCAGGCCCCTGCCCTGGGCCTATGCTTTGCAGGAGCTCACTATCGCTGTCCTCTGGCTGTGGCCCTGCCTAGAGTATGAAGTCCAGTAGGACTTCAAGCCCATACGCCTCTTCCCCTTCCTCAGCATCCGTGTCAACTTCCCACCCAACAGCTCACCCAGGTCTTCCACTGCAGATGCGCATGCCCCAGGCCCAAGGGGTGTCCAAGGAGTGACTATTTGTAGGCGATGCCCGGATGGAACTGAGGTGTCTGCAAACATGCGCCTGAGACCCTCTCCCATTGTGGGATGGAGGCTGGAGTGCAGGAGAGGAAAGAAGGGAAATGTGAGCCATGGCTCAGGACCCAGACCTGCCTCTCCCCGTGTGGCCAGGGTTTAGGGCAGAACTTCAGGAGGCTGGACGTTCTAAATTCTAACCTGGACTTTCAGGTCATGATTAAGGTCTTTTTGTCAGGGTAGGAGGTACAGACCTCCTACAGTAGTCCTATTCAGCAGCTGATAGCTTGGTTTATAACTTTTGAATATTTAGATATATTCCATGTGGGCAAATAGGAACACACACATGTATATATGTATATGTGTGTATTTATGTATGTGTGTGTGTGTGTGTGTGTGTGTACATACGTAATTCTAAAATTCACCTGTTAGCATACCTTGATGATGAAAAGTGAGGGTGGACCTGGCTTTGGACAGCATGGATCTGCCTGCCACTTACCAGCTAAACTGCTTCCTTAGGGCAGAAATGGAGATGACGATAGTACCTATTTCTTTGGATTACTGAAATTATTAAAAGAGAGCCACTAACATAGTCGTAGAAAGTAAGTGCTCCATGCGTATTATGGACTAACAATTTTTTCCTGCTCCTTCCACGTCATGCATGAAGACATATTCACTAACTCATAAATACTTGCATTATATCTATCATCTATCTATCTATCTATCTATCTATCTATCTATCTATCTATCTGACGGTCTGAGAGACAAAGTTTTGCTCTGTCGCCCAGGCTGGAGTCCAGTGTCGTGATCCTAGCTCACTGTAGCCTTGAACTCCTGAGCTCAAGCAATCCTCCCACCTCAGCCTCCTGAGTAGCTGGGACTACAGATGTGCACCACCACGTCTGGCTAATTTTTGTATTTATTTGTAGAGATGAGCTCTCACTATGTTTCCCAGGCTGGTCTCGAACTCCTGGGCTCCAATGATCCCCCTGCCTCGGCCTCCCAAAGTGCTGGGATTAGGGGTGTGAGCCACCATATTGGCCATTGCGTATATTTCTTATTCAATCTGAGAACTAAGTACAGTGTTATTCATTTACTATTTTAGTTCAAGTTGATTTCCTTTTAAAACATACACACCAAGTTTAGGTTCTACCTAGCATTGATACCAGTGGTTTCCCAGGTTTTATATACAGTTATACTTCAGTATCTTTGGGGGATGTGTTCCAGTATCCCACTCAAATACCAAAATCTGACAACATTCAAGGTCCTCATATAAAATGGTGTAGTATTTGCATAAAACCTATGCACATCCTCCTGTATATTTTAAATCATCTTTAGATTACTTATAATGCTTAATGCAATGTAAATACTATGTGGACAGTTGTTATACTGTATTGTTTTGTAATTTGCAATATTTCTTACCATTGTATTGTTATTTTTTAATTTTTTTCCCCTAAATATTTTCAACCACAATTGGTTGAAATCAACGGATGTGGAACCTGCAGATACAGAGGGCTGACTGTACTAATAATGTTTTATAATACAATTAAAACAAATACATAATTAAAGTAAAACAGGATCATCTGTATACTTCTTGAGGTTATCAGTGGTGCACCTGGAGTTATGTCCGCCGCTCCTAGGGAAGCCCTGTTATAGAATGCCATGTGTTCAGGACCGTGTTTTAGTTTCTACATATAGGTATTTCACAAAATGATTTCCTCCATTAGGCTCATGTTCAGAAAGCCTCCCCCTACTCCACAATTACAGAAACAGCTACATACATTCCATTTGATTCTTCTCCATAATTTCATTTTTGAAACTAAACTCCTTAACCCACCTGGAATTTATTGGGGTGTTGCTGTGAGGTTCAGAAAAAAAATTCAATCTAATGTAACGTTTCTAAAAAGCCAGCTGTCTCAGCATCATTTTTTGAATAATCTTACCCCTCATTTATTTTATTTACATTTCTACCTTTGTCTCATAATAAATACCTTTGCTCAATTTGGGGTTTGTTTTTTTTTTTTTTTTTGGAGATGGGAGTCTCACTCTGTCACCACCCAGGCTGGAGTGCAGTGGCACGATCTCTGCTTATTGCAACCTCCATCTCCCAGGTTCAAGCAATTCTCCCACCTCAGCCTCCTGCGTAGCTGGAACTACAGGTGTGTGCCACCATACCTGGCTAATGTTTTATTTTTGGTAGAAATGGGGTTTCACTATGTTGGCCAGGCTGCTCTCGAACTCCTGACCTCAGGTGATCCACCCACCTGGACCTCCCAAAGTGCTGGGATTGCAGGTGTGAGTCACTGTGCCCAGCCTCAATTTGAAATTCTTTCTAAATTTATAAGTCCATTTTAATGAGCTAGTTAACTTTTGATGCCAATATATACCATCTTAATTTTTGCAGTTGCATTACATAGTTAATACAGCAGAGTACAAGGGCTGATTATTTTTCTTTTTCCCCTTTTTTTTTTTTTTTTGACCGGAGGTGAACAGGCTCTGTTGCCCAGGCTGGAGTGCAGTGGTGTGATCACAGCTTACTGCAGCCTCAACCTCCTGGGCTCAAGCCATCCTCCCACCTCAGCCTCCTGAGTAGCTGGAACTACAAGGGTGTGCCACCATGACCAGTTAATTTTTTTTATTTTTATTTTTTGTAAAGACAGGGGTCTTGCTTTGTTACCCAGGCTGGTCCCAACTCCTGGGCTCAAGCCCACCTCACCCTCCTAGAGTGCTAGAATTATAAGAATGAACTCCTATGCCTGGCCATTTTTTTTTTCTTTTTCAAAGTTTATCAATTATGTGAGCATCACCACTTGAATCTGCAAATGTCACTTCCTATGTCAGCAATGAGGAAGGTACCATAAACACCCTTATTTTCCAGATGAGGAAACTGAGCACAGAAAGAAGAGACACTTGCTCAAGGTCACAAAAACAAGGCAGGTCCAGGAACTGTGAAAACAGGCAGTCTAGCTGCTGGGACCATGATCTCAACCTTTGCAAAGCGGAGCAGATCCAGCGTGAGAATCAACCTCCTTCAAGACGGAGGATGTTCTCCTCAAATCTGCTATTACTGACTTCTTGGTATTTGTTTTATTTATTTGGTTGTTTTATGCTTTCATATTTTTCAGTGTGTTTTTTTATATACTTTATATTTACAATGCTTGTTAACATTTTCTGGTTATAGACTATTTTCTTTCTTTTTTCCTAAGATGTAGAACTGATCATGGTTCACATTTTAAACTATTTGGCTAATAATTGTGCTTACCCAAAAGCATTCTTTAACCACTATGCCTTTGGTTTTCAAGGTCAGTGAATCTTTATATGGCTGCATACACATTTTAGTACAATAATAATTGGAGAATTTTAATAAATAAAATTACAGAAGATATGGTTTATGAACATAAAAATGATTATGAACTAACAGTTAAACAGCACTGTTGACATAATTTTTCTTGTTTTAATTAAATTGCATGAAAAAGAAATAATTTTATCATGAGAATCAAGTGGATGATAGTTCAGTTATTCGTGAGAATATCATGGCTGTATTTCATTGGCATCTTGACTTTTGGGGTGATGTTTAACAGAGGCAACAAATCTTTGGGTTGTATTGCTCTTTAAAAAAATGATGAGAACAGACGTAAAGTTATTTAAAAAGATGAAAGAATTTTAAATATTTTCCACTCTATATTCTCCTGCTTGGTAAGAAGGCTGACAAGAAAACCCTCATTTCACTAGATCTTATCTATGTCTCACTGGTAGGAAAGAAGGGCCCATATGAGTTACCTACCTAAATAGGAGCTATTATTACTGTTTTACAGATGAGAAAACCAAAGCTCAGAGGCTAAGTGACTAGCTGAATGTCAACAGACCAATGAAGAAAACTCAAAATGTCACCACTCAACAAATTCACCTATTAATCCAGCCAGTCAGTGCACACATCCTTTGCAGGTATCTCCTAATTAAGTGGAGAGAGAGAGAGATCGAGAGAGAGAGAGAGAGAGAGAGAGTATGAGTGTGTGTGTGTGTGTTTATGTGGGCAGTGAGGTGGCCTACCCCACCTGCAGGCAGCTCTAAGCTTAAGGAAGTTCTTAACTTATTCCATCATCTGTCTTCCCATAATATCTATCCATGTTCTGCCTTAAGGAGTATGAGTCTCCCATTGAGTAGTTTTGAGCGTGGTGGCTCATGCCTGTAATCCAAGCACTTTGGAGGCCAAGGCGCGCGGATTACCTGAGGTCGGGAGTTCAAGACCAGCCTGACCAACATGGTGAAACCCCGTCTTTAAAAAATAAATAAATAAATAAATAAATACTGGGAAACCATCAATTCCCTCCCTTTCCAATTGCGATTCTTTTAAACTTCTATTTACGGAGCACTTTTAACTATGTGGCACTTTATCTTGTATTTATTATTATTTTATTTTATTTTTGAGATGGAGTTTCGCTCTGTTACCCAGGCTGGAGTGCAATGGCGCAATCTCGGCTCACTGTAACCTCCGCCTCCTGGGTTCAGGCAATTCTTCTGCCTCAGCCTCCCGAGTAGCTGGGATTACAGGCACACACCACCAAGCCCAGCTAATTTTTTTTTGTATTTTAGTAGAGATGGGGTTTCACCATGTTGACCAGGATGGTCTCGATCTCTTGACCTCGTGATCCACCTGCCTTGGCCTCCCAAAGTGCTGGGATTACAGGCTTGAGCCACCGCGCCCAGCCGTATTTATTTATTATTACTTTAATCGCATTGTCATTCTCAACCCCGAGGAATACACACAATTAGCCTCTGTCTAAAAAGTCATAGTTCCTTCAATTATTTCTTTTACATGATGGCTTTGAGTCCTTTCGCCGTCCTGGCTGTCTTTATGAGCTTGTTTCTATTTGAGGAAGTCAGCAGGAATCTGGAAGCTGGAGACACTAAATTCCAACGCTAGTTCCAACTCTTCCCAGAAATGTGATCTTAGAAACGTTAATTTATATAACAGAAATGATAATACATATCTTATAGGTATGGTGTGAGAATTAAAGGAGAAGGTGACCGTGTATTTGGCATTGTACCTGCCTGGTATCATATGCCAATGCATAGTGGTCATTTTATTTTGCTTTATTTCCATGGTAGGGAGGTCCTTTGAAGAATATTCGGACACTGGGACGACTTTTGCTGCTGGTGCCTCCTCTGTCTCCCCTAAGCAGGGTTCTATAGTTTGTTGAGACAGCCCTTTACCAAAAGGCATTCTTTAGCTCAGGGAAAGGAAAGTGGAGAGGAAGGGTGAGTGAGAACAACTGTCTTTAAATATCCTAAACTACTGCCCCTTCCTTATTGTCTAGTATCTAGATTTGGGGAGTGATTCTCTTAGCAACCTCTTAAGTTTGGTATCAGCAGTATTAATCCATGAGACTACGCCAAAGCCAAAGTATGAAACATGGAAGGTGTTTCCTTACCAGATTTCCTTAAATCACAAAGCAACAGAGCCCATCACACTGGATGTCTCACTCTGGCTTCCTGCTCGGCTCAATGGGCATTTGACGTTGGGGAGGCCATTTCCTACTCTGGCCTTCAGCTTGCTGTCAGATGACAGTGTTGAACCACACGTTCTCTCGTATCCTGTGATTCTAACCTTTTATGGATTTCGTTAGTTTTGTAGATATGAGTTCAACTTACGACTTTGGGAAACAAAGAAGAATTCAACTGTAAAAAATGCTGGAATTCCACTGATCTATTTTATCTCTGCTCAGGAAGAAGAAAGGGCACCTTCTTCCTGAATATTGTGTTTCTGGCCTCCCTGAATTCTGAGAGATGTTTAAATTACTTTCTATTTTTCTTACTCCTTTCTTATTACAAAATGGTTATTACCAATTATTAACTAAGTGATGTTTAATTTTAGAAGTCAAGCTACTTTTAAGGGCCCATATAAATGTGTGCTAGGATTGGCTTTAGATTTGTTTTCTGCTTCTATTGACAGCAAGCACGGGATGGGGAGTGGTTTTATTTTATTAAGCTTTTTAGCATGATTTCATTTTTAAAACTCGGCGCATATTACTTTAAAAAATTAACTGAATAAAGATGTATGTTTGTAACTTGAACCACACAGAAAAGTAAAATAAAAATAAAATTGTGATCTCATTACTTAAAGAATAACCATTGTTAAAATTTTGATGCAATTCCGTATAGCCTATTCATTCTGTTTCTAATGCTGAGTATTTAGTAACATATACATGCACACAGCACACACACACACACACTCTCTCTCTCTCTGTCTCTTTTCTCCACTCAACATAAGGAGAGCATTTCCTATATTAAAATATTTTTTTAAATGTGTGTTACATGTTATATGTCACACGTTAACCACATAAAGAAAACAGGGGAACATCAAAAATCAAAATGCTTTCACATCCCCTCACACATGTGATCCTTATAATCCTGTGTGAGAAGCAGGGCTGGAAATATTTTCAACTTCCAGCTGAGAATGCACAGCTCGGAGACAGGAAGGAACTTAAAGTTAGTTAAGATCATAGGCTTGGGGTACCACATACCAGCTGTGTGACCCTGGGCACAATAAGATTTGTGGAGTGTGAAGCTTGTATCATTTTAGGGGTTCTCCTGAAGGAAAATAATAAAAAAATTTACTTGTGAAAATTTTAGTGATTTCATGTGATCTTGTAAGGGTCTGTGTTAAATGAGGAGCTCTGTAGCTTCATTTCATCTGCTTAGAGGCCAATCTGTCTCTGTTTTGGGCAAGTGACTTATTTTTATCTGTAAAATGGGGATAAAAAAGTACTTGCCTCTGAGTAGTTAGGAAGATTAAACAAGATATTGTATTGTAAAGCATTTGGTAAACTTCTTGGCACATAATAAGCATTTAATAAGTGTTACCTGTGATTACTAATTTTATTCAAAATTATGTCATTGTGGCTGGTGTCATTTGAGCTACTTCCCAGAGACCGAGCTTAAGAAAAGTATACTTTCAAGGCGCTGTAACTTGGCTCACTCATTTAATAAGCATTTATAGAGTTCCTGCTATATGCTATGCACTGTGCTAGGCTCCAGTCTCAATTCATTCTCACACCACATTCATTGGAAGCACATCTCAGGTATCCTCTCCTCTGGGAAGTCCTTCTAGGATCCTAAGCTGACTCACTACTATCCGGGCACTTACCTCGCTGTGTGACTGGATTTGGACATGACCAAGATTCAAGGAAAAGACACTCCCCTGCCCCTCTGTCCCCTTGTTCATTTCAGTTCAGCATAATCGATACTCTTCTCTGTGCCTATAATAAAAGTATGGAGGTGCTCAAAAATCTTAAATGAGTTGACTGAGAGTGTGTTTGTTTTCACGTGAAGATTTCAGTTTCTTTTGCAAGCTATTTAATTTGCAAAAGTAAGATGTGTGCAAAATACTTTGAGACATCTGGAAACAAGACAAGGTTGTCTTATTGTTGATCTTGTTTTTGTGTGACTTTTCTTTTTCTCATTTTATGACAACTGAAATTCTCCATTATATTGCCAGACCACATTCTGCAAGCTTCTCTCTTTTGCTAATAAAAAATATTACGGCCACATCAGGAAGTCCTTAGGGAATGTGTTCTGTATCAGGAAAAGTAGTTAAGCTCTGGGGTCTTAAAGGAGCCTGGGAAAGTCTGAAACTATGGCGTTAGGATATATTATTTTAAAAACAGAACTGGATTTTGCAAGTTTTATGACTCTTGGCTTATTAAAGCCATTAACAGAGAACTAAAATTTCTGGACTGTTACTTTCATAATAGCAGTCAAGTGTCGCAGAATAACCTGACCAGTCCAGTAATGGATACAAGTAGAGAAGGCGAGAAGTAGCTGTGAGTAAAGCACCAACTATATTTGCTTAGTACCTGGGAATTTACTAGTTAGCTTTTGCCAACATTATCCGTCTCGCTAAAGCAACCCTACGAGGTAGGTGGGAAGCTGGATGCCGGCCTCTGACACTGAATAGCAGCTGGGGCTGGAAACTGGGTCTGTCACATATCACAACCGCTTCTCTCACTGTCGCCACCCTCCCATGCGCTCAGGAAGTGCTTTCGATTTTGTGGGTGTCATCTTCAGAAAAGCATGCTCACCTCTGTATATATACCTTATATTCAAGTGTTCCCGTCTGTGAAGGGTGACCTGGGCTACATGAACATGGACACCTCATGATCGGCAGCTTTCCCTGAATTCCTATGGTAAGGGGTTCAGCTTATCCTTCGTGTGGGTCAAGATGTACGATTTCATTGAACATTTGCAGTTATAGGCAAATACAAGTCCTGCCTTCAGGATCTGGCAGGGAAGAATGACATTAAACCTGTCACAAAAAGAAACCTCAGTGGGCCCAATCCGAAGGCTATTAAATTCAGAGGAACAGAGCTAAGAGGCGAGAAACCAGCCCGTTGTCTTGGCAAGATGGAAATGCTCCGAGGCCTTTCCAGTCAGCTTTCTGTTTACAGGCCTTGCGTGAGCGCGGGTGGCTGGGCCTCGTCTCCGGCCCTCCTCAGCCAGGACCCCTTAGAACCCTGCATCTCGGTAGAACCCTCATACCCAAATTAGCTGGATGCCAAGTCCACAAACCGGGTCTAAAGAGTACAGGAATTTCCTACTGGAGCTCTAAGAGGTGGCTTTCTCGGGGGACTCAGCACCATCCTCCCACCTGCCTCCCCCATCGGGCATTCCCTTTTAAGAAAAACACACACCGGGCTCGGGGAAGCTGACGTAAACATCCTGAGGAAATAACCACTGTTAAGTGGCTTCTAAACCCATTTCCCCAAGGAAATAATCAGCACCTCTTTCCCAAGACAGCTCCAGGTGAGCCCGCGTGGAAGGGAGCTGCCCCTCCGCGTTCTCAAAAGCAAAGGCGCTAGCGGAACTGTCTACCGCTTGCTCAGCGCGCGCCCATCCGCTGTCGCATCGAATCCTCCCAACGACCCACGAGGTGGAAAGGGCGGCGATTATCTTCTTCGTTTTACGGCTGAGAACCGAGGCCCACGGCGCTGGCTCCCTGCAGCCGGGGTCGCGCAGAGCACACCTAGGGGAGCCTCTGCCTTCGAGCCCGGGGCCGCCCCGCGGCACCACGAGGTCTCCCGAGTCAGCCCGAGCGCGGCGGCGGCCTGGCCTCGTCGTCCGGGGCAGGCGTCCCGCCGCGCGCACGTTGGCCGGCTCCGCGAACCGCCCGCCGCGGGACGCCGAGGGCGCGGCGAGCCGGGCCGTTCCCTGAACAAAGAACCGGAGAGCGCGCCGGGCCCGAAGGGGCGTTCGCCCCGGCGAGCCGCGGAGGGGGATGCGCGCGGAGAGGAGCAGCGCGCGCCGCCCCGACCCGCCCCTCCAAGCCTCCTTCCCCCCGGGAGATCCGGGAGAGGCCGCAGCTCGCCGTCCCCGCCCGCCGGTCCCATCGCCCCCTCTCCCCGCCGCCACCCCCACCCCGAGAAGCGCACAAAGAGCGGCCGGGCCACGGGCGCTCACCTCCCGTCGGGGCGGGGGCCGTGGGCGGGGCCGGCGCGCGCTCCCCAGCGCCCGCCTTAAAGGGCCCGCCCGCTCCTCGCGCGCACTGCGCATGCCCGGCCGCGGGGCGAGGCGGGGAGGGGCCGGGGTACAGCGGGCGCGCACGCCCTCGCCGCCTGCCGGCGCTGTGGCCTGCGTCCCCGCGGTGGCGGCGCGGCGCTCGTGCGCGTGTCGGAGCCCGCAGGGTCTCGGCCCGCGCGCCGGGCGTGTGCTGGACCCTGGTGCCATGCATTCCAGCGGTCGCCGGCGGCCGGGCGGGCCAGGCTCGCGCGGCAGCCAGCTTTTGGCTTTCCCATCCGCAGTTCCAGAGCCAGTTGGGCGAAGTGCTGCCCAAGGAGACAGAAATGCGGGAGCGGGCGCGCGCGCGCGCCGCGGGTGACAGTGTGGGCGGGCGTGTGCTTTTGTGTCTCGTGAGCTCCCGCGCAGGTGGACAACCCGCGCCGGGAGTCACTCTGCCCGTGCGCCCCGAGACCTGGAGTCCCATTGTCCGTGTGGGAGGGGTCGCAGTACAGACCCTTCTCCCAGGCGAAGCCTTGGCTCCAAGGGTGGTTTATTTGGAGCCACTAACGGGACTTTCTAAGGACCGCTCTTTTCGAGCCGGGCCCCAGGCATCAGAGTTGGGCGCGTTTTCTTTTCTCAGTCAGGCGAGGGAGGAGACTTGGGGACAGTGATTGTCCTCGGCTGATAGGTACATATAAACGTCCCGAGCCTGCCAGTCCCGCATTAGACAACAAAGAGAGGCGTTAGCGGCGGCGGGGGAGGGGCGCGGCCTGGAGGAGCACGGGGCGGGCTGCGGCGAGCGCGGGGGTGGGGGGTGGTGCTCTCTCTCCGCTCGCTCAACCCGCGGCCTCCGCCCGCCCCCGGCCTGGCGCGCGCCAATCGCCTCCCCCAGCGATAGTGTCAGTAGCATTGTAGTGTCAGCTCCCGCCGGTGACGTTGCGCCTCCCTCGTCCCCCTCCGGAGCCGTCTGGCTGCAGTGGCTCAGTCAAGAGGCGGGGAGGAGAGGAGGAAAAAGCGCTGAGTGAGGGCGGGCGGGCGGGAGTGGAGGAGCCGGGGAGGGGCTCCTTAAAGAAACGCTGCTGTCGCTTGCCTGCTCGCTTTTCGCTCGGTATTGTGGCCAGGCAGCCGGGCGCTCGGGGGGCACGCGCGGCCACCGGTCGAGCTCTGCCCCCACCCCACCCGCCACCAGATCTGGGGTGGGGACCCAGGCGGGGGCTCCTGCAGCCACTGCCCGGTGCATACCACACGGAGCGACCCAGTCCTCCCGGCACCGAGGAAGAAGCAACGGAGCCCTCTGCAGCCGGCCGGCCTCCCCGCCCCTGACCACCCGCTTCCCGGCTGCCTTTGTGGCCGCAGCTTCTCGCCGCCGAGCCGAGGGCCGGCGGGGGCGCGGCGCGCACGGCCGAGCGATGCCCAGCTCGCTGTTTGCAGACCTGGAGCGCAACGGCAGCGGCGGCGGAGGGGGAGGAGGCGGCGGGGGAGGAGGAGGAGGCGGCGGCGGCGGCGGCGGCGGCGGCGGCGGCGGAGGGGGAGAGACCCTGGATGACCAAAGGGCCCTGCAGCTCGCGCTTGACCAGCTGTCCCTGCTGGGGCTGGACGGTGACGAGGGCGCCTCTCTGTACGACAGCGAGCCGCGCAAGAAGAGCGTGAACATGACTGAGTGCGTGCCGGTGCCCAGTTCTGAGCATGTCGCCGAGATTGTGGGGCGGCAAGGTGAGTCGAGCGGGGATGGGGAGGTGGGGGTTGGTGTAGGGTCTTAGGCCACTGTCTCGCGGGGAGGGCGTGTGCAGTGTCGGGATACGCGGCGTGGGGTGCCTTGGGGAGACAGGAAGAGCCGCGCGATGGGCCGGCGCCCCAGACAAAGAAAGTGCAAGCAGGCTGCCTGTGGGAGCCGCGCTGCTGCCCCGGCGGAATGCACTTACTTCTGCTAAAATCACTGCCTTCTCCCCTAACGCCCCCCACCCAGCCCACCTCCGAAAAGACAATTTAAATGTAAGATGCTTGGGGGAGGGGGCCTTTGATCGGTCCTTTGGGAGGAGGGAGGAGGAGGAGTGAGCATCAGATGGGAGGAGGATTCTGGATTTCTGCAAAGCGGAATGGAGCCCAGAGGAGGAACAATGGGTCCCGGGACTCACACCCCACCCCCTACCCCCAGTCCACCAGCGCCGAGGCTTCGCGGCTGCAGCTGCCTTCCCCGAGCCTCTTTCCCCGTCTTCTGGGCTGACGGTGCGCCCAGCTGGATCCCAGCGGCATCTCCCCAGATGACTTTTCTGGGATTCTCGGGTTTGGTTCGGGACGACTGCAGTCGCTGGGGGAGGGCCAGGCAGCCAATGGGCTGTTCCTCGAGCGCCTCGCGGGTGGGTTCCGCTGCCCAGCCCGTGGTGCGGCCCGAGGTCAGTGAGGGAGACGCCCCCTTTCCTCCCATCTCTTGTCCTGCGGTCTCGATGTCCTGGACGCGGGCTGTCCCCGCTCTCCGCGGTTACCCCAGGATAATGGGCGTGTCTGTCTCTCTTTCCCACTCCCTCCTCCGCACGCTGGCTCCTAGGTTGTAAAATCAAAGCGCTGCGGGCGAAGACCAATACTTACATCAAGACCCCAGTTCGCGGGGAGGAGCCTGTCTTTGTTGTGACGGGCAGGAAGGAGGATGTGGCCATGGCTCGCAGGGAGATCATCTCCGCTGCCGAGCACTTCTCCATGATCCGCGCCTCGCGGAATAAGAACACGGCACTCAACGGCGCGGTGCCCGGGCCGCCCAACCTGCCCGGGCAGACCACCATCCAAGTGCGGGTGCCCTACCGCGTGGTGGGGCTCGTGGTGGGGCCCAAGGGCGCCACGATCAAGCGCATCCAGCAGCAGACTCACACGTACATCGTGACGCCCAGCCGGGACAAGGAGCCGGTGTTCGAAGTGACCGGCATGCCGGAGAACGTGGACCGCGCTCGAGAGGAGATTGAGGCGCACATTGCTCTGCGTACCGGCGGCATCATTGAGCTCACAGACGAGAACGACTTCCACGCCAACGGCACCGATGTGGGCTTTGATCTGCATCACGGGTCCGGCGGGTCCGGCCCAGGCAGCCTCTGGAGCAAGCCCACCCCCAGCATCACGCCCACCCCAGGGCGCAAGCCCTTCTCCAGCTACCGCAACGACAGCTCCAGCTCGCTTGGCAGCGCTTCTACAGACTCCTACTTCGGCGGCGGGACCAGCGGCAGCGCAGCCGCCACCCCGCGCCTGGCGGACTACAGCCCCCCCAGCCCCGCCCTGAGCTTTGCGCACAACGGAAACAACAACAACAACGGCAACGGGTACACCTACGCAGCGGGGGAGGCCTCAGTGCCGTCCCCCGACGGCTGCCCTGAGCTGCAGCCCACTTTTGACCCGGCTCCCGCTCCCCCACCTGGGGCACCACTTCTCTGGGCCCAGTTTGAGAGGTCCCCGGGAGGCGGACCTGCAGCTCCCGTATCTTCTTCCTGCTCTTCCTCCGCATCTTCGTCAGCTTCGTCCTCCTCCGTGGTCTTTCCCGGGGCTGGAGCCAGTGCGCCCTCCAACGCCAACCTGGGGCTGTTGGTGCACCGCCGGCTGCACCCTGGCACCAGCTGCCCGCGCCTGTCCCCGCCCTTGCACATGGCCCCGGGGCCGGGAGAGCACCACCTGGCTCGCCGGGTGCGCAGCGACCCAGGCGGAGGCGGCCTGGCCTATGCAGCCTATGCCAACGGGCTGGGGGCGCAGCTGCCTGGCTTGCAGCCGTCGGACACGTCGGGCTCCTCGTCTTCGTCCAGCTCCTCCTCCAGCTCTTCATCTTCTTCCTCTGGGCTGCGGCGTAAAGGCAGCCGCGACTGCTCCGTGTGCTTCGAGAGCGAAGTGATCGCCGCGCTGGTGCCCTGTGGCCACAACCTCTTCTGCATGGAGTGCGCCAACCGCATCTGTGAGAAGAGCGAGCCCGAGTGCCCGGTCTGCCACACCGCGGTCACTCAGGCCATCCGCATCTTTTCTTGAAGGAGGCGGGCGCTAGTGCGCACCGTGCTGGGGGAAGGGGGAATCCCTCCCCATCCTCGTTCCCCAGCGCTCGCCTGCCTCCCTGGTGCCCCACCTTCTCCCCGCCATACCAACACTCTGAGATCCGAGAGGAGCTTGGAAAGCTGTAGTATCCGCTCATTTTTTCAAATTTAATTTTTGAACAAAGGAACTTGCCAGGATATCTGCATCAAGAGTACTGTAGCCTGGGAAACCTCTGAACACCTGAAATGCATGCTTTATAAATAATAGGAACGGCGACATTCTAGTAATGATAGTTTTTACACTGTACTTAATAGGAAGCTTCCAAAAAAGAAAAAAAAAAAAACCCACAAGTTTTCCATTTTCTTAAAGTAGGAAAAAATGAACAGTAATTACGATGATGAAGATGATCATAGTGCTATGGGATGTGTGGACTGTTAGTGTGTTCCGCTTTGTGGGTGGATTCCTATGATACCTGTTCTAGAACACAGTGAATCTTTTTTGAATGTTCGTGGAAGGGCCAGGAGTTCCTGTGAAACCAGGATACTGCAGCTTTATTAAAGTTAAAAAAGAAACTGTAACATATCTCTTATATATTAAAAACGTTTAAAAGTTTTAAAGAGAAATTGCATTAATACAGATTGAAGTATTTTATTCTTTTTTGACTTGAAAAATTATATTTCATATTGCAAAGATGTTTACAAGTATTTTAATTTAAGTTCAGTGAACTTTTTTGTAGCTGGGTTAAATCTTTTTATTTTAGTATGGCCTTATGGCAAAGAACACTGTATTATTTTAATAATCACACAATTGTGACGGAATTACAAACCATAAAAGGTGTAATGTTTTGAACAGTATTCTGTTGGGATGGAGATTTTATAGGTTCAGACAAATCTTTAGATCCGCTTCACCCAGCATATTTTCTATTCAGTGATATAAAGCATATTTTATTCTATATTATTATGAAAACGGAAATGTATAAACATGTCAAAAAGAACTGTTGATGCTTTCTAACATTTGTATAAATAGAATTCAGTGCAAGTTACACAAATTCTGTTGCACCACTATAGTTTTAGTATTTCTATTTTAATACGTTTGTTCAACACTTGTTTATGTATATGTAGGTGACGTTACTTGAGCTTAAATGTGCTTTACTGAGCAAAGTTTAAAAAACAAAGTATATTTTATTTTATGATAAAGGGCCTTTAACCTCATGGTCAAATACTAATATTATATTTGCTGAGACAAGATTTGAAATTGTATCAAGAGTTTTATTTTTCTGACATTTAAAGTTCTACATAATAAAGGTAAAACTTAAGTAATGGTGCTACTTCATTTTTTAAGTATTTCTATATAAATAAAATATTGAAGAAAATCTATCTTGTGTGGCGACTTTTTTTTTTTTTTTTTTAAGCCTCTTGTAATCTTAACAGAAGGGATCACTTTTAATTGATGAGTTGAAGTAATGGAATTCCCAGGCACATTATTTATGCTATGAATAGAAGGGATTTTCAAAACAGACCAGGGTTGTTTGGTTGGATGGGTGGTCATCGGTAACAGTATTTTTTCAAAAAATTGCAGGTATTTACTGAATCAGGGCCTCCTTCAGACATACAAGGCACAGTGCCTAAGGCCTGTGATACTTTTAGGGGTTCAGGAAAGTTTAATTTCTTTTAAAATTAGAAAAAAAAAAGGAATAAAAGTATTCAAAAACTTTTTAATTTTCAATCCCCCAAAACATTTCATTTTGTCTAAAACAAGAAAACAAAATGTTGAAGTATTTAAAGTTCTATAAAAATATTAATATGAATATTATTATTGAGGAAGGCAGAAAGGGCTGGGGAACCCAGCATGGGCCCCTGAGACGACAGGAGGTCTAAGGCCCTGTGCCTGCTCTGGGGCAGGGAGAAGTGGATTTCAGCTCTGTTGCGAGTTTCCACTGAAGGTCACTCCCTTGGGGAAGCCACAGAAGGAAGAAGGGATGACCGTTTCTGCTTGCAGGACCTTGCAGGATTTGAGCACTGGTCTTAATAGGCTTCTGCTTGTAGGGCAGACTAATTGGTGTTGACAGGCTGTGGGTGTTAAGTGTTTGTTGTTGTTTGAGGGAAGTTTTTGTTTGCTTTTGGCAGGCTCCACCTGCTCCCTGGCTGTGGGGCTTTGCCAAGGGGAGGAGCCATGTGCTTTCACTTAACCTGAACTCTGTCTTCTAGAGAGGATTTAGGAATGTCCAGACCATGCCACTGAATTCCCAGCAGACTTGTGGCTGAGTGGCCCCTGGAGAACAGTATCTGATGAGTATGGCAGGCATTTATTTTCATCTCAGCAGGTGAATCGGAAGAGTAGACTAGTATAAATCGATCTTGGTGGTCCCTCTTTTGCTTTGGGGTTAATTTTTACCTGTTTGATAATTGAGTCACTGCCTACATAGTTCCTGGTTCAGCTGGTTTGCAGGATGCTGTGTGAAGGCAGTAGACAGGCCTTTGGGGTGGGAGGAGTAAAAGGAGTGACTGCTTGGAAAATTTCTGGCATCATCTTCAGCTCTGGAAAGTTCCCAAACAGTGTTTACCCACTTTGCTTCTCTCTCAACGACTGGAGGTTAGCTGAGGCCTGGCAAGGGGAGATGTCACCATGTCCAAGTCCCCCTTTGCTTCAGCTGTCTGGAAATGCCTGCAACAGAACCAAGATTCTTTTGCATGTAACGTTGTTTAGTCATGTAACTGCTTTTCTGCTTTAGCAGAATAATTACAGACAATGCAAGGGAAAACCAGAAAGCCTTGATTAGTTGTTATCTAATGGGCCTTTATTCATGTAAGATCCTTTTGTGGTCCACGTGCCACTTTGGGAAATGAAAAAAGATCAGATTTTAAGGCTGCCAACAGACCTTAGGATGGCCTGTATTTTTTTTTTTTTTCTTTATAGTGAGAGATTCCTTGTTGACATAAAATTTGGGGATATATTATTAACAAAATCTGGGGATACATTATTAACAAAATTGAGAGGAGAGCCCGCTCTCTAACGTGGGTCTCCCCTGCTAAGCCCAGGTCCCTCTTACCAGCAGGGGATGTGGGCACATGCTAATATTAGATGGGAGTCGCTTTTGGTTTGAGTTACATTTTTTTGTCCCATCCTCCAGCTTCCCCAGGTGACTTCTGTGGACATGATCCCTGGCTGTGGAGTTGACCGTCCTCTGGCTGGAAAGATGAGAGGTGCTACATTCACGTCCTCCAACTTCCCAGCAGCTTCCTTTACTTCTCCACCCCTCTGAAATCTGTCTTTCTGCAGCAACAAAATACCAGCTAACAGACGTCTTTCCCCCTCATTACCGTTCCATGTTTTATTTCTTTAGGTAGAATAGTGGCGCTCAAAGGAGGTGGGGGAGGGGATGATTTTGTACCCCTACCTTTCGGCAATCTCTGAAGACATTTTTGCTTATTATAAACATGGGTAATTGTACTGACATTTAGTGGGCAGAGGCTGGGGATGCTGCTAAACGTCCTACATTGCACAGGACAGCTCCTACACAAGGAATTATCCAGCGCAGGGGTGAGAAAACCTGATGTAGACGAAGCAAACATATCTTCTGTGCGGTTCATTCATTGCCTTGAAATCGGTGGACTTCTTCCAGCATTTACATGCCTAAAGGCGTTCTAGGATTACCCACGACCCAGTGTGGCTCTACTTATATCAGGAACGTTGTGGGCAAGGTTAAGGCTGATGTCTGAGCATAGGAGGTCACAACAAAGAGACTCTTTTTAATTCACCAGAGTGGTAGATTGTACCCAATGAATGATAATAATGCTTACATGGAATGTTCCAAGCACTCTCATTTCCATTTTCTCCTGTGAGCCTTTCTGCAGCCATGAGGGAGGCAGCCCTGAGATTTTACTGTGCCTATTTGCAGTCAAACATATATTACTCAAAACACAGTCCCAGCCCCCTTACCCAGACTCAAACCTCTGTTTCCTAGTCTAGCCGGCCTCTTTCCGTTTTGCTCGGTTCCCTGTAACTATGAGATAAAATTTATGGAGAAATTTCCAAATGGGTCTGTGCTAGCATCTCTTTCCCTTTCCCTATTTCATGGGTATTCCTTATACGACCAAAATGGGCTCTTGGGAAAAGTTCTGATATCTCCAGTGAATTTCAGTCAGTAGTGAAGCAGAGCTCTTATCTCTTAAGTCTTATCTTTCTAAGAAATATGAACAAATTTGTCTTCTTTCAAGGCGGTTTTGAGCCTGCTGGCCAATGCAACGGCTGGGAGTAATAGTCCAGAAGCTTTGTTGGGGCAAGGTAACTTGGGAAGGGAGGGAATTTGCACTGGGCACACTCACTTTTTTTCGCCTTAGAAGAGTAATTCCCTGCCTGGCTAGGGAACAAGGGCCCTTCCGACACTGAACACTGCCTCCCTTTCAGCTTCCTCCCTTCCCTCACCTACTCAAACCTGACCTTGCCCCAGAGCATGCTTAAAGTGCTAAAGGGTCTCTTCCCCCACTGTTAAGACCAACCTGCTTTCCAGGAAGGTAGAGGGGAAGAGTTAAGCATCACTTACACTGGGTCAAGGAAGATCAGTGATGATTTCTAGTTTACTGAGTTTGCTCAATCTGACCCAGTCACACTACATTGGTCCAACCCAATGGGGTAGGTCTGAGTAAACCCATTTCAAGATAAGCAAACCTAGGTAGAGAGAAGTTAAATTACTTACCTATGGCCACACAGTCAGTAAGTGTTGGACTTAGGACTCCAGCCTTGGGTCTACCTAAATCCAATGCTTCTATCTTTACCACCACAGAAAACATGGCTTTTACAGGAGGTATTTTCAGGAAGAGCAAGCACCCGTTTGTCACAAAAGAGTCAAGCACGGGAATGAGGTTCCTTTTAGTGATAAGTGAAACTGACTTGAAAAAGGAGCCAGGCCAAGTTGCTGTGATGCTGCCAGGCCACATGAGGAGAACCATGAACATGAATAGCACCTTATGGGCACAGGGCATTTCTGTGACATTAATTCTAAATAAAGCCTCGACTCTTTGGTGAACAATCAAACATTATTCTGTAATGTATTCTTTTTAGGTGGACAAAGAAAAATTACCATTGGACGAGAAGAAAATGAATACAGAATTCTTTCTTTTTTTTTAAAAAAAAAGCTCCATAAAAACATGACATCTGCCAATTTAGACAGTGACTAAACGATGCCAGAACCCTGACTTAAAAGTGAAATGTAGTCAATTGCTGGTCTCCTGAATGCCAAGGTCTTTGACTGATTTTTTTTTTCTTTTATTGACTTCATTTTTCAGGAAAAATGTTAGAATTATAGGACCAGGGAATGTTCTAAAATGGCATTATGGGTGCTACCCACCCCGTGAGTCTTTAGTGCTGGTTCCAGCTGTAGCACATGTTTTTATGGAAGGTGTGGGTGAAACAAATGACAAATTTGTGCCTCAGTTTACTCATCTGTGCAAAGTGAGGTGGTGTCCTTGCTTCTGGAGTTATCAGACACGTTCAGCCCCCTTTGGGCTTACCTGGCCCCGGCACCCCTTCCACAATGACGTCTTCCAGGCTCTTTCACGATTGCTTTCCTGTCTTTTCTCCCCCTAGGCTGAGAATGTATTGAGAGGAGGGGTCTTATCCCCGATCTCTGTGGCTTCAACACCATCCGACACAGAACCTGGCTCATAGTGATGTTCAATGAACACTTAGCAAATCAGTGAAAGGGGTCTTTTGCTTGAAATAACCTACATGCCCATCAACGACTAAAAATACAAAAAATTAGCTGGGCATGGTGGCGCGTGCCCTAGAGCTCACCTCGTCTCCTGGTTCCCAGACTCACTTCACAGCAGAATCTCCCAGAAAGCTTTTGCTTTGTCAGTCATTCTATCTAGCTATCTAGCCATACATTTATTCATATAGGGGTTTATTGTGTCTAGCACTTAAAGTTTTTTAATTAATAGACTTTACTTTTTTTATTGTGCTTTAAGTTCTGGGGTACATGTGCAGATCTTGCAGGATTGTGGCATAGTACACACATGCCATGGTGGTTTGCTGTCTCCATCCCCCATCACCTACATCAGGCATTTCTCCCAGTGTTATCCCTCCCCAACCTCCCTACCCCCAGCTGTCCCTCCCCTGCTGTCTCCATATTTTTTAATGATCACCATTCTAACTGGCATGAGATGGTATCTCAATGTGGTTTTGATTTGCATTTCTCTAATGGCCAGTGATGATGAGCATTTATTCATTATGTTTGTTTGTCTCATAAACGTCTGCTTTTGAAAAGTGTTTGTTCATATCTTTTGCCCACTTTTGAATGGGTTTTTTTGGTTTCTTTTTGTACTTTAGTTCTTTGTAGATTCTGGATATTAGCCCTTTGTCAGATGGGTAGATTGTAAAAATTTTTTCCCATTCTGTTGGTTCCCAATTTACTCTGATGATTGTTTCTTTTGCTGTGCAGAAACTCTGAAGTTTAATTAGATGCCATTTGTCTATTTTGGCTTTTGTTGCCAATGCTTTTGATGTTTTAGTTATGAAGTCCTTGCCTATGCCTATGTCCTGAATGGTTTTGCCTGGGTTTTCTTCTAGGGTTTTTATGGTGTTAGGTCTTACGTTTAAGTCTTTAATCCATCTGGAGTTAATTTTAGTGTAAGGTCTAAGGAAGGGGTCCAGTTTCTGCTTTCTGCACATGGCTAGTCAGTTTTCCCAACACCATTTATTAAACAGGGAATCCTTTCCCCATTGCTTGCTTTTGTCAGGTCTGTCAGAGATCAGATGGTTGTAGATGTGTGGTGTTACTTCTGAGGCCTCTGTTCTGTTCCATTGGTCTATATCTCTGTTTTAGTACCAGTACCAAGCTGTTTTGATGACTGTAGCCTTGTGGTATATATAGTTTGAAGTTAGGTATTGTGATGCCTCCAGCTTTGTTCTTTTTGCTTAGGATTGTCTTGGCTATGCGGGCTCTCTTTTGGTTCTATATGAAGTTTAAAGTGGTTTTTTCCAGTTCTGTGAGGAAGGTCAGTGGTAGCTTGATGGGGATAGTGTTGAATCTATAAATTACTTTGGCAGTATGGCCATTTCTTCCAGGTTTACTGGCTGATGTGCATAGAGTTGTTTGTAGTAATCTCTGATGTTAGTTTGTATTTCTGTGGAGTCAGTAGTGATATTCCCTTTATTATTTTTTATTGCATCTATTTGATTCTTCTCCCTTTTCTTTTTTATTAGTCTGGCTAGCAGTCTATTTTGTTGATCTTTTCAAAACACCAGCTCCTGGATTTATTGATATTTTGAAAGGTTTTTATGTCTCTCTCTCTCCTTCAGTTCTGCTCTAATCTTAGTTAATTCTTATCTTCTGCTAGCTTTTAAATTTTTTTGATCTTGCTCCTCTAGCTCTTTCAATTTTGATGATAGGGTGTCGATTTTAGATCTTTCCTGGCTTCTCATGTGGGCATTTATTGCTATAAATTTCCCTCTAGATACTGCTTTAAATGTGTCCCAGAGATTCTGGTACGTTGTGTCTTCGTTCTCATTGGTTTTGAAGAACATCTTTCTCTCTGCTTTCATTTCATTGTTTATCCAGTCGTCATTCAGAAGCAAGTTGTTCAGTTTCCATGTAGTTGTATGCGATTTTGGGTGAGTTTCTTAATGCTGAGTTCTAACTTGATTGCACTGTGGTCTGAGAAACTGTTTGTTATGATTTCCATTCTTTTGCATTTGCTGAGGAGTGATTTACTTCCAATTTTGTGGTCAATTTTAGGGTAAGTTCGATGTGGTGCTGAGAAGAATGTATATTCTGTGGATTTGGGGTGAAGAGTTCTGCAGATGAATAGTTTACAGTAAAATTGACCAGAAAGTACAGAGAGTTCTTACGTTGCCCCACCCCATGCATACAGGCAGCCTCCCTACCATCCACATCCCAGATGAGGTGCATTTGTTACAATTGATAATCAACACTGACACATCATTATCAACCAAAGAAAAATGGTTTTGAATAGCCAAGGCATACTTTTTTTTAAAAAAAGGATCCAAGCAGTGTAAAAAGATATACAAGAAAACCTAAGTCTCTCTCCAGCTCCTGATCCCTGGGCCTCAATCTCCCTCCCCTGAGATATATTCTGTGTATGATTATATATGTAGGTAGGTCTTCATCTACAATTTTAATACAAATGAAGCATGCCATACACCTGTAATGAACCTTAATTTTTTCCTCTTAATATATATTGTTGATCAATCCAGGAATTAGGGGGAAATTTTTTTAATAATACATATTGAAGATTGTGCAATATCAGTGCAAATTACACTGCCTGATTCTTTTTAACAGCATTCTGCCAAGTCATCTAAAGTATATATTTACATATTTAACTCATCATGCCCTATTGACAGATACAGGGAACTTTTTAAACTGTAGATTTCCAGACTTCATCCCAAAATTATTGAACATGCATTTCAAGAGGTGAACCCAGAAATTTGTGTTTCATACATCTTCTCTAGGTTACTCTCGATCTCTTGACCTCGTGATCCACCCGCCTCTGCCTCCCAAAGTGCTGGGATTACAGGTGTGAGCCACCGCGCCCGGCAATATATTATTATTTTTAAAGTAACTATTAGGATTTGCTTAGCAGTGTATCTTACACTGGATCTGGCCAGCATTAAATGAGTATCAAAGACCAACAGTTATTAGGATGCTTTTAAGATCCATTTATTAGCAGTAGTATTTTAAACCCCTTTGTATGAGCACATACATCAATGTGTTATTGTCATAAAAGTTTCATTTCTTTAGCTGAGTATCTATTAATATCATTTAGGGCTAAGCGCCAGTCAGATTCCAGCAATTCCACTCCAAAGACGAGATCAAAATGAATGAAAACCTCCAATCTTTATTTCCCATTTAGGATGAAAAACCTTCTTGAATTTCACTTGAAAATTTATGAGAAGTTTGGGACTGAGTCAATGGCGGAGGGAGTGGAAGTTTGAATTTACTGCCTAAATATCTTGCCCTCTGCTTAGTAAGGTTGGGGCTGCCAAATAGCTCACTATAAGAGAGTGAATAATCCAGGTTCTTGGTGGAACCAGGCCATATATTAAATTTGGAAACCAGTCCATTGAAGTCCCTTCCAGGGCAAATTTTTTTTTTTTTTTGAGGCGGAGTTTCGCTCTTGTTACCCAGGCTGGAGTGTAATGGCGCGATCTCGGCTCACCGCAACCTCTGCCTCCTGGGTTCAGGCAATTCTCCTGCCTCAGCCTCCTGAGTAGCTGGGATTACAGGCATGCGCCACCATGCCCAGCTAATTTTTTGTATTTTTAGTAGAGACGGGGTTTCACCATGTTGACCAGGATGGTCTCAATCTCTTGACCTCATGATCCACCCGCCTCGGCCTCCCAAAGTGCTGGGATTACAGGCTTGAGCCACCGCGCCCGGCCAATTAATCCTTCCTTAATGATGAGAACATCGAAACTTTTGCATCCAGACCAATCTCCAAAATGAATCAATCAAACTCAGAAGCTTCTCACAACGGCAGAGTATGCAGGATTTAGAGCAGAGGACAGTAAAAATGCAGAAACACATCATTGTGTGGTGCTATCTTACTGCATCAGGACCTAGCTAAGACTCTATGGCCACAGGCAGTCTGTACGCAAGTTGAAGCAATTAAGTAAGGCATGGGCTCCCTGTGTGAGACGGAGGAACGAAACCCCTGCCCCTTGCTAAGAACTCTGTCCCCAGCTACTCTGTATTCTTAATGGCTCATTAAGCCTCCATCTACTGGCTGTCCCTACAAGTTCACTGGACAGTTGTCTAGTCACTGAGATTTTTCCAAATGTTGGATTATATCTGATGATATAATCACATTTAGGTCACATTTAGGGTGGGTGTGGGATTGGTGGCAGAGCTGAGAGACGGCCTCGCTGTATCATATGAAGATATATCCAGTTTCAAAGAACAGAACAGCCTCCTGTATTCATCTGTTAGGGCTGCCAAGTACCACAAGCTCAGTGGCTTAAACAACAGACATTTATCCTCTCTCAGTTCTAGAGGCAAGAAGTCTGAGATGAAGGTGTCGGCACGATTGGTTTCCTCTGAGGGCTGTGTGGGAAGGATCTGTTCCAGGCCCCTCTGGCTTGTATGTGGCTGCCTTCCCTGCCTTCATTTTGTCTTCCTTGTATATGTACATCTCCAAATTTCCACTTTTTGTTGTTGTTGTTGTTGTTGAGACAGAGTTTCACTCTGCCGTCAAGCGCCAGGCTAGAGTGCAGTGGCACAATCTCGGCTCACTGCAACCTCCGCTTCCCAAATTCAAGCAATTCTCCTGCCTCAGCCTCCCTAGTAGCTGGGACTACGGAAGCCTGCCACCACGCCCAGCTAATTTTTGTATTTTTAGTAGAGATGGGGTTTCACCACGCTGGCCAGGATGGTCTTGATGTCTTCACCTAGTAATCCACATGCCTCGGCCTCCCAAAGTGCTGGGATTACAGGCGTGAGCCACCACGCCTGGCCAATTTCTACTTCTTATAAGGACATCAGTCATATTGAATTAGGACCCCCTTCGTGACCTCATTTTAACTGGACTGCCTTTGTAAAAAGTTCCTCTCTTCAAATAAGGTCACATTCTGAGATACTGGGGTTCATGACTGCAGCATATCTTCTTTCAGCTTAAGATTCATTTATTGGCCTGGCGCTGTGGCTCACGCCTGTAATCCCAGCACTTTGGGAGGCCGAGGCGGGTGGATCACGAGGTCGAGAGATCGAGACCATCCTGGTCAACATGGTGAAACCCCATCTCTACTAAAAAATACAAAAAATTAGCTGGGCGTGGTGGTGTGTGCCTGTAGTCCCAGCTACTCAGGAGGCTGAGGCAGGAGAATTGCCTGAACCCAGGAGGCAGAGGTTGCGGTGAGCTGAGATCGCGCCATTGCACTCCAGCCTGGGTAACAAGAGCAAAACTCCATCTTAAGAAAAAAAAAAAAGATTCATTTATTATTAGTAGTAGTATTTTAAATCCCTTTGCAGGAGCACATACATCAATGTGTTATTGTCATAAAAGTTTCACTTCAATAGCTCAGTATCTGTTAATACTACGTAGGGCCAAGTGCCAGTCAGATTTCAGCAATTCCACTCCAAAGAAGAGATCAAAATGAATGAAAACCTCCTATAGTGGCTGAAGCAGAGTTTGGCTGGCCTTTCACATAGTCAGTTCCAGTGCAAGCAGATCAGGGCTGATCTGGTTTCTCAGAGACACAATCAGGAATCACCGCTCTTTCCCTCTTTCTGCTCTGTCATTTGTTAAATGCTTGGTGCCTCAGGGGCAAAGGATGGCTGCAGCAACCCCAGACCTCTTGCCTATATTCCAAGCCTGAAGAAGGCCGAGAGCCCCATGTCGGGTTGTGACAGGCAGAAGGATGGCTCCTTGGAGATACTCATGTCCTAATTCCCAGAACCTGTGAATATGCTACTTACACAGCCAGAAGGACTTTGCAGATGTAAGTTAAGGCCCTTGATAACGGGAGATTATTCTGGGTTGTCTGGTAGACCCATAATAATCACAAGGTTCATATGAGGGAAACAGGGAAGCAGGAGAGTCAGAGAAGGAGATGTGATGATGGACGCAGAGGTTGTTGGAGTGATGCAATTGCTAGCTTTGAAGACAGAGGAAGAGGCCATAAGCCAAGAAATGTAGGTGGCCTCTGAAAGGTAACAAAGGCAAACAAACAAAAACCCCGCAACAGATTCTTCCCTAGACCCTCCAGAGGGAACACTGCCTTGCTAACACCTTGATTTCAGCCCAGTAAAATCCATTTTGAACTTCTAACCTCCAGAACCATAAGATAATATTTTCTTTGTTATTTTAAGCCACTTATGTTTGTGGTGGTTTGTTACAGCATTACAGGAAACTATTACAGGGGTTACCCCAAGTGACAAGCATATCCACTCCAACTATATACTGGGAAAATGACCACCAGATGTATCCATCGACCCAGTGGACCAATTGTAAGCTAGGTGTTAGCCAGGACTCCACTGATGACGTGGATCTGAAATTTGGTTCCAGGTCTGGGAACTGAATGAAGAATCATGACGTTTTTATTGGAGTGATCTCCATCAGCTTTCTTCTCATCCATTCGTGGCTTATTCTGACTACAGATGTCAAAACAGTACCCTTGTTGTTTGCTGTCTGTTTGGCCCTTCGGGGTACCATGCTCTATAAACCACCTCCACAACTCCTGTGGGTCAAGCCCCGTTGGCTACCCTTCCAACATTGTAGTAGTTGTGACCCCTGCTTCTGGTGGTGAGGGACTGCTACCAGGCCTCCATTATTTGGGGCCCCGTTCTACAAATTACCATTAACAAGCCCAGCTTTGTGAGTGTCTTACCTACAGTTAGCTCTAGCCTGCTGAGGACAGCTATCACTGAGTTGATTAGTTGCTGGAGTTTGGAGGCAAGAACCCTAACCCTGCGGAAGCAAGGATGGACTCAGTCTGGGCTCCCAGTCTCCCTTACCCTTTTCTGTCTCTCCCATCCACCCAGTACTCAGGGATCAAGAAACTCTTAAGGAAAAACTTTATCTTTTTCTGATTAAAAAAAAAAAAATCTGGTCCTGGTGCAGTGGCCCACGCTTGTAATCCCAGCACTTTGGGGAACTGAGGCGAGTGGATCACTCGAGGCCTGGAGTTTGAGACCAGCCTGGCCAACACGGTGAAACCCCATCTCCACTAAAAATACAAAAAATTAGCCAGGCATGGTGGCAGGCACCTGTAATCCCAGCTACTCGGGAGGCTGAGGCAGGAGAATCGCTTGAACTCAGGAAGCAGAGTTTGCAGTGAGTCAAGATCACGCCATTGCACTCCAGCCTGGGCAACAAGAGTGAAACTCCGTCTTATTAAAAAAAAAAAACTGCTGGGCTGGGCGCGGTGGCTCAAGCCTGTAATCCCAGCACTTTGGGAGGCCGAGGCAAGTGGATCACGAGGTCAAGAGATTGAGACCATCCTGGTCAACATGGCGAAACCCCGTCTCTACTAAAAATACAAAAAAAAAATTAGCTGGGCATGGTGGTGCGTGTCTGTAATCCCAGCTACTCAGGAGGCTGAGGCAGGAGAATTGCCTGAACCCAGGAGGCGGAGGTTGCGGTGAGCCGAGATCGCGCCATTGCACTCCAGCCTGGGTAACAAGAGCGAAACTCCGTCTCAAAAAAAAAAAAAAAACAAAAACAAAACAAACAAACAAACAAAAAAAACTGCTTTGCCTAACTGGAGAGTGTGAAGTTTCTAATTCTGATTTCAAATGAGTATGTCGCCACCATTTGTTTCTCATATGTCTCTCCTGTTCTCTCATCCCTGTGACCTTCTGCGTCCCCTCTTCTTTGTCTGTCCCCTGGTTGGTTTGTCCTTCTGTCCCGTATCTTTTCTGGAACTCTCCTCTTTGACCATCACCATTCTCTGGCCCTTTCATTTTTCCTACTGCCTTCTTTTCTTCTCCTCATAGACACCCCTCTCTCTCTTCAGAGCCCCTGCTCTCCCAACACGCCGGGGCACCTGCTCCAGGCCACCACAAGCACGCATGCCACCCGCACAAACTCTTCTTCCCTTTGCATTTTCTGGGCTCTGCTTTTGACCGAGCAATTGGCTTCTGACGTCAAAGTTTTCGGATACAATAGATGTCAGTTATTCAGCGTCACTCTAGAGGCTGGTCTGAATTCAAGAACTTTGGCTTGAGAGGAAATGTTTCGAGAAAGGCAATTTCACTACTTTTCAGTCTATAAATAACCTGTTCTACCATTGTCAAGGGGAAAGGAGAACACCTCTATAGCTCCTCAAAAGCCTTTACAGAAAGATAAGATTCATTCTCATTCTTTAAGCACTGTTGCAGATGTAAAACATCTTACCTTCAAAGAGGTCAGCATTTCTTTTACTTCGCTACGAAATTACTAAGGAAAATCACATATTTCTCCATTGAGATAAAACTGCATCATGAAGTTTTAGTAAACCATTTTTTTTTCCCAAGTCTCAAAGGATGGCTTCATCCGACATTCAACAAATGAGTTGAAATGTTACAAAGTTTAAACTGACATGTGCTCTACAAATGCAAAATGTACAAAATATGGCAACCTACATATAAGGCAGATTTTTGTTTTAAAGTGAATAAAATTTTATCATTAGGTTATGACTATTACTGGTCTTTTGGAAATCAAACACTATCATTGAATATTTCCCTGAAGTTCAAATCAGAGGAAGGGAAGCCTTTGGGGTGAGGATAGGAAGAAATTGACGAGATTTTGTAGACTGCCATTTTGGGGATAACTTCGTGGATTCCATAAGACCAAATCCCCTAGGGCATGGTTTCTCAATCTCTCCACGACTGAGATTTGAGGACGGGTTATTCTTTGCTGTCAGGGGTTTTCCTGTGTCCTGTGGGATGCCTAGCCAGCGGGCTTGGCCTCTGCCTCTAGACACCCCCGCATCCCCCCTCCCGGCTGTGAAACTAAGAATGCCTCCAGACATTGCCAAATGTTCCCGAGGGGTGTGGTGTGGGTGGAAATTGCCCTGGTGCAGAATCTGCCTTAGATTATAAATAAGGAAGGAGATCCAGAGACCTCATGGCGCTTTCCATTAGTGGAAGAGGAAGGATATTCTTGGCTAGATCCTGTAGATCCTCCAAACCAAGAATCCCACCTGGCCCAGGAAAGCCTGGTAGGTAGATGTGGACGGGTCTCCTTCCAAGCTAACAAGCTGTCCCTGTGGGGCATTGAAGAAGCAGGTGAAGGCAATTGAATGGGAAGCAGAGATCGTGTTTATGCTCATCGAGGAACCCTTTCCCTCATTCCAAATTTTACAGCTTTCAGGAGCCAGCAGCACTGGTTTTCCAACGGGCAAAAGTAGCACAAGACCCCTGGTCAGTTCTAACGGGACCTCTGAGGATGAGACAGAATCTGAAATAGCAGTGCTTGTCCCTGAGGGGGAGTAGGAGGAAAGCCCAGGCAGTGACCCCAGCTTGAGTCGATGATTACTACTGGTGTCTCCTTTTACTGGGCCTGCAGCCAAGCTAGGAGAGGAGGCAAAGAAAGAAACATGTTAGGACCCGCAAGAGCAGTCGGGTGAATAGAGACAGCAGCTGCTCAGGCTGGAAAAACAGCTGGACAGGCTGCAAAAAGGGAAAAAACCTGGAGGCTTGGAAGGAAGAAAAGGAATTCCCTGCTCTCAAGATAAGAACTAATGCCTAAGGGCGGAGGATGAGACTCTGTAGCTTTGAAAGAGATTTCAATAGTGGAGCATTGCATCCTCTTCAGAAATTCCCACCAGAGGCACTTGAATCTAGCATACAACCCCTCTCCGGATTGCAGGGCAAGACTGACCCCAGGCACAGATGGTCTCAGAGGAGGCTTGGAAGAGCTGACCTGAAAGGGACACCTCTGCCCAGGAGAACTGGTGGAACCAGGGCCTCCTATGGAAGGCAAAGCCTTCAGCATCTGAGTGTGAGCCTCACTGTCTTGTGGGAGGGAGATTTTGATGAGAAATAAGTGGAGAGGAGAGGCCCTAGGAGCATTAGCTGTGTGTGTGTGTGTGTGTGTGTGTGTGTGTGTGTGTGGTGTTTATGTTTGCGTAGGGCTGATCTTTGACCCAATTCTCTGCAACGTGCAGAGCCAGAACAGTCGCCAGGCCACGTGGCTATCTTACTGGGTAGGAAAAATGGGTCTATAGCCCTTTATCCAAATTCCATCATGTTCCCATTCCTTCCCAGCAATCTCCATGCAGGGAATGTAATCTGTCTTCTGAGAACCATGCAAGGAGTTGAGGGGACCCCAATTCAGGAAAATGTTCAAGTTCACAGAGTCAAGGCTATTCGGCTTGAAGAGGATCGTTTTTATTTAAGTCTCTCCCCCATACCTTATGGGGGGGGGAATCCATTAAAATTTTTTTATCTCTATCTGATGTCCAATGTCCTGTGAAGGGGACCCTCAGAACACTTCAGCAAAGGGATTGTGCCAGAATGAACCAAGAGGCTCCTGGCAGGAAAATTCCCCGGGATGAGGTATTGGAGGAGGCTGCGTGAGTCATCGCGTCTCCGTTGCCCAGCACAGGGACTGGCAGAGAGAAAGCATTAGCATATGTCTGTGGATTGATTAGATGAAGTAGTTAATTAATTAGAGGATGGATGCCTCTTTGCACAGTGGAGCCCTGCTGGGCGCTGACAGTGCCCTCTCCACCGGCTTCTGGAGGCTGCCTGCTTCCTCTTGAAGGGAAACTTGGGACTAGGGGAGGAAGCCCACTGTGATGGTCCTTTGCCCCCAACTCCAGTTCTGATTGTCCTCTGGTCACTGAGGCAAAGATGGCTCAGAGTGGGGAGGAGCTTAAAGACCAGAACCAAATCCAGAGGTGTCTGGATGAGCTCAGTCTGTCACAGAAAAGGCCCAGGGACAGCCTGCAAAGGAGGAATCTCTTCATATGGATATTGGCTTTCTGACCTCGTCGGCCTCTCTGGGCACTGCTTTGGCTTGGTGTTCCCTGGAATCCCCTAAAGGGAACCTCCAAGGAGCTTCTGGGATGAGAAGGCTTACCAATGACTTAGAACATGTTGTGGGTTTGGCTGGCTTTGGACAGGAACGTGATCATATTTGAGGTTTCTTTTTTAATTTGGGATGGCTTGATCAGTTCTGAGATGTGAGGTCTGGCATGAAACAAGCCGTGCCTGAAGGGACAGGAGAGAAGGGAGGCTGGTTGGGTATTGGAGCAAAGCCGCCATCTGAATCCTAGAGGGAGGAAGGGATAGGAGCATGCCTTCCTTTCAGTTGGCTCCAGCCTAGCAGGAGGGCAAAGAATGCCCAGGTTATAGTTACCAGGTGTGCTAGGAAGCCCTAGAGCTTTCAGTATTAGCGACCCAGGCCTTGGGAACAGAATCTGAAGTGACTCAGAGGAGCCATCTCGGAAGGCATTGGGTTTCTATGGAGACAGAGAGGAGTGGGCATAGGGAAACTTCAGTGCTAGTCGTCTGCTGGCTGCCATGTTTGAACCTTCTTGGTATGGTAGAGAGTAGAGGACAGGCAGGGAGACATCTTCCTTTCCTTGAAAATCAGGACGAAAAGTCCTGATGCCCAGAGGTTGAGAGAGAGAGATGACATTTCTGGGGTGGGCAGTGCTCTCTTGCAAATGGAAATTATCTTAGGAACATTTAGTCGGAGCATTCATTTTTCCCCCCCACTAAAAGGGGGCTTCAGTCAAAACAATCGCTTTCATCTTCCATCCTGAAATAAGTCCCAGGGAACACAATACGTGTCTTTCATTCCTGCTTTTGGAAAGAAGGCAGTAACAAAGAACACAAGAGAGTTCTTTCAGAGAATCTTCCACTCACGTACATCGTTCCAAACAGATTTCACACCCTGTCTAGCCCACTGATTTGCCTATAGTATATGCTCAATAAATGTTTGAAGCAAAATTGCTTTAAATAGTCCTTAATTATTTTGGCTTTTTCTATATCTAGAAACCAGAAGAGAATGCTAAATTAGAATTTGGGAACTGGATGTATGTGGCAGAGCTAGCTAATTACCACATACATTTTCTCTTCTTCCTGCGAATGCAGCTAGATGACACTTCCCAGCCTCCTTTGCAATGAATGTGGCCATGGCATCAAGTTCTAGCCAATGGAATGTGAGCGAAAGGGACTTGCTCTGTGTTCTGGGCTCCCGTACATTCTTGACCTTTTGTACTAACCTTGGAGGAGGTAGGGATTCTGGGCTCCTGAATCACCAAGAGGAGAGTTACTTGCCGATCACAAACACCTATTTTGGATTCATATGAGCCAGAAGTAAACGAATATTATGTGATGCCATCGAGATTTTGCGCTTTACCTGCTGTATTACAGCTGGTGGTACCTCGTTGAGAAACTGGTGTTTGGTACCTTGAAGTGAGGTGTTTCTGTAACAGAACTTGAAATGTGTGGTGTTGACATGCTGTCTAGTCATGCAGTGAGAAAATTGCTATCAGATGATGGAAAAATGGAGAACTTCGTTAAGCAGTGACAAGACATTTGGTAAAACTATTACCTTTGATCGTTTTAAAGGCAGGCTACATATTGAATAGAACTGTGGCTATAGAAAAAAGTGTGTTGGCTTTTACTTTTCGTAATATACTATGAGATACAAGCACACTCAGGAAATGTTTGGCCAATTAGCAAGCACAAATGAAAAAGAATATAGAGAAAAGCCAATGCTTTTAGACAGCACGTATTAAAAACCACGGC
Source organism: Saimiri boliviensis (assembly GCF_048565385.1). Classification (NCBI taxonomy): domain Eukaryota; kingdom Metazoa; phylum Chordata; class Mammalia; order Primates; family Cebidae; genus Saimiri; species Saimiri boliviensis. The sequence goes on along the minus strand of NC_133453.1, from coordinate 127,560,169 downwards.
CGGTATCAGCGAAACACAGCCGTGGAGTCCTGTGGTGAAGATCAGATGAAAGGTGTGGCCTTGTGTTTGCGATGGCCTCAAGGTAGCAGCCGCATTAGGTGGAGAGATGGAATGGAGGTGAAGAGGCAATAAAGACATCAGGCTGGAAAATTGTGTCTAAGAAAGAATTTGGGGTATGATTTCTGGCACCCGGAACTACCTAGAAGAAAATATATCAGAAACCTGCCAAGTTTCTGAGATCACTGGATTGCCAAGGAAACCGGTAGCCTGCATTTGAAAAGGTTTTGATGGAGACTTAAAACAATCCCCACTACGCAAGCCTTGCGCAAGTGGAGGTGGGCTGAGAACGCAGGACCTCATACTCACCCGTACCCTCTTCAACTGTGACCCGGAGAGTAACGGGTTAGCGGGCGAGGAAAACCCTCCCAGAAGGCCGAGCAGGTGGTGGTGAGAACAATGGACACGGAGTGTTTCCCTGAGGCAGCATCAGGGTTAAGTAAAGGAACTTCCCCTAGGGGCAGGGGAAGGGGCCAGGCAGGACTGCATCACTGCTTTGGACTTCCGACACTGAGGGTCTCCCCTTCTTCCCAGGTCTGGCTGGGACTTACTGTGGATTTCTGGCTCCTACCCCACCGCAGTTTGACTGGCGGCGTGTTTGTGGAGGGCAGTTGCACCGCAAGGCACCACACCTGGACCCAGAGATCTTGGGCTGTGAGCTGGTTGTTGGGGCTGGCATGAGCTTGAGTCTGTTTTCTCTATCCTGAGAAGGGAGAAACAGATATTCCGTGCCCTGAGGGATGGCCTGTGGCAGACACTGCCAGTTGTTCACCAAGCCCACTTCTCCCTGGACACATGGCCACACGACATTGCCCGGAATCCCTTGCCACAGGCATGTCCGAGTTTTCAGCCACTGGAATCTGGGTGAAGGTAAGAGGTCCACTCCTAGGCTCAGCCATAAAACCTTCCCACCTGCCCTCTCTCCTCCCAGTCCTGGCAGCCATGGAAACCACAGGTTGAAGCTGGCAGAGCCACAGGAGGAGACCCTGGGCCCCGGATCCCCACTTGAAGGAAAGCTACCTGATGGCTGAGAGCACCTTTTTTGGACTTCACATGAAAAGGAATCCCCTGTTTGTTACTCTGCTGAGATTTGGGGGTTTATCTGTTTGAGCAGCAGGGTGATCTCAACTCACAAAACTGCAAAGGAACAGTGTTTGCTTTCCCTCAATCACTGGTGAGTCTGCTCCTTTCAGGACCATGCTCACTTCCATTAATGCGTCCATTTCACCTCTTTCCCGTCAACTTGAAGTGTGGAAAATAATTTGTCAGAGAATTGGAAGATTTGATCATAGCCACAATTCTGTCACTTTTTTTTTTTTTTTGGTTGTGTGACTTGAATACCTGTTTATTCATTTGTCCTATGAGAGTATTAATAAATAATCTGACTATTTTACTCGGTAAATGTGTTTTGTTTTGTTTTTGTTTTTGTTTGAGATGGAGTTTTGCTCGTTTGTCCAGGCTGGAGTGCAGTGGCACGATCTCGGCTCACTGCAACATCCACCTTCTGGTTTCAGGAGGTCTCCTGCCTCAGCCTCCCGTGCTGGGTAAATGTTTAAAGCAAATGTAATCAGACACATCAAACTTTTGTCGGACTTTGAAAACTCTGTGTAATTTTTTAGGTCTTGTGCTGTCTAGACACACACATCACTTTATGTTCGACCATGAAGAAACCTCTTTCATCTTCTTCAGAATGATTTTTCCCATTCGTAACAGAGGAATAGAAAAACCTCCCTTTCACAGGCTAGTTAGGAGGATTCAGTGAAATAACCCGTGCGTTGTGCCTGGCAGAAGGCATGGCCAATAAATGCTCCATAAATGCTAGTTTTAGAAATATTAGTCTTATCCTGTTCTGTCCTATATTAGGCATTTATTATGCATGCTTACGTGGATGAAAATGCGTGTAACACTGTCCCTGCCTCAGGAAAAATTTGGAATTGGAGGAAGCGAACTCACTGTCCGTTTCTCTCCCCACAAGCCTCCTCCTGCATCTTCCTGTTACTCTGACCCAAGCACGGAGGGTGACTCCTGCCTCAGCATCCCCTTGTTTTCTGTGTCCTAAGAGGGGAGAAAAAGATATGTGTGCCCAGAGGGGTGGCTTGTGGCCGACACCGCTGGCTGTTCACCAAGCCCACTTCTCCCCGGACACACGGCCACGTGACACTGGCCGGCATCCTCCGACACAGGCAGGTCTTCTCTCTTAGGTGTTCAGTTGGCGTTTTGCTGTTGCTATGTCTCACTCTCGCGTCCCTTTCTCTTTTTCCAAGCTGCATCCTCTCCCTCCACAAGGCTCTCCTTTTCCTTACGTTGTTCCCATTTTCCCTTGGCCCTTTCTTCTGTCTCTGTCCTCCCGGCTTCCCCTTTCCTTGCTCCTCCTCCTTGGGGCTTCCCTGCCACTCAGGCCACGCCACAGAGGCATCTTCGCCCTCTGCGCTCTGGATGTCCTGCCTGCGTCTATGTGGACATGCTTCCGGTTTCTCCAACAAAGCGTTCATTTGCCTCGACGGAGGAGGTCAGTCTGCAACAGGGGCAGGAGAATGTGCTTGGAGAGATGCAGTTTTATTTTTCATGGATCGATAGTGTGATGTGCAAATGATCAGGAGGAGAAAGAGCTTTTTTAAATGACAAATTCTTCTAAGAGCCTTCACACAAATACTGTTCCTGGTGCTTACATAGACACCCTACTATATAAAGCTATCTCTTGAAAAGCAGTAGATGGGCTGGGCACAGTGACTCACACCTGTAATCCCAGCACTTTGGGAGGCCAAGGCGGGTGAATCACAAAGTCAGGAGTTCAAGACCAGCCTGGCCAATATGGTGAAACTCTGTCTTTACTAAGAATAGAAAAATTCACCGGGCATGTTGGCGCACACCTGTAGTCCCAGCTGCTCAGGAGGCTGAGGTAGGAGAATTGCTTGAACCTGGGAGGCGGAGGTTGCAGTGAGCCAAGATCACGCCAGTGCACGCCAGCCTGGGTGACAGAGCAAGACTCCGTCCCAGAAAACAAAAAAAGGTAGTACATGTTCTTTTTGTTTAGCCACGATTTAGCTTAGAAAAATCTAATATTTATCAATAAAAATAAAATCCTTTTCTGTGCATCCTCTGAGGCAATTATTTCTGTATTCTGTTACACCAAATAATTAGATAACAACATCAACAGCAGTGACAATAGCTAGCATTTACTTGAAGATGAAGGTGAATAAGACAGAGTCCTTGTCCTCAACAGCTCACAGCCTGTTTTATAAATCTGGTTCCAATTAAATTTAATTACTAGAGCCTCTTAATGTCACCCTTTATTCTGCATAGAGAAAATACTAAGTTTTTTCCTGTTTATTTTGTAATTCAGAGAGGACTGATAATAAGTAAAGCAAGCCATTCTCGGTTCCTTATTCTGCTATTAAGTAGCAATTAACTTCCAATTTTCTTTCTTTCTCTCCTTAATCTCTCAGCTCATCCTGATTCTGGGTAAAATAGCAGCTTTATCATATGCATCGAATTACTTTCTCCATTTTACTTTACTTTCATTGCATTTTGATTGAAAATCAAAAAAAACACAAAAATTGGGAAGCATCTGCCTCAGGGAAGAGGTCATCCGCAGGCCACACTTCGGAGGAGTTTCTGCCAGGTGGGGTACAGAGGGGACCAGCCTGGAGAAGGGCACTGGTCACTCACTGTGGCTCCCCTTCTAAGAAGCAGTGGGCTGGTGAAGGATGAGAGGAAACACTGTCTTGGCTTGGAAGGCAGAAGGATGGGCCATGGGTCGGAAGGGGACTGCCATCCCTGGAATCCCTTTTCCCACTGAATGGCCAGCAGCTGAGAGCAGCTGAGTCACATATGGCTTCACTGAGATGCCAAGAAGCTGCAGCTCTGGGATGCAGCCAGAAAAACAGCCAGACTGGGTATCAGGAAGAAAATCTGGGACCAACCAAGAGTATCCTCTAGGCTAGACTGTAAGCTCCATGAGAGCAGGGACAGTCTGTTTCTCTCATCGCCATATCCTCTGTACCTTGTTGGCTGCATAATAGGTGTGCAACAGATATTTGTGGACATAAGAGAGAACACCGACTTTATAATGTAAATGTATTTCAGCCAGTCTGTTGCAATCTGCAGTGTTTTTTTTTTTCTTTTCTTTTCTGGGCCTGTTGCATTAGTGTCATAATGGGACATCCCTTTATGGCTGGGCTGGGTTGGAGCTACTGTTTCCTGGATCTCATTTCTTGTGACTAATCAGTTATCTAAACTTTTAAAGAAACTGCTCCATCAGGGGAGCAGGGTGTTCTACTGCTAACCAGTATTACTGATGGGAATCTTATATTTAATTCTTCTTCTTTTTTTTTTTTCGGAGGTGGAGTCTCGTTCTATTGCCGAGGCTGGAGTGCAGTGGCGCGATCTTGGCTCACTGCAACCTCTGCCTCCTGGGTTCAAGTGAGTCTTGTGATTTTCTCTAGAGTCTAGAAGTTTCAGACTTGTTTGCTTCATTTTTGGTGTTCTGAAATGTTGCAATGATGAGTCTGGGTGTGGGTCATTTCTCAGTCACCCTGGCCTAACACTTTGTGGGGCCTTTTAATTTGAAAATCAGTGCTTCCCTGCAGTTGGGGAAAATTTCCTTTCATTTTTGAATAGGTTTCTCCCTGTTTTATAAATCTGGTTCCAATTAAATTTAATTACTAGAGTCTCTTAATGTCTAGATCTTTCTGGATAGATCTTAATAGATCTTTCTGGAATTTGTATTTGAATGGTTTGATCTTCTGGGCTTGAGGCATACACATGCAAGAGCCTCTCACTTTTATCTTGTCACCCTTTGATTGAAAATGTAAAATAAACTCTGGCGAGCAGATTTTTAAAATGCTAAAGCTTGCTCTTGTTTATCGGTTGTTGCTTTTTGTCAATCCCATCAGGTCTTTGGTGGAGGAGGTAGTGGCTGAAATACGTGAGCTTGTTCTTAATCAGGAAAGAGAGAAGAGACCCTGAAGTGGCTGGTCGGCACGGAGCGTGGCTTCCGCTGCATGGCCAGCTGCTGTCTGTTCCCCAGGAGACCATTTAGGGCACACTTGGATGGCATGGCAGAGATCTTCAGCTGCTGAGCCTTCTTCAAGGAGGAGTCAGAGTCAAGACTCTCATCCTCAGAACCTTGGAGCCCAAATAGAAAAAAAAAAAAATATATATATATATATATTGGAGATGTGGTAGCATCAAGTGTCAGCCAAGCTGAGAAAACTAGATGCCAAAAATGATATGTGTAGAAAGAAAGTGGGACAAGCAGACATAGCAGTTGCTGAGGCGGAGATAAGAGGCCGGCGGTTCTTTCAACGGAGGGAACAATGCCTACAGAGTCACCCAGACCCTTCAGTCTCATAGAGCAAATAGGAAAGCGAGGGATCTGGGTGTCTATGGGAACAGTCTCTACTCAGTGACATTCAAGACATTTCAAGGCACCATCTGCCTCATCCACCCAGATGGCACCACCAGAGTAAGGCCCAGGAGACAGTGTACTGGGAAGAGACAGAACAGCGACCTCAGAGACGAGGACAGGCTCAGAGGGACACCTTGACCCTGGGAAAAGAAGAAGAGCCAGGATCTGGCTTACATGGTGAAGTCCTCAGGAGGTCAGGGTGAGCCATGCTGTGAATGGCTGAGAGGTGCAGGATTCTGATGGGCAGCAGGAGGCTGGAGGATGGCTTTAGGACGAGGGACTGTGGGTAGGGTGAAGGAATGGTGGGCTGAGCTTTGTGCAGGATGCGGTGCCAGGGCTGACAGAGGGCACAGGGGAATGTGAAAGGACACGGGCAATGAAGAAGATAACTTTTGCCAGCCGTTTCTATGTTCTCCCTTCTTCCAAGAAATCCACTGACAGAGATTTTCATCCATAGAAAGGAGAAAACCCCCAAGAGCAGAGGCGGGTCTGCTATTCATGAAGAAACAAAGGTCAGGGCAGCTAGGGCTAGAGGCAATAGTTTTGTTTTAAGAGAAAATTTTATGTTTATTATGTACTTTTTTTTTTTGAAACGGTGTCTCACTCTGTGGCCTCGGCTGGAGTGCAGTGGCACAATCTGATCTCAGCTCGCTGCTATCTCTGCCTCCTGAGCTCAGGGAATAATCCCACTTCCATCTCCTGAGTAGCTGAGACCACAGGTGTGCACCACCATGCCTGGCTAACATTTTCTATTTTTGAGAGAGATGGGGTTTCACCATGTTGCCCAGGCTGGTCTTGAACTCCTGAGCTCGAGCCATCTGCTTGCCTTTGGCTTCTCAAAGTGCTGGGATTACAGGCATGAGCCACCACAACCAGGCTATAGCTAAAACTGTGAGGATACAGATAGATGAAATTCTAGACATTGGAATATTCCAGAATGAGAAGTGGTAGGAAAATATGCTGGGTGCAGTCTGGGGAGAGATTACAGTGATTTGGAGAATTAATGGGAAAGGAAGTTGAACTGATAAAGAAGTTTGCAGGAGAAAGAGAGGACAGGCTTTGAAAATTAGCTAAAGAGGGATGCAGGGTATGTTAATTTCCACTTTCCACCTTAACACATCATACAAACGTAGTGGCTTAAAGCAACAGAAACATGATTATCTTACAGTTGTGGGATATCAGAAGTTCAAAAATGGGGTTTTACGGTGTTAAAATTAAGGTGTCAGCAAGGCTGTGTTTTTTTTCTGAGGGCTCTGAAAGAGAACCTCTTCCTTGCCTCTTCTACCTTGCAGAGACCATCTGCGTTCCACGGCTCACAGCCCCTTTCCAGCAATGGCGGCTCTGATCTGTGTGTCTGTGGTCCCATCTCCTTCTCCTTGTCTGACTCAGGCCTTCCCGTTCCCCTCATCTAAGGACTCTTGCGATTACGTCGGTTCCACGTGGATAATCCAGGATCGTCTCCCCACCTCAAGATCTTTACCTTAATCACATCTGCAAAGTCTCTTTCGCCATGTAAGGTAACATATTCGTCCGTTCCAGGGAGTAGGATGTGGATATGTTTTGCCGGGGGGTGCAATATTCTGTCTACCACACAGGATTAAGGTAGGATTTTTTTTTTTTTTTTTTTTTTTTTAATGGGCGATATGGCCGGGCGCGGGGGCTCACCCCTGTAATCCCAGCACTTTGGGAGGCCGAGGCAGGCAGATCACAAGGTCAAGAGATCCAGATCATCCTGGCTGACATGGCGAAACCCCGTCTCTACTAAAAATACAAAAATTAGCTGGGCATGGTGGCGCCTGCCTGTAATCCCAGCTACTCAGGAGGCTGAGGCAGGAGAATTGCCTGAACCCAGGAGGCGGAGGTTGCGGTGAGCCGAGATCGTGCCATTGCACTCCAGCCTGGGTAACAAGAGCGAAACTCCGTCTCACACACACACACACACACACACACACACACACACACACAAAGGATAGGTGGCCAGGCACGGTGGCTCACGCCTGTAATCCTAGCACTTTGGGAGGCCGAGGCGGGCAGATCACGAGGTCAAGAGATCGAGACCATCCTGGCCAACATGGTGAAACCCTGTCTCTACTAAAAAAAAAAAAAAAAAAAAAAAAAAAAAAAAATGAGCCGTGGTGGCGCATGCGCGTGATCGCAGCTACTCGGGAGGCTGAGGCCGGAGAATCGCAGGAAACCGGAAACCGGAAGTCGCCGTGAGACGGGCTCGCGGCCCTGCCCACCCGCCTGGCGACGGGACAGGTAAGGGAGGAGCGCGTGCCTGCCGCTGGCTCTTGGGGGCTGCATCGATGCCGTCGCTAACTGTGGGCTCACAGTCTTTGCAGACCTGGGAAGCAGCATGCGCCATGGGGCCGCAGGGTCACAGGGCGGCGCCGCCTCGGCGTCCCTCAGCAGCCCCGTTAGGGCCCTTGACTGCCTCCGAGGTGGGACCTAGAGATTCCAGCAGCGTTAAACAGGAGAGCCGCGGGCCTGGAAGAGAGGGCAGGCTGCCTGGGTCTCGGGGGCGGGACACGAACAGGTGGCCTTCAGGTGTGGCTCCGGCTTAGAGGCAGGAAGCAGCAGCTGAAATCGCTGCCGTGGCATGGAGGCAGAGGCTCCGGGAGGTCCTGGGGGTGTTGCGGTCAGTGACTTCTTTCTGGTAGATGAGCTGTGAGGTGCCCCAGGAAAGTCGCGTGGCTGCACGGATGAAGGGGTGGACGGGATTTCTGGAATTGCACAGCTGTCGATCTGATGCCAAGTTCATGGCTTTTCGAGTGAGAATTAAAGACTCTTGATGTGTCCAGGAGAGAGTAAGAGTAAAAGCCTTGGAGAGGACTCTGTGACAGCTAAAGTACACAAAAGAGCCCGGGATTCCTGGGGTTGTCTGGGGGACCCCACCAGGGACATTTGGCTAGATCATGTAATAAGTATTATTTTCTGTAAGACCAGGCCATTTATTAATGTGCTCTATTTCTTATCTTGAAATAAGGGGTAGAAAAATAAGGATGTGTATGTATATTTTCTAGCAGAAGCTTTCTCCATTGAGAAAGAACTTGGTAGCAACACGTTTGGTGTAATCGCCCTTATTCTAAGACATCTAAGACGCTGCCGTGCCCACGTGCTGACTGCCTCAGTGACGATTTATTCAGCGCCACACAAATACTTTTGGTAACTGAGAGTTTCAGAAAGCAGAAGTTTTCGTCTTCAAGGGACCAAAAGTTCGGCAGGCTGTAACATCTGTCCTTTAAGACATCTGGAGGCTTGAGCATCATTTAGAACTGGAACAGTAAGAAATAATCACAGTGTTTCAAAAACACAAAAACTAAACAAACCTTCAGCGTGTCATGCTCCCCTCATTCTCTGCCTTTGTATTCTTTTTTTTTTTTTTGAGACAGAGTCTCACTCTGTCACCCAGGCAGAGGTGTGATCTCGGCTCACTGCAACCTCCGCTCCTGGGTTCAAGCAATTCTCCTGCCTCAGCCTCCTAAGTAGTTGGGATTACAGGCACGTGCCACCATGCCTGACTAATTTTTGTATTTTCAGTAGAGACGGGATTTCACCATGTTGGCCAGGCTGGTCCAACTCCAGGCGTTAAGTGACCCACCTGCCTCAGCTTCCCAAAGTGAGCCACTGTGTCGGCCTCTGCCTTCATATTCTAATTGGTAGAGTCTGCTCCCTTGTGCTGTCATTTAAAACAGTTAAAACAAGCACTGATCAATGTGCCCAAAGGTATGGGGAGGGAGGAGATTCTTTCTTCCACTTCCTCCTGGCTGTATGCCCTCAGCAATCACCTAGCTCAGGTGTCCCCAAACTATGGCCTGCGGGCCGCATGCGGCCCCCTGAGGCCATTTATCCGGCTCCCTGCCACACTTCAGGAAGGGGCACCTCTTTCATTGGTGGTCAGTGAGAGGAGCACAGTATGTGGCGGCCCTCCAACGGTCTGAGGGACAGTGAACTGGCCCCCTCTGTAAAAAGTTTGGGGACGCCTAGCTTTTTTGAACTTCAGCCTTTTAATTTGTAAAATGAGAATAACACAAGGTTTTTGTTTTTTCCACCTCTCTCGTTAGTTATTTTGAGAAATTAGATACTATTTGCAAAATTACTTTCACAGCTCTAACATGCTATGTAGCCATTTCACATAGCAGCGGCTCTAAGGGCAGGGAGAAGGGACAGCAGAGAATGGCAGGAGATGGCCCGAGAGTGAGAGTAAGAGGCGAGGCTAGAAGACGTCTTGCATAAAGGCCGTGCGAAGAAGTGTGGGCTTTGGACATTTTAACTTTATTTCTTTGTGTTTTATTCTTTTGATCACTCTGTCGCCCAGGCTAGGGTGCATTGTTGTGATCATGGCACACTGCAGCCTCAACCTCCTGGGCTGAAGCGATCCTCCCACCTCAGCCTCCTGAGTAGCTAGGATCACCACCACCACGCCCAGCTAATTTATTTATTTATTTATTTATTTAGAGATGGAGTTTCGCTCTTGTTACCCAGGCTGGAGTGCAATGGCGCGATCTCGGCTCACTGCAACCTCCACTTCCTGGGTTCAGGCAATTCTCCTGCCTCAGCCTCCTGAGTAGCTGGGATTACAGGCACGTGCCACCATGCCCAGCTAATTTTTTGTATTTTTAGTAGAGACGGGGTTTCACCATGTTGACCAGGATGGTCTCGATCTCTTGACCTCATGATCCACCTGCCTCGGCCTCCCAAAGTGCTGGGATTACAGGCTTGAGCCACCGCGCCCAGCGAGCCACCGCGCCCAGCGAGAAGAAAATGTCTGAATCTGTTAAAGATTATCTATAAAAAAAAAATCTACCACAAAGGTGAATAAGAAAGAATTCCTGCCCTCAGGAAGCTCACAGTCAGGGGGAAATAGATACAGAAGCCATAACCACAAAATCATTCTTTGAAGTCCTCTTAACAAAGGAGAAGATAAAGGTAATATCAATTAAGTCAGTCATCACATCTTAATTTCTTTTTATATAATAATATTGCTCAAAGATTCCCTTTTCTATGAACTAACAGTGCAGTCTTCCTGCTCTTATTGCACCATCTTATCTGTAACTATATCCTACAGAAGAGTTTTTGAATGCTCTGCTAAAATCTAGCTGTACTGTGAGTATAACACTCACCTAGTCTACACGACATTTTGTCTTAGCTTTAAGAAAAAAATTCCAGGGAAATTTTGAAAGTACTTTAAAAGCTTAAAAACTTGTTTTTTTATTATTAAGTATTGTATGTGCAGGTACGTTTACCACATCATGACTTTAACCATCTGTGTTTTTTAAGGAAGACAAATACAGAGGCTTATGAATGGGGACAGAATAGAATGAAGGTCAAGAACAGAACGGGAGGAAATTGAAGAGTAGGGGAGCAAGGTAAGGATGTCTATTGTAACCTTTATTCTGCAATGAAAATACGTGGTAGTTTGACATTCTTTTGTTTGAGTTAATTGGTAAGTAGAAATGTCAACATCTCCACTCTGATTCCTGAGTTTTACTTTATTCTGGAGCCTAGGATTGTCACAAAATTGGGTGAGGCTTAGGGATAGGTCTCTTGAACACATTACTTGATAATAACATGCTTAAGGTTTTTGAACACCTTTAATTTTATAATTTTATTCATGTTTACATTAAGTTTTTTTTTTTTTTCGCATTTTCAAAAGTATCAGTCCTAATTGATTTTGAAGAAAAAAAAAAATAGGTCCCTTACCATGGGGAGTCTGAGAAACACTGAAATAGGCTCCATTAAAACCAAGAAAATGCTATTCATAAAAAGATACTGTAAGAGTGAAAAGACAAGGTACACAGTGGAAGAAAATGTTCACAACACATGTAACTGACAAAGACCTAGTATCTGAAATGTATAAGGAACCCATTCAAGTCAGTTAGGAAATGGGTTAAAAACTTAAAGAGGCACTGCATATAAAAAGCAATTCTAATGTCCTGTAAACATATTAAAGGCCTCCACCTTGTTAGTCATCAGGGAAATAATCATTAAAACCATAGTGAAAACCACACATACAGTCACCAGACTGGCAAAAACGTAATTGGTGGGAATCCTGAGTTACAGAAACTTTTGAATATTTATTGCCTGTGGTAGTGAAAATGAATTAAACTCCTTTGGAAGACTCATTGGTAGTATCTATCAAAGCTGAACATATACAACCCAGCAATTCTTGAGGACCCAACAGAAATATGTTCCATGTGTGAACCAAAGGACATGTACAAGGATATTCATGGAAACACCATGATAGCTCCCAAATGAAAACAGCCAAGGTGTCCATCAACAATAAAATAAATAAGGTGTTGTATAGTCACACAACGAAATACTCTGCAGAGGTTGTTCTTAAAGCACGGACCATGGACCAGCATCAGCATCGCCTGGGAACTTGTTAGAAATGCAACTTCTTCAATCTCACTTTGGACCCAGTGAATCAGAAGTCTGAGGGTGGGGCTCAGAACTCAGAACTTACTTTTTAAAAAATTTATAAGGGAAAGAAGTTTAATTTTCTCACAGTTCGTTGTGGTTGGAGAGGCCTCAGGAAACTTACAATCATGGTAGAAGGGGAAGCAAATATGTCCTTCACATGACAGCAGGAAGTAGAAGTGCCAAACAAAAGGGGGAAAAGACCCTTATAAAGTCACCAGATCTCATAAGAACTCACTATCATGAGAACAGCATGAGGGTAAATGCCCCCATGATTAAATTGCCTCCCACTGGCTCCCTCCCACAACAAGTGGGAATTGTGAAAATTACCATTCAAGATGAGATTTGGGTGGGAACATGGCCAAACCAGATCATTAGAACTTACTTTTTTTTTTTTTTTTTTCCAGATAATTCTGATGCACTTTAAAGATTGAGGACAGAATTTCTTTCTGTTTCTTGCTGTAAAATTATATTTCTACAGAGATAAATATGAATGAATTATAGCTTTTGCCAACAACATGAATGGGTCTCAGAAACATATTCTGTTGTCATAGTGGTTTTTTTTTTTTTTTTTTTTTTGTGGTTTCCCTAAGGTATCAGCAGGACATTTCAGAGGACTGACTCTTCTGTCAATTCAGAAATGTCTCCATGCTGTGATGTTTCTCATCCTGAGAGTCAGCCCAGCTCGGGGCCAAAGTATGATGGCAGGGAACAGTAGGGAGAGATAGGGGGGGGTCACTAATTATATTTGCAGAAGAAAGAGTTGGAAACTCTGGAATTGACTCCTAGGCCCTGAGCTGGAAGAATGGTGGAACCATCACTCTGTGATCAGAAGGGAAGACTGATCAGTGACAACCTCTGACATGTTCAGGAACTCCTCGGCCAGAATGCGTGGGAGTCAAATGCCAACAGTGGTTGTGCTCAGGACACAGATGATGATAAGAAAATAGGAGCAGGGCATGATAGCTAACAGGAGAACTTGTGGTCATGATGAACTCTGGAAGGGGAAGGAGCAAACTGTCTCCTTGGGAAGGCCTGGATTACTGGGCAATCCTTTCTAGATCCAAGCCCTCTTGGGTTCTGTGTTTTCCAGGTCATTCCCATTCCTTTTATGTCTTTACCTTTCAGCAGTCTTTTCCAGCTCATAGAATTCTATCCTGTTCCACAGAATCCAAGAGCTGGAGCTATGAGTTGACCCATTCGGACACATTATGCTCTCTACTCTTGAGCTTTTGGCTGTCTTACTTTCCAAGCTACAGCAGCTAGTTTTATTTCATGGAATGCTTAAGCTTTCTAGCATTTAGTCTCTGGAAGCTGAGGGGTTTGTCTACATAGGGTTCTAGTTGTGGAAGCCTGGTGGGCCCACTTGGTACTGGGCATGCACACATAGCTCAGCTCCACCCAGACCCCAGGAAGCCAGATTCTGAGGCGTTTATCCACAGCAGCCTTGTGAGTGCACTGTGGGAAACCAGCCTAAGATGCAGATTCTAACCCCTGTCCCTCAACTTCAAATTTCACATAAAGTTTCCAACAAAATGCAAAATTTAGGCTCAAATTACGGCTCTTTCTGCAAACAAAGCTTTGCCCTAAACACATTGGCCATCATTAGTGATGGTCTGAGTCAAAAGTCCATTTCCATGATGTGTAACCAGGAAACTTTATGTCTTAATCAAGATGATATTTATAATGTCTCAGGAAATCTCTGTCTATAATGTATTCCTCAGTTAAGCAGAAAACCCAAGAGAGACAGACATCCACCAAATGCTTTCATTTTATCCACACTAGCCATTTATAGCCTGGTTTCATAAAGAAAAAATATGTTTACTGACGGCTAAAGAGGTGTACAACTTAGTTTCTGAAAACTAACTTACAAAATAATGTGTTAAAATGGCTTTGCATTTTCAGGTTCTCATTTTCAGATGGCTACATTCTGAGCCATCAGGTGTATAGTTTAGCTGAAACCCAGATTATTCTAGATTTTTGCTTCCATAGATATTTAACATTGGTTTATCTTCTTTACTTACCTATTCATAATGAATGGCTGATGATCTTGAGGTGGATTCAACTTTAGTGTAAAACATACATTGTTCCTGATACATGCTATATACATCTTTCTAAATATGCACGTGTTTACTGCAGAACAGTTTGCAGAATAAAGGTTCTGTTAGGAAAGTGGTTTGAAAGCTAAAGATTCATTGATCTGGGTTTATAAAAGAAATATAAACGGGACAGAGAGCAGTGACCACCTTATTTAATTTCAAAAATACCAGCATAGTGCTTTGCTGGTAAGTGAACTTGAACATTTCAGAGGAATGGATAGGATAGGGGAACATGTTGGGTAGAAGGGAGGAGGAAGTGGTCATGTGGGGCACAGTGTTCATAATACTTTTCCTATCAATCCATAGATCTTCAAGAAGTCCTGAGAAAAATGGGTTTTATAAAAGTCAAACAAGTTTGGAAAATAGTATATACTCTATCTCCCTTTTGGAAATTCACAGCATATAATAGCACTATAAATGCTGAGAAAATCTTCAATCCAGAAAACCTGTTAACTTTGTTTAAGCACTAGAGTACTTTTTTGTTTTGTTTTTTTGTTTGTTTCTTTGGAGACATCCTGATATTGTACCATCTAGGTCTGAGTTTGTTGAACCACAGTTCATTGCTATGGCTTTTTCCCATGACTCTGGGACTTTGGGGGGTGGGCCTGAAGCACTAAGGCAGGGGAGGTGGAGGCAAAGCCTCCGAGAGACGTCAAAGATAACCAAAGCTGGACCCTGGTTAAAGTGGCAAGCGCGGATTGTAACCTGTGGTACAGTATTGCCACCGGAAAGAGTCCCATGTGAACTGACCTCAGCTTTGGTTTATTTGGAGGTGACTGGGTGTTTCAAAGGGAGAATTGAGGGCATATAGAGAGGGCAGTGTGGGGCCTCAGTAGATTCATGGAAGTGAACAATTACAAAAAGCAGGAAGGGGCATTGGGGTTAGTCCATGTGAAACCCATCTGGGTTTGCTAACTGGCATTTGTCAAAGTCAGGCTCCTACCCTCGCTCAGAGCCTAGGAGACACGGTCCCTACCTTCAGGTGATGGCTAGGACAATCGGTCCATTCCTTCGGCAGCCTTGAGTTTTCTCAGACAAGTACTCTAGGTCATTCTAATAGCCTCGAGCGTTTAGAAACTATGTTAGTGTGTGTTCAATCAATAGGTCGAGGTTCAGGCCTCGTCAGGAAGAGGGCTCGGAGGAGCCTGGCAGGAGTTTGGTCAAGGAAAGAATCTTTGTCAGTGTCAGGCACTGTCAGAACTGGGTGTGGAAACCAGAGACCCATGCTTAGAACCAGAAGATGAGGAAGCATGTGCCCCTCATACACTTTCCTCTGGAACGACAGTTCATTTGGCACCAGCCTCAGTTTACCTTCCTGCTTTTAGTGCTTAATTACTTGCCGTGCGAAAAGCAGAAAAAGAGAGGATGATGTCATGGTGAAGGTCGCTACATGAAGTTCCATGATCCTTTGTTCTTTCCTATTAGATACCCCCAAATGGGAGAGACTGATTTGATATATCAGGTGAAGACATTTTGATTTAGATCAAATTGCGTTTAAATTAGCAATTCTACTTCTGAGAACACATTTCAAGGGACTGTCTCTAAATACTCCCTTCTGCCTACACACATGCAGCTGGCTACCCTGTCTTGCCAATCACGCCCTCACGTGTGCTTTACGTCCATCTGTTTGCTCGTTCTCCTCGCCCAGCTCCCATCCCCATTGCCGCTTATCGCCGTCGTTTCCATGGGCCCCCGATACCGTTTCAAAGCAACCTGCTCCTGTGTCATCCTTCATTCAGTGGACAGCCCCAAATAAATTTTTCTACAGTACATGTCATTCTTCTGCCTGGAATCTTCAGTGACTTCCTTCTGTTCTCAGAATCAAGTCCAGTGTCCTCAGAATGGTATCAGCTTCTGCTAGGACATGGTCTCAATCTATGTTTTACTCTTAGACTCCATCAGCTTACTAAATATAATTTGCTTCTTTGCCTCCCACCCAAGCTTCCACCCAAGCTCTCGCCTTACCTCCTTTGACCTTTGCCCATGCTGTGTTTTCTTCTTAATATGATCGTCCCTACTCGACTTGTTAAAGACTTACCCATCCTTCAGGGCTCAATTTCAAAATGCCGACTCTTCTGTGAAGTCCCCCTGGCCCTTCCAGCCACGAGGGATCTTTGCTGCTTCTGTGTTCCCACGGCTCTTTTGCTTTTAGTTTTAGTTATTTATATCTTTGTTTAGTTACGTGTATCTTTATTTTATCTCCTTGGAGGAAAGGATGACATTTAATCCACCTCGGTATTTCCGTAGAACCTAGTATAGTGCACACTGGCCTGCACATAGTAGGTACTCATCTATTCATGATTGTGAAATAAACTACAAAGAGCTGGGAAGTCTTCCTTTTTGCAAGCAGTATTTATACTCTGGATATTTTCCTTTAGGAATAATATCACTCATTTTGCCAGTGTAAGTATAAATTGCAATGCAACCATCTTTATTTAAAAGTGAGTTTTTTGAGAGCAAAAAGGGATGAAGCTTGGGCAACATAATACAGTTAGTCCAATTTTTACTTTCAATTCTAATGTATTTGTTCTTTTGGGAGGGGATAATATAAGGTTGAGACCAGTTTCCCTGCTTCCAAATGCCTGAAAAATGATCAATTCTGAATTATATTATGGTTCTCTTGTATCTGTCTATGTAATTAATTCTCTCTGGGAACCCATAAAATTTAGACTTTTAGTATGGTCCATGGGCTGTTGTTTATTATTATAAAAGTATTGAAACAATTATGTGAATATATTTCTAGTTACAGTATAATTATATATTCTAACAAAAAACCAAAATATTATTCCTAATTTTTATCTTCAGTATATCTTGAATTAGAATGATTTGAGATATAATTTTGACATATATAAAAATAGATTTTAAATCTTTAAGTTCATTTAATGAAAGCTAAAAGTGGCTTTTATCCATCATGGTGATGGGAAAACTTTAATTGAAAACAGATTAGCAGGTGTGTCCTGCCTGCCCAGCTCATGTTGATCTTGAGTATGTTTTCGTATGTGATTTGAGGCCGTGGTACCAGACTTTAGAGAACAATGCATAATTCATTGCCATCATCGTTTTCACAGAAGTGTTTCTGAAGCTTTTCCTTGGGCTCGGGGCCGTCTTGGCTGTTTCAGAATTTTGGTGAGCAGATTGAGTGATAATTTTAGGCTTCTAAAATCAGTCTGTGTCCCCTCAGTCACATGATGTCATAAGCAGCTGGTGTTGCCTTGGCAACTTTACAGAATAAAAGTGCTGCTTTTGGTAAAACTTTGGGTCATGTGACCTAGCTCTGTAGCTGGGGAAAACGACACAAAATTATTACTTACTTCACCAAAACAAACCCAGATTCACATAAGAGAAAAACAAATCCAGAACTCAAAGTCCCATGTGAATTAATTACCCGCCTTGCCACCATCTGAAAGCCAAGTCTGTCTGACTTTATAATTTCAACATGCTCCACTCCCTGCAACACTTCGAGGCCGGTCTTCTCCTTCCCCACCCCTCCTTATGACCCAGGAAAGTGCATCCGTTTCTGAGACTTAGCAAGAGAGAAGAATGACAAAGCTAATCAACCCAGAGGAGTTCTGACTGCCTAGCCTTTCATCCTGTGTGTTCCAGTGCCCCGGGGCTGCAAAGAGTTTGATGACTGTCACCAATTTGCTGTGTGATTTTGGGAGAAACAGCTCCTGGTTAAGGCCCCCCTCCTCTATTGCTGACAAGGGCTTATTGTCAAGAAATCATGGTGCCCTTCAGTGAATGGGTAAATCAGTCATCTATAAACTATGACTTGCCAGCTAATTGTTTAGATGTTCCTGTTACATAACTATATAAAATGATAAAATTACTTTGTGCTTAGTTTTTTTAGGATTTTAGGTACCAATTGTAAAAGAATACTTGAAAACAGAAAAAACATAAAGAAATGGAATCAACATAATATAATTCTGTCATCTAGGGAGCATAACTACAAACATTTTAGAATTTTTTCTTCCATTTTTAAATGTTTCCACATAAATTATAACACATGTATTTCAAAATAAACAAATTATATGATACGTACACAAGCAAATATATCTATAGGTATATATATATAATATTACTGTTTCTCATTCACATAAAACCGATGTGAGGTCATGTGTCCATGACATCCATACATTGTGTATCTATTTAATTCTCCACCTAATACAACAAATAATTTAAGGTGATTTAAACTTATTTTTAAAGCAAGACTCCTCTTTTTAAATTTAACCTTTTACATATTGGTTGGCTTTTCCAATATTGTGCTATTATTAGTAATATGAAAACAAATTTGCATTTTGGAGTGTCATATGTGCGACTATAATATCAAAATTTGTATAACAATTTTTTTTTTTTTTTGAGACGGAGTTTCGCTCTTGTTGCCCAGGCTGGAGTGCAATGGCACGATCTCGGCTCACCACAACCTCCGCCTCCTGGGTTCAAGCAATTCTCTTGCCTCAGCCTCCCGAGTAGCTGGGATTACAGGCGTGCGCCACCATGCCCAGCTAATTTTTGTATTTTTAGTAGAGACGGGGTTTCACCATGTTCACCAGAATGGTCTTGATCTCTTGACCTCATGATCCACCTGCCTCGGTCTCCCAAATTTGATTTCCTAGAAAAATTGTATCATTTACTCCTTCACCAGTGATGAATAAAAATTCTAGTTTTAACACATTCTGTCAGCATCGAATCATATTTTTAAAAGGGTAATTTCATATCCAGTTCCCGTATGTTGGTTTCTAGTACCATTTTCTGATGAACGGAAGCAGAGCTCCTTAGAGAAATGGCCGAGTTTTGGTCTGGGGCAGGAAACATATAAGATGAGCCTGGAGCATCTTGTAGGGCTAAAAAATAAATTAATACTAAAAAAAAAAAAAAAAAAAAAGAAACAAACAAACAAAAAAAAAAACAAAAGAGAGAGATGAGTATGTCAAAGAGTCAAGGAGCCAACTGAAAGGATCTCCCAAAGGCCAAAGCTGGAACAGTTTGAGCAGCCAAATAAATAAAGTAGTATTGGATTATAACCCACAGTATAAAATAAATATCCCTGAATCCACACTAATATAAATAATGATTGACTAAATAAATAAATGGAAGTGAATAGACAAATCTCGATTCGGAAGAATCCCAAACAATTTATGTAGATACTTTGCTTTCAAGTAGGCAGTGAGTAACATTCCCCTCCTTAAGTGTGGTCTGCACACAGTGACTTCCTTCCCAGGATTACGATGTGAAAACAGGAAATAAAAGTCACTTTATAGTGGAGAAACCTGATGAATACTAACTACCACAGCCCAGAGATCAAGGTTAACATCCACAGTAATGAGTCATGATGGTGGTAGGTCATACTTTGATGAGAACAGCACTTTGCCATGATCGTCCTCCCAAAACAAGCAACCACAGTCAAATAATGAGAATAACATCAGACAAATGCAAATTAAGGGACATTCTACAAAATACCTGATAAGTACTCCTCCAACTGTCAAGGTCATCAAAAACAAGGGAAGTCTGAGAAACAGTCACAGCTAATGGGGGCGAGAAGGCATGACAACTACATGAAGTGTGGTATCCATATGGGATTCCAGAAAAGAAAAGAGACTGTTCTTATGCTGCTAATAAAGACATACCTGAGACAGGGTAATTTATAAAGAGGCTTAATCGACTCACAGTTTCACGTGGCTGGGGAGGTCTTACAGTCATGGCGGAAGACAAAGAAGGAGCGAAGTCATGTCTTGCATGCTCGCAAGCAAGAGACAGCATGTGCAGGGGAACTCCCCTTTAAAAAACCATCCGTTCTTGTGAGACTTACTCACTATCAGGAGAACAGCAGGGGAAACACCTGCCCCAGTGATTCAATTGCCTCCCACAGGTCTTCCCACGGCATGTGGGAGTTATGGGGTCTACAAATCAAGATGAGATTTAGGTGGGACACAGACTAACCACATATGAGACATTAGGTAAGGACTAAGCACATATCAATAAACTGTGAACTTTAGTGAAAAATATGATATCGCTATTGGTTCATTAATTTTAACAATTATACCATACTAAGATATTAATAACAGGGGAAACCTGGTGTGGAATATATGGGAACTCTCTGTATTATCTTTGTGATTTTTCTGTAAATCCAAAACTGTTCTAACGTAAGTTTCTTAACAAATGTAATTTGAGGCATTAATTAAATAATTCATTCATTCATTCCCTATTCTGTGTCAAGGTACCATGATAGTGAAAGGAAACACAGGATTCCTGCTATCGAGGACCTTACATTCAATAGGAGAAAGATGTACAATAAGAAAAAAATATAAGTAAATTCAATGATTTCAGGTAAGGAAAATAAAATAGTGATAGGATAGAGAATACCTACAGAGGAGAATGAGTTCAGGAAAGATATCTCAAAGGAGGCAGTAATACATCCTACACTCAAATCACAGAAAGAAGCCAGCAATTAAGACATCAGGTACAGAAAGCTCCAGGCAGAAGTAGGAGCAAGTGAAAAGTCCTAGGCCGGGTGCGGTGGCTCACACCTGTAATCCAAGCACTTTGGAGGCCAAGGCGAGCGGATTACCTGAGGTCGGGAGTTCAAGACCACCCTGACCAACATGGTGAAAACCCCTCTTTATTAAAAAAAAAAAATATATATATATATATGAAGAAAAAAAAAAAAGAAAAGTCCTGATATTAGATCATGGTTGTAGATGGAGGAGAGTAGTTACCATGCAGGGCTCACTTGGCTGGACAGAGACTCAGGCAACAGCCCTAAAGAATCAGGAAAGGGGACTAAGCAAGAGGGAGTTTGGAGGTAGAGCCCCAAATAACTTTTTTTTCTGTAGATGTATAGGAAATAGAGGAATCAAGGACAAATCCTAGACTTTTGATTGAAATTACTGTTTTGATGGATTCATCATTTACTGAGAGGTTAAAGAAGTAATTTTTTGGATCATATTAAATGTGAGATGCCAAGGATATGTTTGGATCTATGAGTCTGAAGCATGTTGAGGCTTACTGAGGTGGTCATTGCCATTCAGAGGGTATTGAAGTAAAGGAACTGCTTACCCAGGAGGTAGAACAGACAGATGAGGAGAGGGACGGAACCAAGTTCTTATGTTTTCTTTTGGGAGTTTTATGGCTTCAGGTTGTCTTTAATCTATTTTGAGTTCATTTTTTTTATGTACAGCATAACATAAGGGCCCAATTTCATGTTTATACTTGTATATATCCAGTTTTCCCAGTACCATTTATTGAACAGACTCTCGTTCCCCATTGTATATTTTTGGCAACTTTGTTGAAGCTTGATTGATCTTATGTTCATGGGTTTATTTCTGGTATTTCTATTTTGTTTCATCGGTCTATGTATCTGTTTTTATGCCAGTATTGTACTGTTTTGATACTATAGTTTGTAATATAGTTTTTGTTTGTTTGTTTGTTTGTTTGTTTTTTAAGAGATGGGGTTCTTCGTTGCCAAGCCTGGGCTTAAACTCCTGGGCTCAATTGATCCTCCCACCTCAGGCTCCTGAGTCACTGAAATTACAAATGCACACCACCATGTCCAGCTTTGAAATACAGGTTGAAATTAGAAAGTGTGATGCTTCTGGCTTTGTTGTTCCTGTTCAATATCACTTTAGCTATTTGATGATCTTCTGTTTTTCAATACGAATTTTAAAATTATTTTTTCATTTCTGTGAAAAATGCCATTGGAATGATAGGGATTGTGTTGAATATGTAGATTGCTTTGGGTAGTAGGGACATTTTGACATTATTAATTCTGCTGATACATGAACATGGGATAGCTTTCCATTTATATGTGTCTTCTTCAATTTTTTTCATCAGTGTTTTATAGTTTTTAGTATATAGGTTTTTCACCTTTTTGATTAAATTTAATACTATGTATTTTATATTCTTCGATGCTATTCTAAGTGGGATTGCTTTCTTAATTTCTTTTTTAGATAATTTATTGTCATTGTACAGAAATGCAACTGATTTTTGAATGCTGATTTTGTATTCTGTAACCTCACTGAATTCTTTCATTATTTCTAACAGTTTATATTTTTTTTGCAGGGTATTTAGGGATTTCTATATATAAGATCATGTCACCCTTAAACAGAGACAGTTTAGCTTCTTCTTTTCAAATTTGGATGGCTTTTATCTGACTAGGCCTCCTGGTACTACATTGAATAGAACTACTAAGAGTGGCCACTCTTTTCTTTTTCTCGATTTTAGAGGAAAAGCTTTTAGCTTTTAATTGTTGAGTATGATGTTAGCAGTGGGCATTTCATAGATGGCCTTTGTTATGTTGAGTTATATTCCTTCGATTTCTAATTTGATATTGAAAGAATGTTGTCAAATGTTTTGTCTGCATCTATTGACACTATCATATCATTTTTACCCTTCATTCTGTTAATGTGGTGTATCACATATATTAATTTCCGTTGAACCATGCTTGCATCCCAGGGATAAATCCCACCCACTTGATCATGGTTTGTGGTCCTTTTAATGTGCGATTGCATTCAGTTTCTTAGTATTTTATTGAATAGTTTTACATGTGTGCTTGTCAGTGATACTGGACTGTAATTTTCTTTTCTTGTAACATCCTTATCTGGCTTTGGTATGAGGGTAATCCTGGCCTTGTAAAATGAGTTTGAAAATGCTTCCCCCTTTTTGGTGTTTTGAAACAATTTGAGAAAGATTTATATTCATTGTTCAAACATTTGATAGAATTCACTCATGAAGCCATTAGGTCCTGGTTTTGCTTTTGTGGGACATTGTTAATTACTGTTTCAATCTCCTTATTCAACTTTTCCACTGGTAAGAGAGCATAGTTTGAGGTAAGCAAATGAAGTACTTCACCATTATTTTAACACCTAAATAATAATTCATTGTGTATATGATAGTCTAATTCATTTATAAAACTCATCTTTTGAATATTCAAGTAGTTTTCAACTTTTTAAAATTATAAGCTCCTCTGTGATAAACTTTCAAGTACAAGTATCACTGGACACTTGGCATATTATTTCTTAAAATAGTGTTCTAAAAATTGGATTCTTGGGTAAAAATTTAAGTATATTTTTGGAGATGTTAAGATCTAGTTGAAAGATCAAAGCGCCTGTTAGAAAGCTGGTAACAATTGATACTCCCACTAGCTGTGTATGAGTCTATTTGTTTTCTCACACCTGTTTGCTCACACCTTCACCAGGAATGAATATTATCACTTTTTTCATTTTTGCCAATCTAATAAGGAAATAATAATAACTGATTTTTAAAGTTTGCTTTGATCACTAGTAAAATTTAGCAGTATTTTATGTGTGCAAATTTTCTGTTTATATCCTTTGCATACTTTTCTTTTGAGTGTTCAATTTAATTCTTTTTAATATACTTTGCAAGTATTTTCTGTTTGTTGTCTTTCAATGTTATTTGTGCATTTTTTTCTTAACATGAGGAAATCTTAGAATTTCTATGTTCAAATCTTTCCCTTAGGTGTTAGACTTTCAAAGAAATTTTCTGCCTCAAGATTCCATAAATATGTGTAGTTGCTTTCAATGTTTTATGATGTCATTTAAAATGTACATAGCTTTTTCAATCTTTTATGTTAAAAGGAAAGAATTTGTTGCATGCAAGTATAATGTTTTAACTTACCTGAAGTTGTTTTTTTTATCTCTGCTTAAACAATTTTTTAACCTTCATTTTTATTGTGATTTTTCTTATTCTCTGGTCTCTTTTCTTTTGTGATTTTTCAAAATTGAAAATCTTCAAAGCCATTTAAAGGGCTTAAAATTCAGATAATAAATTTGTTCTTCACAAACAATTACAAAATCTTACTTTTTTTGTTCTCTGTTAAGCTTTTTTTCATATCTTTATTAGAAGGTTTCATTGTTTTAATCTTTTATACTATCTGAAAGAAATATATGTAATCTTTATTTTGATTACTAATTACATAAAAATTTTAAAACTTTTAGCCTATGTTTCCCCAATTTTCAGACTCAAGAGGGAAGTAAGATCATTTAATTTCAGAAATAGAAATTTAAAAACTATATCTTATTCAATTCTGACTTCATAGTCTTTGTTTATCTGAAAGATATCTGAAATTTCTTAATCGCTATTATTAAGCTGTTATTTTTTTATATACTATTTTATTTTGATATGATTTGGCTATGTCCCCACCCAAATCTAATCTTGAATTGTAGTTCCCATAACCCTCCTGTGCCATGGAGGGACCTGGTGGGAGGTAATTGAATCATGGGGGCAGTTACCCTCAAGCTTTTCTAGTGATAGTGAGTAAGTTCTCATGAGATCTAATGGTTTTATAAGGGGCTTTTCCTCCTTTTGCTCAGCACTTCTGCTTCCTGCTGCCATGTGAAGAAGGACATGCTTGGTTCCCCTTCTGCCATGATTGTAAATTTCCTGAGGCCTCCCTAGCCCTGCAGAACTGTGAGTTAATTAAGCCTTTTTTCCTTTATAAATTACCCAGTATCAGGTACATCTTTATTAGCAGCATGATAGCAGAGTAATACACTTTCGCAAAAATATTTTTTGTTACTTGCCTTCTGTTTTATGATCAGATATATGACAAATAAATATTTAACATTATTTTAGTTTATCTGGTTTCAGGGCTCACTGACATTTTATTCATAACACAGCTTTCTCATTTCTCAGCTGTATTTAAGGGTGGTATATTTCAGAGTCCTTAAACATCTCAAGTGGCTTTCTACTGCTTTGAAATCGGGCCAAAACAATTTTTGAGTAACATCATTTTACCCTTAAAACTTTGTAGCTATCCATTGTCTTTTGGCATTTAAAGTTGCAGAGAAGACTGAACCCAGTTTGATATTCCCTTCCCTTCCCCTTCCCCACTCCCTCCCCACTTTCCTCCCCTTTTCCACCCCATCTCCTTTTTTCTTCCTCCCCTCCCCTCCTGCCTCTTCCCTTCTTTCCTCTCTCCCTCCATTCTTTCCTTCCCTTTTTCTTTTATTCTTTTCTTCTCTTTCTTTCTTGCAATCTCTTCTCCCTCTGCATACATAATTGTATTATTTTCTTTATTTCTGTCATTAGTTTTTTTTTTCACATGTGTCTATGATGTGGGTTCTTCAAATTGACTTTTGCTGAAATGTGGTATGATACACTTCATTACAATTCACCATATCTAGTGCCTTTTCGTGCAAAGTCAAGTTTGTCCCTGTGACTTACCTTATTCAATGACATATGAACAGGAAACACATGTGTTACTTCCAGGTGAAAGTCTGAAACCAAATCACGCTTTTCCTTCCTTCCCCTCTGCCATAATGTCGGCAAATTTCCAAAGTAGATACTGTTTCCTCAAGAGCCTATAGTGTGAGCAATAAATAAACCTTTCTTTTTGTAAGACATTGTAGTTTTCGAGATATTTGTTACCACAGCATAACCAAGCCCATTCTGAGTTACAGATATGGTAAACTTTTCCTTTAGGCATACACATGTCTTTTTCTTTGGCCAAGGCAGTTGTTTTCAAACTTTATGGTCTCAAGTTTAAAAAGTCTACCTCTCCAAATTTTTGTGTGTGATATGTCTATCAATATTTGACATATTAACAATTAAAACATAATTTAAAAATATTTATTAATTCACTTGAAAAACCCAATTGTATCTTAGTCCATTATAAAAACTGACTATATAGTCCCAAATGAAATAGCTTTTTATTTTTGCAAATCTCTTTAAGAGGAAGTATATAAAAATAGTGAAATTCTTATGTCTGCTTCTTTATCCACTTTGCTGTAGGACATTGTTTTGACTGAAGCATTTGAAGAAAACCCAGTATCACCCAGCTATGTAATTAGAGAAGAGAGGGGATATTTTAAAAGTTTTTCGGGTGATTATGGATATTTTTCTTTGACATTTTGCCAAAACTTGGCAAGTGGTAATTTCTTCTTCTTCTTCTTCTTTTTTTTTTTTTTTTGAGAAAGAAAAAAAGAATAAGAAAAAGAATAAAGAAGAGGAAGAGAGAAAGAGGAAGAGGGAGAGAGAATGGGGTTATTGCTTTATTGCCCAGGCTAGAATGCAGTCTAAATATGGGTATGCCTATAATTGTGCTTAATAATGGAGACATGAAAGAAAATGAGGGAAGAGAATAACAAACAAGGAGCCAACCAACATTTCATTTAAACTTCTAAGTTGATATGATGTGGTACTGATAAGAGTGTATATTTTGTGTATTTAAAGTGGAGAGTTCTGTAAACGTTAATTTCATTTACTTGTTCCAGATCTGAGTTCAAGTCCTGGATATTGTTGTTAATTTTCTGTCTCATTGATCTGTCTGATATTAATGTTGAAGTCTCCCACTATTATTGTGTGGGAGTCTAAGTCTCTTTATTAGTCTTGTATGTCTGGGTATTCCTGTATTGGGTGCGTACATATTTAGGATCTTTAGCTCTTCTTGTTGTTGCATTGTAGGATCTTTAGCTCTTCTTGTTGCATTGATCCTTTTATCATTATATAATGTCCTTCTTTGCTTCTTTTGATCTTTGTTGCTTTAACGACTATTTTATCAGAGGCCAAAATTGTAACTTCTGCTTTTTATTTATTTAGTTTAGCTCTCTGTTTGGTTGGTAAGTCTTTCTCCATCCCTTGTTTTGAGTCTTTGTGTATCCTTGAATGTGAGATGGGTCTGGATGCAGCATACTGATGGGTTTTAGTTTCTTATCCAAATTGCCTGTCTGTATTTGGATTGGGGGATTTAGTCAATTTAAATTTAGAATTAATAATGATATATGGGAGTTTAATACTGCCATTTAATATTAGCTGGCTATTTTGCCCATTAGTTGATGTAAATTTTTCATTATATTGATGCTCTTTACTTTTTGGTATTTTTTAGAAAGGCTGATACTGTTTGTTCCTTTCTATGTGTAGTGGTTCTTTCAGAAGCTCTTGTAAAGCAGGCCTGGTGGTGATGAAATCTCTGAGTGCTTGCTTGTTCACAAAAAACTTTATTTTTCCTTCACTTATGAAGCTTAGTTTGGCTGGATGTGAAATTCTGGGTTGAAAGTTCTTTTATTTAAGGATGTTGAATATTGGTCCCCACTTTCTTCTGGTGTAGGGTTTCTGCTGAGAGATCTGCTGTATGTCTGATAGGCTTCCCTTTGTGGGTAACCTGACCTTTCTCTCTGGCTGCCCTTAGTATTTTCTCCTTCATTTCAACCATGGTGAATCTGACGATTATGTGCCTTGGGGTTGGTCTTCTTGAGGAATATCTTTGTGGTGGTGTTCTCTGTATTACCTGGAGTTGAATATTGTCCTGCTTTACTAGGTTGGGAAAATTTTCCTGAATAATATCCTGAAGCGTATTTTCCAGCTTGGATTCATTCTCTTCCTCACATTCAGGTACACCTATCAAGCGTAGATTAGGTCTTTTCACATAGTCCCATATTTCTTGGAGACTTTGCTCGTTCCTTTTTATCCTTTTTTTCTCTAATCTTGTCTTCTTGTTTTATTTCATTGAGTTGGTCTTCGACCTCTGATATCCTTCCTTCTGCTTGATCAATTCGGCTGTTAAAACTTGTACATACTTCACGTAGTTCTCGTATTGTGTTTTTCAGCTCCAGCAATTCACTTATTTTCCTCTCTAGATTGTGTATTCTTGTTAACATTTTGTCAAACCTTTTTTCAAAGTTCTTAGTTTCTTTGGATTGGGTTAGAACAAGTTCTTTTAATTCACAGAAGTTTCTTATTATCCACATTTTGAAGCCTGCTTCTGTAATTAGAACACACTTGTTCTCCATCAAGCCTTGTTTGGTTGCTGATGAGGAACCGTGATCCCCTGCGGAGGGAGAGGCGTTCTGATCTTGGGTATTCTCAGCCTTTTTTGGCTGTTTTCTTCCCTTCGTTGTAGATTTATCCATCTGTGGTTTTTATAATTACCGTCTTTGTAACTGGGTTTCTGAGTGGACGTCCAAGTTATTGATTCTCAACGCCGAAATCTGAGCAACCCACTGCGCCGACTCAATCAGCGGCGTTAAGATTGATGGTGCTTTTCTGACTCTGCACCAAGAACCGACGCTCCGAGGCGCCGGCAAAACCGCCTCGCCGGTCACAAGAGTGGCGCTGGCGACCCGTGGGGCTCCTCTGCTGGGAATCTCCTGGTGCGTGAGCAACAAGAATTCATGTGAAGGTGTGGCGTCCTCTCGTTCTTTGTGCTTTCTCTGGGAGCTACAATCCCAATCTGCTCGTGATCAGCCATCTTGGATTGGTAATTTCTTAAAGGTGAGTTGCAACATGAACTGTGAAAATCATATTAATGATCTCTTTGTCCTGCATTACATTAAAATCCATTGCTCTATCTTGCATTTAGAATGGATGCATTGGTCATTTAGAAAATACTGATTGACTGAACTGTGTAGATTCCCTGAATGCTGGTTGACACATTTCATTACAGTATGTTAGAAAAGTCACACTGTTTAATATTGCCATTATTTTATCAGAAAAAACCTTATATATTGGAAAACTGTCAGATTCATAGTGGCAGGCATACATTTTCTAAAATTTTAATTTTCCTTTAACTTTCCTTTAAAAGTTTTATCATTAGCAACAATTGCTGTCAGTTGTCCTTGAAGTGAGAATTCACTTTGTTCGTTTTTGAGATAAATATCTGCAACTGTGGTTTTTTTTTTTTTCTTCAGTTTATTCTTATCCCACCTCTTTTCCCTTCATTCCCTTTCTCATATATGAATACACATAGTTGGTCAGTAAAAATGCTATTTCTTTTTTTTTTGGTGGAGTCGGGGGGCAGCCTGCATTTCTAAAAAATGCTATTTCATGAAGGAAGCGGCTAATTCCACTGGCAATTAATTCACCTAAAAATAACCCCATTATAAACAGGAAACACATGTGTCACTTCCAGGTGAAAGTCTGAAACCAAATCATGCTTCTCCCTCCTTCCCCTCTTCCATGAGGGCTACAAATTTTCAAAGTGGATACTGTTTCATCAAGAGCCCCTAGTGTGAGCAATAAATAAACCATGCTTGTACACTAATGGAGCAAGCATTGTACTATGCTATGTGGCATAGGATTTTAGGATATAACAAATTACCCCCAAATTTAGCAACTTAACACAAAAATAAACATTTGTTATCTCACACACTTTCATCACAAGGGCTGACTGGGGCTGGAAGATCCATTTCCAAGATGGCTCATTCATGTACCTGACAAGTTAATGCTGGTTATTGGTGGTAGACCTCAATTCCTCTCTTGAAAACCTCCCTGGGGCTTCTTGAGGGTCTTTATAAGCTGACAGCTGGCCTGTCTAGAGGAAGCAATCTAAGAGAGAAAGAAAAAATGTTATTGTTTATAACTTAGCCTTGGAAGTCAGGCACCATTATTTTTGCAGCATTCTGTTGGTTATACAGGTCATCCCTGGTTAGCGTGGGAGGAGCCGATGCAAGAATGTGAATCCTAGGAGGAGAGAATCCCTGGGGTGGCTTCAAGGTTGAATACCGTGCTATAATCATCACTCAGAATATCAAATGCTTGTTTGCAAGGGCCCAGATGTGATAAAATTAGTACTTTTAATGTTTAACTGAGGACATTCTTAAATGAAACTGGCATTTTTAAAAACATAAGTGCATGAGTATAAAGAATGTAATGTCTACAAATACAGTTTGGTGCTACTGCCTTGATTTGAGCTAAAGTGCTAGAGTTTTTTTCATTATTGCTTTTGTGCTATGACTGTCACTACTAAAACAGTGAAAAAAGGCAAATAACGTCATCACTTTATTATGAAAATAGTTTTGACTTTGTGTACTCTCTGAAAGTGTCCTGGGACCCACAATGTTTGAAGACCACATTTTGAGAATTACTGATCTAAGGGAAATTTTCTTTTATTATGTTTTAGATGATTATTTTCTTATTTGTTATGGTTTGCTTTTAAGGAATCTCAATTTTGTATAAGTCAGAATATGTTCCCTGATCCTTTATAAATCGTTTTATCATTCTTGTCTAATGATCACTTTCTTTTAAATCTGAGAATGATTTTCTAGTTGTTTTTCACATTACTAATTCAATGTTCTGCAACATCAGTTTTGGCATTTACTATCCCCAATGAGGATGTTTTTACTCTTTTATGTGTTTTTTTCTTCAGTGAATCTTTATCCCACCTCTTTCCCTTTTATTTGCCTTTCTCAACTCGGCTTTGTTGAAACGTAATTCTTTCTATTCTCTGATATGCTGAACTAATAGAGAATCTACAAAACACAACACTCTGCATCTACTTTTGAGATTCTTTCTGTCTCTCTTCAGCAAGCTCTACTTATGAGAACTCCTCCATGTCAGACAGTGCGATAGTTGTGGTCACTTCCCAGTGACCATCCTGAAAATGTACTTCTGTCACTGCCCAATCTCGAGCTTGTTACAGATCAGATCATTTTGAATCAGGCAGTGGGAGAAGTAAGATGTCACATCTATTTTTTGCCAGGCTTGGCCACCTACAGGATAAAGCCTGGGTTTCCTATGAGGTGAGGTGGAGAGATACTTTTCTCAGGTCCCCTCCCTCTGACTTGTCATTATTG
Organism: Saimiri boliviensis; assembly: GCF_048565385.1. Lineage (NCBI taxonomy): Eukaryota > Metazoa > Chordata > Mammalia > Primates > Cebidae > Saimiri > Saimiri boliviensis. Next base: position 127,529,657 of record NC_133453.1, on the reverse strand, counting down.
GAGATGTCGCTTTGATTTTGGCATTGACATGTTTGTTAGACCTTGGTTTTTGCTGTTGTGGAATTTATAGCAGGGATGAAAAGGAGCAAAATTTCACTTTCAAAAATTTTGCTCCTGAAAGAACTTGAAAGATTATAAAGATTTATTTGGATTATAAAAGCAGCATAAGATAATCATTGCATATTTTAAAATCGGGTTTAAAATTGGGTTTAAGGGCTACATCAATCATAAGTGATGGTATAATCTGTTCTGACACTTCAGGGCATTTCATTTCTGTTGTTTTCTGTACTGTAAGTTGTAAGTTTTCACATTTAATTGAAATTATTATGTCCATGCCATGTTGGACTAATTTTTTTTCTTTTGAGATGGAGTTTTGCTCTTCTTGCCCAGGCTGGAGTGCAGTGCAGGAATCTCAGTTCACCACAACCTTACCTCCCAGGTTCAAGTGATTCTCCTGACTCAGCCTCCCAAGTAGCTTGGATTACAGGCATGTGCCACCATGCCCAGCTAATTTTGTATTTTTAGTAGAGACCGGGTTTCTCCATGTTTTCAGTCTGGTTTTGGACTCCCAACCTCAGGCAGTCCGTCCACCTCAGCCTCCCAAAGTGCTGAGATTACAGGCGTGAGCCACCACGCTGGGCCTGGACTGATTTTTAATAGAATTTAAGGGGGTGCAACCCTTGCTCAACATCCTTATGGTTGATGTTCTCTACTGTGGACTTAACAGTTTTAAAACCTTGGAACAATTCATGGTAAAAAGGTCTACAGACACTGGGAGAAAATTCATTCAAATATTAATTGTAGCGATCTCTGGACAGTAGGGTTATAAGTACATTTAATCTGCTGCTTTATGTATTTTTGTATTTTTCAAAAATTTCACAAAGTTAATGAGTTAGTGTTTTCTTTCGTTTTTTTTTTTTTGTTTTGTTTTGTTTTACTTACACAGGTAATACACAAAAACATGTTTGTTGTAAAGAAATCCAATTAATGTAGATGAAGCCAAATGTTTCACTTTCAGCCCTCTTCCTAGTCTCTTTGCCCATCAAAACCATGATCCATTTGGTGTGAATACTTTCCAGTTGTTTTCCAGTGTCTTTATGTTCGCATGTGAAGATATGTGTGTTTATTTGAATACACCACTGCTCTGCACCTTGATTTTTTCCTTTGTTGATAATCTTGAAAAGCTTTCCATGTGAGTATATGTAGATCTATCTCATTATTTTTAAATGCAATGTCATATTTCATAGTATGGCTACATCATAATTTGGTTAACCATCTCTATAATAACAAGTATTTTGTTTTCCTGCTTATTCACTATTACAAACCATGATTCAATGTATCTTCATAGATGAATCATTTTGCACAGGATATTTATAATTTTTCTAAGATAAATATCTTGAAGAGAAATAGTGGATTAGAGGACACATGCATTTTAACAGATGTAAGTTGTACAGCCTTGAACTTGGGAACGGAAGAATGGGCCCCAGTACTCCCATTTCAGCCTTGGCCAGAAAACCGTAATGCTCCCAAATGTGATGGTATGCATAATGATAACAATATTTGGAAGGATATGTAACACTTTCTGTACCTGCTGAAAGATGAAGGCAGCTGTGGTGGGTGATTTGCTCTTTGTCCTCAGCACCAGGTGCCGGGGACCCTGATAAGGTCCTGACCGACAGTCATACTCTGATGGAGAGGGAGTTGCACTGAATTCTGGGATCTTTTCAGATGCATTTGCTTTAGAAGTATTTATTATTATTACAGATTATTCCCAGGCAGATCAAGAGTATGGAGGGAAAGAAGGTGAGAAAGGAAGATGGGAGATATCAGTGGAGAATCAGGGGATTCTGGTGTCATCGTTTTTCTCCAAAATATAACACATGTTAGAGAGAAAACATTGAAAATGATAGTCATTACTTTTGAGTATTCAACATACTAGATTATACATTAGAGAAAATGCTTGGCCTAGAGTTTTGCCTTATTCTTTCCCTTTTTCATTTAAGAGAGTGATAGAGCTGTTAATAAATGCCGCTGAATTTTTTAGTAGTGAGTATTGTTATGCTTAGCAGGTTGCAGAGGTCTACCTCCGTTATAGACGCCTGCACTCCAGCCTGCCACACCACGGTAGAGGCGGTCCTCACTTGTTTGCTCTGACGCGAGTGCTTCGGCTCTGATTAAATGGAGTCAGCAGATCTTTTTAGACTTGTATTAAATTTCTTTTCTATCCTTTTTTTTTTTTTTTTTTTTTATTGAGATGGAGTCTTGTTCTGTCACTCAGGCTGAGTGCAATGGTGCAATCTCGGCTCACTGCACCCTCTGCCGCCCAGGTTCAAGCCATTCTTGTGCCCCAGCCTCCTGAGTAGCTGGGACTACAGGCAGGTGACACCACGCCTGGCTAATTTTTTTTGTAGTTTTATTAGAGATGGCGTTTCGCCATGTTGGCCAGGCTGCTCTTGAACTCCTGACTTCAGGTCATCTGCCCGCCTTGGCTTCCCAAAGTGCTGGGGTTCATAGACTTGTATTAAATTTTCTTCCGCTTGGAATCCTCCCACGTTCTACCTGCTGTGTATGTGCTCATCTTGCTGTGGAAAGCATTTCGTCTGCTTCTCATATGCTGATTATCATGGTCTTACTTAGAGTAAGCCATTGAATTCATATTATTTTAATAGATCTAACACCTGCACATAGTTCAACAACAAAAAGCATAAACGGATATAGAATAAAATGTTGGCTGCCCTCCCACGCCTGTCAGTAATCTCTCTATATATATCTGTATATAATCTATATCTCTTCCTATTTATCTAGTTTTACACACGTGTAAAACATACCATATCACCTTGTTTTTTTCCTTTATTATACATATTTTGATAATCATGTCAAAACACCTCCTTCTCTCTAATTAAAAAAAAAACACCTTTGTTTAGAAGTAATTTACATGCCATAAAGTTCACGTTTTTAATGTGATCAATTCAGTGATTTTAAAAATAGATTTACACAGTGTCACTATCTAATTCCAGAATATTTTCATCACCTCCAAAAAAAGCCTCATAGCCGTGAACAACCACTCCCATGCATCCCTCCCCCTAGTCTCTGGCAATCATTAAAATACTTTCTGTTTTTATAAATTTGCCTGTTCTGAGCATTTCATGTTAATGGGATCTGTGGCCTTTTGTTTCTGGCTTCTTTAAAACACTAGCATAATGTTTCAAAGCTTCATTCATGTTGTAGCATATATCAAAATTTTGTTTCTTTCTATGGTTGAATAATATTTCATAGTAGGAATATAACACATTTTGTTTATCAGTTCATCATGTGATGAAGATTTTGCTTGTTTCTACTTTTTGGCTATCATGAATAATGTTGCTATGAATACTTAAGTACAAGTTTTTGGTAGGACATGTGTTTGCTACGGTTTGAATGTTTTTGTTCCCCCCAAATTTTTGTATGTTGAAATCTAATCACAAATGTTCGTATTTGGAGATGGGGCTTTGGAAAGGTGATGAGGTCATGAGCACAGAGTCCTCATGAATGAGATTACTACCCTGACAAAAGAGGTCCCATAAAGCTGCCTTGTCCCTTCTGCTGTGCAAGATTATGACACAAAGACAACCATTTATGAAGCAGAAAATGGGGCCTCACTAGACACCAAGTTTGTCAGTGCCTGGATCTTGAACACCCCAGTCTCTAGCAGTGTGAGAAAATAAATTTCTGGTATGTATAAGCTACCCAGTTTAAGCCATTTTATTATAGCAGCCTGAGTGAATTAAGACAGATAACTTAAGAGTAAAATTGCTGGATCAAATTATGATTCTATATTTAGTTTTTTGAGGTTTTACCAAGCTGTTTGGCAAGTGGCTGCACCATTTCAAAATGCCCACCAGCAATGTAGGAGGGTTCTAATTTCTCTGCATCATAACCAACAGATGTTATTGTCCATCTTTTTGATTTTAGCCATTCTAGTAGGTGATAAGTGGTATCTTATTGTGGTTTTGGATTGCAGTCCCCTGAAGACTAACGATGTAGAATTTTTTTGTTTTCACGTGCTTATGGGACATTTGAATATCTTATTTGAAGAAATAGCTATTTAAATCTCAGATCATTTGCTCATTTTAAAAACTGGGCTAGGCAGGGCGCAGTGGCTCACGCCTGTAATCCCAGCACTTTGAGAGTCGAGGCGGGCGGATCATGAGGTCAGGAGATGGATACTATTCTGGCTAATATGGTGAAACCTCGTCTCTACTAAAAATACAAAAATTAGCTGGGTGTGGTGACACGTGCCTGTAGTCCCAGCTACTCGGAAGGCTGAGGCAGGAGAATCGCTTGAACCCGGGAAGTGGAGATTGCAGTGAGCTGAGATTGCGCCATTGACCTCCAGCCTGGTGACAGAGTGAGACGCTGTCTCAAAAATAAACAAATAAATAAAAAATAAATTAAATAAAATTGGGCTAATTGTCCTTTTATTGTTTAGTTGTAGGAGTTCTTTATATATTCTTGATAGAAGCCCTTTAGCAGATATTTACAAATGTTTGCAAATATTTTCTCCCGTTCTGTGGGTTACCTTTCACTTTGATGGTGATGCCTTATGAAGCACAAAATTTCTTAACTTTATTCAAGTTAAATTTAACTTTTTTTTTCTCTTATGCTTTTCATGTATCTAATAAGTAATTCCCTAATCCAAGGTCAGAACGATTTACTCCTATGTTTTCTTCTAACAGTTTTACAGTTTTGGCCCTGACATTAGATCTTTGATCTGTTTAGAGTAAATTTTTTTGTGAAGTAGGGATCCGTCTTTACTTATTTTTTTGTGGATAGTCAGTAGTACTGGCACCGTTTGTCAAAAAGACTATTCTTTTTTTGTCGAAATGTGTTAGCACCCTTGTTAAAAATCAATTGACCATGAAGTAGGGGATTATATCTGGACTCTCAATTTAATTTCACTGTTTTATATTTCTGTCTTTAAGCCAGTACCATATTGTCTTGATTACTGTGACTCTGTGGTTAAGTATTGACGTGAGGAACTGTGATTCCTCTAACTCTGTTCTTTTTTTTTTCCAAGACTGTTTTTGGCAATTGTGGGTCTTTTGCATTTCCAAATGAATTTTAGGGTTGGTTGGCTTTGTTATTTTTCAGAAACTTCTATGTGGTACTTCATTATTTGGATCGTTTTCTTTTAGTAAACATATTTCTTCAAATCATTTGCTGCTATACAGATAGACTTTAACTTTTTCTGTCATTATATTTTATGTTAATTCTATTTTTAGTGCTTAAAGATGTTTTTCCACATAATCTCTGTAGGTGAATTTTTTGTCGTCACTGTTCTTCTGCGTTTGTATTTTTCCTCAATATTGAAATCGGTGTATTTCCTCTGTTTTCCATTTAGTTTTTGGATTATATCTGTATATTTTTAATACATTCTTTTATAGCCTTTTATATACTTATAACTCTATTACCACTATCTCCTGATTTTCTTGCTTATATTATGTAATTCCCTGTCTTTTTTTTTGTCTCCCAATCTTACTGTTTAATCATCTTTTATGTTGTCAGGGTATATACCATTTACATTTTATTTTGTTTTGTTTTTTTAAGAGAGGAGGTCCTTAGTCTGTTGCTTAGGCTGGAGTGCAGTGGTGTGATTATAGCCCATGTCAGCCTGAAACTCCTGGGCTCAGATAATCCCCCCACCTCATCCTCCCAAGTAACTGGGGTTATAGATATGCACCACCACACTGGGCTACTTAAAAAAATTTTTTTTTTTCTTTTTGAGATAGAGGTCTTGCTACATTTGCCCAGGCTAGTCTCAAACTTCTGGTCTCAGGTGATGATCTTCCTGTCTTGGCCTCCAGAGTAGCTGGAATTACAGGAGTGAGCCACTGTGCTGGGCTCCCATTTATATTTGTTTACATAGCCTTTATCTCTATGTTTTCTTTAGTTGTAGCCAAACAGTTAAGTGGATTAACTGTTCAATGTCTGTATTTCAGTGTAGTTTCTCCATTTATCATTGATTTAGTGAATTTTCTCTTCTTATGGTTTTCTCAGAAAACTCTCATGGGAAATATACTTATCTGTAGGTTTTGTAGTGAATGACAGTTTGGCTGAGTTTAAAATTCTAGAGTCATATTTTATTCCTTGAAAATCTTTGTAGACATTGTACTGGAGCACTTCTTAGGTTGAAGCAGACAAATCTGAAGTCACTTGATTTTTTTTTTTTTTTTTTTTTTTTGAGACGGAGTCTTGGTCTGTTGCCCTGGCTAGAGTGAAGTGGTGAGATCTCGGCTCAGCCTCCTGGGTTCAAGTGATTCTCCTTCCTCAGCCTCCTGAGTAGCTGGGATTACAGGAATGTACCACCATGCCCAGTTAATTTTTTGTATTTTTAGTAGAGATGGGGTTTCACCATGTTAGCTAGGCTGGTCTCAAACTCCTGACCTCAGGCGATCTGCCTGCCTTGGCCACCCAAAATGCAGGGATTACAAAGGTGAGCCACTGTGCACAGCTGATTTTTTTTCTTCTCCCTAGTAGACAATTTGATCTTTCTTTTTTCTTTTTTTCAGGCTAGCAAAATAATTATTTGTTTACGAAATCAGGGAATTTTACTATAATATGTACTGATGTTTATTTTGTATCCATTTTCTCTGCCTTCCTTCTCATTCCCCACAACTGGGAAACAATATGCTCTTTCAATTCAAAGCTTCCTCTTTTTTTGATGATTCTCTTGAACTACATTTTAAAATATACCTTTAATTTAGCTCCTTATTTCAGTTCTCTTCCTATGTGACCATTATAATGTTTTATGTGCTTTGTCTATTTTTCAGTTAAAATTGAAAAAAACTTTAAAAAATGTTTTGTTGGTTTTTATTTCCTAAAATCATTTTTTTATTCTTGTGTTTATGTCCATTACTATGTTTTCGGGAATTCTTTTTCTCTCTTGTACTGTTTCCAATGTAAACTTTTTTAGTAATGATTTATTCATTTTACTTTTTCCTTGAGTTCTACCAGTGAATATATCATTTCCTTATAATCTTCTAGTAGCTTTTCTAGCTCTTTGTTTTTGTCTTGTGCTCTTGTTTTGTTAGTTGTAATTGTTTCCAGTTTTAAAAATTCACGGCAGGCCGGGCGCGGTGGCTCAAGCCTGTAATCCCAGCACTTTGGGAGGCTGAGGTGGGTGGATCACGAGGTCAAGAGATCGAGACCATCCTGGTCAACATGGTGAAACCCCGTCTCTACTAAAAATACAATAAAACTAGCTGGGCATGGTGGCGCGTGCCTGTAATCCCAGATACTTAGGAGGCTGAGGCAGGAGAATTGCCTGAGACCAGGAGGCGGAGGTTGCGGTGAGCCGAGATCGTGCCATTGCACTCCAGCCTGGGTAACAAGAGCGAAACTCCGTCTCAAAAAAAAAAAAAAAAAAAAAAAAAAAATTCACGGCAGCATGTTGATTATAGTTTTCATCTCCTTTCATGTTTTCTAATGTGGGTTCTTTGTCACTTATTCTTCCAGTTTCTTTACCCATTTTTTTTCTTGTGACATCTTTATATAATATTTTCTTACAAAAAATTCCTACTCAGTTTCAGATATGGAAAGTTCCTCCTGGACTAGCTGTTTTTAGGAAATTTCAGTGGGGGAGATCAGGACTGCATTTTAGACCAGCAGGAATTGTCCCTGGTTTCTCATTACTCAGGGTTTTGTACTTGTGGGTGAATTGTTTTAGGATTCAAACTTCTATCTAGTCAACAGAGCTTGGCAGAAAAAGGGCCACTTGTAATGGAGGTTGTTATTCCTCAACAATGAATTGTTTCCTGCAAATGTAGTGTGTGTGTGTGTCTCCAAACTATGTATTTCACATTTATATTTACTCTTTGTTGTTTTTGGGTGATTTCAAAGATAGAAAAGGAGCAGGACTATATAATAACTCTGCCATTAAAAATTGGACATCTAGAATACTTATTTATGTCACTATCTTTTCTCAAGGGGGTAGAGATCATTTTTGATGTACTGCTAATCCTCTGCTATCCACACTGTACCCATACTAATAAACGTTTGTTTTATATTTACATAAATACAGAATACTTATGGAGGTAAATAAGTAACTTTTTGTAGTAGATGACTCCTTCATTGTTACTTGGGAGGACTGTCAATCTTCTTTAAATAAGTGAATTCTTGCTATCACTCCTCATGCTGCATACAGCTACTCATTGAGAAACAGCTTTATTGCAAGTCATTTCTTGGAATTTGAGGCTAATACATGAAATGAGTTTTCTATCTCACAGTATCCTAATGTATCTATTTCTTAATTGGCAGGTGTCAGGACATCCTATTGAATCTCAGTTTTGGCTGCCTCTGAGGAGGGCCACCTATCTCTCAGTATACTCTTAGGCCACTTAAAGTAAGTTTCAGGTGTTTTGCATACTCTATGTCATATAGTTAACTCTTCCAAATACTCTCCTTAAATTTGTTAAAAGTCTGTCTAGTTTGGTGCCTTAACAAGGACTGAAACACACATAACTTTTATTTTAGTTATATAGATCAATATTGGGAATACCAGTATAGTTAGAAAAGACTGAAATAAAGATGATTGTAGGGATCACATGCTGAACAGAGAGGGCCTCCCTGGTAACCAAATTCAAGTGAAAGCTTTCATTTCTAAGCTTGGTTTTTAGTTTAGGATCTCCTGACACTTGTTGGAGACATGGTACCTGGCACTCAGTAAGTGTTTGTTGAATTAATGATTGAATGGTGCCATAGAGTAGATCAAGTTGTCTGGAATGACTTTCAGCAACCAAACTTACAAGATACTCCTGTGCAAATCAGAAGGCAAATCTTTTTAATGAAAACTCAAAGGCAGAAATAACTCGGTCAGGTGTGGTGGCTCAAACCTGTAATCCCAACACTTTGGGAGGCCGAGGCGGGCAGATCACCTGAGCTCGGGAGTTTGGGACCAGCCTGACCAACATGAAGAAACCCCCATCTCTACTAAAAATACAAAATTAGCTGAGAGTGGTGGTGCATGCCTGTAATCCCAGCTTCTCAGGAGGCTGAGGCAGAAGAATTGCTTGAACCTGGGAGATGGAGGTTGTGGTGAGCCAAGATCACGCCATTGCACTCCAGTCTGGGAAACAAGAGCAAAACTCCGTCAAATAAATAAATAAATAAATATTTATAAAATAAAAATTTCAACTCATGCTTCCAGGAAATCATGAAAATACTCTTATAGCATCCTATGATATTATAGCTAAAGAGACTTTGGAAGACATCCATTTTAAAATAAAAAGTGTATTGCTTGGAAAACTGAGTCCCATAGTGGGGAAGGACTTTCCCAAGATCTCCCAGCTGATGCTTACAAACCTGTTTGCCAATCTGCAAGTTTGTATGAGCCCTAAACAAAATATGGCTACCACCTGCATCTCTCTTCCTTCCTGTTGGATAAAATCCCTCATCTGCTTTCTGGATATGAACACTTTTAAACAGGTTTCTAAGATGGTACATTTGGAATTAACCTTTATATAAAAGGGGATTGAATGTCTGTAAATCTCCAACTTGGTCTCCTCTTCAACCCATGTTCACCCACCACCTGAAAAAGAAACACCAAGTGCACCATTCATGAGCATTGCTTCTCTACTGCATTTTAAATGCCAGATCTAAAATAAACCTCAAAGTCTTGTTTGAAAATGAATTTATGGAACTCACACATTTGAGGCTCAGCATTACTGTGAAACTTACAGGTCCTGCCCTCACTGGTGGACATTCACATGTATTCAGACTAACTTATTCCAGGTCTGCGTCTCTTAACTCATTTTGTCATTAAGTATTCACAACTTCATCTTTATTCATGTCAGCCAAGCTTTTTATTTCCCTGCCGTTGCTTTTATTAACAGCGAAGTGCATGTGTTTATGTACACTTGGGAAATGAACCGAAGTTTCCTGGTGTTGTGGGTCTCATTCCAAGTCACCCAATGTACTTAATTAGACTCAACACAGATCTGAAGTTTGCTTTTCTTCCCTTTCAGAGGTAACTTCTGGAAAGTGTACTAATAGAATTCAGCAAGAAGATAAAGCTCAACTTGTGGTGCTTATAGTTCATTGATTTTTTTTTTTTAAAAAGAAAATATGTTTTGAAGTTTGACAGATAGATGATATGCTGCAGCCCTGAACAGTAGTATATAAACTAACTCTACTCAGCAACATTTTATGAGAAACATAAATTAATAATTTTGATAATTAAGTAACATGGCTTCTTCCCTGTTAAAGTTTATAGAGTGGCAAATATATGGCTACAGTGAATAAAAGAAAATAAAACGTTTAAATTGCTATTTTAAAATGCAGCAAAACACTAGTATCTGGCCTGGAAGCAATGCCAAATGAACTTTAAAAGCCATGCTTATTTCTTACATGAATTTTCTAATTTTAAACCTCCATCTTATATCCTATGTGAAATGCTGTATGTAATGAATTCAAATGCCATAATGGAAATAACTGAAACATTAATAAGCAAACAGGAATTTTAAAGATAAAGACAACATCGTATTTCCAACTTTAAAAAACAATACCATTTGGAGAAACTAAGCAAATAGATTTCTGTAGGATTGTGCAGCTAACGGATGACAAAGTTGTGCATGGAAACACGTTTGCAGACACCAGGTTTGCAGACACCACGTCAGTGCTCTTTGCACTGTCTCCTGTGGTGATTAGAACTCTGTGTTTTTTTTTTGTTTTTCCTCGTTTTATTCATTGCTATCATGAGCCTGGAAGCCAGCCTCTTTTTAGGTTTTTAGGAATCACTTGTCTTCCAGTGCTTAACATACACACACATACTGAAGACACGACTGAGTGTGCGAAGAAGAAAAAAGATCATCTTTCAGATGAATGTGGAGGACAAAAATGGGCAGTAGGCTGGGCTTCTCACTGTCCCTCTTCATTTCATATCTGTGTGTCCATCCATCTATCCATCCAACAGGCATCAATGGGTGCCGACTATTTTCCAGGTCTTGTGCTGGTTAAAGAAGGATGCTGTGGTGAACAAAACAGACATGGTTGGTGCCTTCAAGGTGCTTCCAACCAGTGGGGAGACAGACACCAATCCAATGGTGAAACGAATCCTTGTGAAATTAAATGAGATTAGTGCCAGGAAGAAAAGAAGACTCTATTTGGACGCAAAGGATTTTTGCTGAAAAAATGAATGTAGTCTGAAATCTGATGGACAAGTAGGTGTTAACTACTTAGAGAGCTGGTAAAGAACATTCTAGGCAGAGGGAAGAGCAGGGGTAGAAGAAGAAGGATTTCAGAAAGCAAAGAGGAATTCAATCGTGGGACTGAAAGAACAGTGTGGCTGCAGCCCAGAACAAGAAGTGAAGACAGTGTGTACAGGACATGCTGGGGAATTGGAGGGGGAGGGCGGCAGACCCTCAGAATCTACATGGGTTATCGTTAGGAATTTGGTTTTGTTTAAAAAGCACGGGGAAGACATTAAGGGCATAAGTGATCAGATTCACATTTTCAAAGAGTCATTTTGGCTGCCATATGTTAGACATAGGAAGATGGATAGGCCATTGCAGGCATCTCAGGAAGAAGCATGGAAGCTGAAACAGGGAGGTAGCCACAATAGGGAGTTGTGAGAACAGAGTCAACGTCTGTTTAGAAGCAAAAATAAGCAGAACTTGGTGAGCGATTAGGGTGTTAACAAGGGCAAATGTCAGTGATGCCTCCCTAGTTTCTGGCTTGACAACTTTGTTAGTCTGTTTTCGCGCTGCTAATAAAGACATACCTCAGACTAAGTAATTTATAAAGACAGAGATTTAATGGGCTCAGAGTTCCACATGGCTGGGGAGGCCTCACAGTCATGGTGGAAGAAGAAGGAAGAGCAAAGGGACATCTTACATGATGTCAGGCAAGGGAGAGCATGTACGTGGAAACTCCTCTTTATAAAACCGTCAGATCTCATGAGATTTACTCATTATCACGAGAACAACACAGGAAAGACCTGCCCCCATGATTCGATTACCTGTGCAGGTCCCTCCCACACCACGTAGGAATTATGGGAGCTACAATTCAAGATGAGATTTGGGTGGAGACACAGCCAAACCAGATCAGCAACTATGCAGACTGTGAATCCACTGAGTACTAACAGAGTGCCTCAGGAAAATCCCCTGACCTCTTGTCGTTTCTTAATTTCTAATACAGAGCTAATAAACTGCAACCCCTCCGAGTTTCTATGCAAAGTGAGAGACTTATCAAAGTCACGTGTCGTATGTGTAGACTGGTACTTGGCATATGGTAAACAGTGTATATCTGCTATCATGTTATTAGTTTTGGTGTTTACTGAGGGGAGGAGTACGGGCAGAGAACCAAGTTTGAAGGGTTGATAACATGCTCAGTTTTAGACACACTGAACATGAATCCTCTTGGAGATGCTCAAGTGGAGATTTGAAGTGTAGAATTAGGGCACTTTTGAGCTCTAAGTGTTCTGACGTTTTGGATGGTAATGAAGCTGTGTGCATTGAGACTGCCCAGGGAAGAGACACAGGGTAATAAAATGAAAGTTTAGGATGGAGTTCTTGAGGGAAAATAAAATGGGAATGTAGAGGAATGGAAGCCTGCAACAAGGTAGCAAGGCCCAGCCAGAGGATTCGGATTAAGACAACTACTTAAGGCAGCCCCTCACCATGGAAGCCAAGGGGGAGGATTACTGTTTAAGATGAGGGGGTGTCGCTGGAATTGAAAGCTGATGAGAAGCTTTGTCCGATGAGGGCTCAATAATATCTGTGGGAGTGGGGGCAGCGGTTCACTCCTGTAATCTCAGCACTTTGGGAGGCTGACATGGGAGGTTCACTTGAGCCCAGGAGTTTGAGACCAGCCTGGGCAACATAGGGAGAGCCCATTTCTACAAAAAATAAACAATTCGCTGGGTGTGGTGGCATATGCCTGTATTCCCAGTTACTCAGGAGGCTGGGGTGGGAAGATCGCTTGAGCCCAGGAGTCTGAGGCTGCAGCCAGCTATAATTGCACTACTGCACTCCAGCCTGGGTGTCAGAGTGAGAACCTGTCCATAAAAATTTAAACAATCTGTGGTGTTTTTTTTGACATGAATCATCAGTGTTGGAATGATGGGCTCACAAACATCTCTAGGATTTGAGAGTAAAGGGAAGACGAGAAAATGGAGAACATTTTTGTTTTGATGGAGAAGAGAGATAACTCATTCTAGTGAGACAAGAATACCTGGTCCTTAGCTCAGTTTCTTCCAGTTATTTTTACACAAATAGTGTGCTCTTCTGTCTTATGAGTGACATTGTGTTATGACTAAAGAATTCTGATGAGTAGTCCTCTTTTCCTGGACTAGAAGTATAGGAGATTTATAACAAAGGGAACCAGAGAGTTGCTGGTCTCGTTCTACCCTGAACGATCTGCCTTCTGTACTGTCCCTTATGTAGGTTGCAGGGCCCCACAAGGTGAAAAGGCACATTTTCTTACGAGGACTTGGCACAAACACTACTGCTTAGATAATATTCGCCCTGATGTTGTGTTCTTAGAACCATGGAATCCCGGGATTAAGATGCTTCTGAAGCTAGTGTGTTTTGTATATATAATCTAACTGTAACTGGTGCCCCTGTGGCCCCAAGTTTGTATAGTATCAATAAAAAGAATTAAAAGTCCCTCAGAATAATAGAAATAAAAACACCTCCAGTTTTTCTTAGTCTCTTGAAAAGTCTCCAAGGGGTGGTGTGGAGGAAGAAGGGGGAGATTCTTAATGCATGGCAAATCTTCTTAAAAATTCTTTTCCATGTCTCCTTCTCTAAGTATCCTTCGCCCGGACTACAGCTGTTCCTATAACACAATACTCAACTCAATAGAACTGAGATTTCCCTGACATCCTATCTCTTCTCTTGCTCTCATCTCTTTTACTTCCTTGAACAGTTAACCTGTTCATTGCAGATATGCCTCTATTCTTGACCTCCAGCTGCCAAAGAGAGAAATTCTTCTCTCCTATTTGAAGCCTCTTCTGTCAGTAATCTACATTTTTTTACTCCACTCCTCAGGTTCTGATGAATGAAATCTTTATCTTTTGTTACCTTTGCAAAGATATGTAAAGTGGGTTCCTGTTTAAGGGAACCTTCAGCCTCTTATCTTAAAGACCCGGGACTCCTACACTATCCACACTACACTAAGCAGTTAGTTCAAGATCACTCAGCTTGGGAATAGGTATGGCAGCGTCTCATTTGTAGGGAGGAATATCTGGAAGGAGTATCAGGAAGGAAAGGGCGAAGATGTTATTCATGCATTGCTGCTGTCCATTTGTGGGCCAAAGCAAGCCTGTAGCCAAAGTTGGATTCAGGCTTCTGGGTGTTGATCAATTACAAGGTGGTCATACAGAAAATATGAGGAAGAGAGTCTCATGATGGGCCTGATGGGCCCTAGCAGCTTGGAAATCTGCATGAAATGTCGTGACATCTGCCCTGCAGTGCAGGTGGTCCTTGTTGAGGTGCATCTGACAGGGCCTTGCTGCCATTCATGACCTTGTCGCTGAAAGAAGACTGGCTCTGCTGCCGCTCGGCCTTATCTGTCAGACAGCCTGGCCTGCGGGAAAGCCCAAGGCTCTTCTTTTCCTGGCTCAGGTAGATGTCTCCTGAGGCATCTGCACAGAGGTCATTCCTGAAAGCGTATTTTTCCTCTCCCTTGACTAATCAAGAAGGATCCCTTGACTAGTCTACCTCTTTGGTGCGGTGAAGGACTGGTTCAAGATCATACCAGATTTACTGTTCTCTGGCCAAACTCATTATGTATCAAGCCACTGTTCTAAGCTCTTTAACTTGTTTAATTCATGTTACAAGCCTATAAATCTTGTTAAATTTGAGACCCGAATTTTATTGATGGGAAAAAACGGAGGCACAGAGAGGCTAAGTAGTTAGTTCAAGATCACTTAGCTGTAACAGTAAATGGCAAAGCCAGCATTTGAACCTAGACACTCTTTCTCTAATGTATGTGTTGTTTACCGCTACCCTCCATTGCTTCTTAAAGAGAAGCCTTTCTTTGTTTAAAAAAAAAAAAAAAAAAAATTAGGCCAGGCACGGTGGCTCACGCCTATAATCCCAGCACTTTGGGAGGCCAAGATGGGTGGATCACGAGGTCAAGAGATTGAGACCATCCTGGTCAACATGGTGAAACCCTGTCTCTACTAAAAATACAAAAATTAGCTGGGCATGGTGGCACACGCCTGTAGTCCCAGCTACTTGGGAGGCTGAGACAGGAGAATTGCCTGAACCCAGGAGGTGGAGGTTGCGGTGAGCCGAGATCGCGCCATTGCACTCCAGCTTGGGTAACAAGAGCAAAACTCCGTCTCAGAAAACCAAAACAAAACAAAACAAAAATTAGCTGGGCGTGGTGGTGTGTGCCTGTAGTCCCAGCTACTAGGAAGGCTGAGGCAGGAGAATCAATTGAACCCAGGAAGTAGTGGTTGCAGTGAGCCAAGATTGTGTCACTGCGCTCCAGCCAGGGTAACAGAGTGAGACTCTGTCTCCAAAAATAAAAATAAAAAAAATTTAGAGGCAAGGTCTCACTATGTTGCCCAGGCTGGTTTCAAACTTCAAGCGATCTTCCTGCCTTAGCCTCCCAAATGGCTGGAATTACGGGCTTGAGCCACTGAATCCTGCTGGAAAGCCTTTCTTTACCATCGTATAAAGCATAGACAATCAAAATGAAGAACACATAAAATTGACATAAGGGGACCTGCTCATGGGGATGAGACAGGATTAAATGCTGTCATCAACGTGCAGCACTTCTCATGGTCCTTGGTCCTTGGCCTCTTGTCATTGTTCGATGGCAGTGATAGAGTAAAAAACAAACCTGGAGCCCAAGGGAGTTAATGGACTTTTCCAAAGTCACGGGCGAGTTGGTGATCTTGGACGCTTAAGCCGTTACTCCTCCACACAGAATGTTTAAATAAAGCCATTCAGCAAAATGTCACAAAATCTGTACACTTGTTTCTCAAGTTGTAAGAACAAATTGTAGCCGGCGCCACAGTGCCCGTAATTACCGTGGTCACCAACAACAAACGGGCTCCTTGCTTTTGCCGGAGCAAACAGACAGCAGAGTCATACTTGGGTTCTTTTTAACATGTAAGAATCTTCTAGGACTTAACGTCGCCAGGATGTCAGAAGAGTTAATGGCAGATGTGGTTGTGGAAACGTTCTGTATTTTTAGACAACCTTTAATTAAAACACTTTGTATGTCTCAGGGACCAAATCATACGCTGCTACTTGAAGGCTGTCAGAGGGGAAAAAAGTATACAAAGCTTCTAAAAGCAGCTTTGCTTATTTTTATCTGAGATGGAGTGAGGGAGCCTTTGCAGGGACAAAGCCGTCTCTTGCTACAAAATTATATGAATTTAATACACGAGTCAAATGTGATTGTTCAACACATTCTGTTTAACTGCAACAGTCAGTGAAATCTGGGCAGTCAGTCTGAGGACAGTGAACTTAGCCTGGGCCTCTTTACAGGTTCGTGATCTTCTTAATAAGGTTGATACAATTGCTTATTGGCTTTGAGCACCTAAACATAAAGTGATTTGCAAGATTGTATGGATATCATCACATATATATACAGAGAGAGAGAGACAGAGAAAGAGAGAGAGAGACAGAGAGAGAGAGAGAGAGAGAGAGAGAGAGGCAGAGTCTTGCTCTGTTATACTGGCTGGAGCGCGGTAGCATGATCTCGGCTCACTGCAACCTTTGCCTCCCGGGTTCAAGCAATTCTCCTGCCTCAGCCTCTCAAGTAGCTGGGACTACAGGCGCGCACCACCACACCCAGCTAATTTTTGTATTTTTAGTCGAGATGGGGTTTTGCTATGTTGGCCAGGCTAGTCTCGAACTTCTGACCTCAAGTGATCCACCCACCTCGGCCTCCCAAAGTGCTAGGATTACAGGCGTGAGCCACCGAGCCTGGCTCAGAGCCACTTCTGAATTTCTGACCCACAGAACCTGTGACAGCATGCATGTTTGTTGTTTTAAGTCACTCAGTTTTAAGGGTAATTTAAAACTCAGCAATAGGTAGCCAACGTGTATCCCTAGCTTCCAGACCTTCCCTCACTTTTATTTTATTTTATTATTTTTATTTTTATTTTAGTTTTTACCCCAGTTTACTCATCATTTCTTCAATGAACTTCATCACATTCCTGGGCCTCAGCCACTCTTTAGGAAATAATGTGGATGATAGAGATAGAGCAGTGGTAAGGGTCTTCAGGGACGATGGAGATAGAGCAGTGGTAAGGGTCTTTGGTATTAACGCTCACGTGAGTCCTGAGTGTGAACTTTAGTCACTCTGCTTTTGAAATGCCCCCTCCCCCAACACATACCACATGCCTAGGAATCCCCGCATGCCCATCATTTCCAAAGCTTACCCCTTCCCAGAGCAGCCCTGAGGGACCGCAGACTCCTGGTGAGTGTGGTGAACAGTCAGCTCAGTGCCCTCCCAGCTGGAAGAAGAGCTTGTTACCAAAGGTCTTCTCCAGCCTTTGGTAACAGTAATTTTTCAGTAAGCTGCAAGTTTGAAATTTATTTTTAGAGAGTTTTCACAGTATATCCTTAGCTACAACAAAGTCTCCTGCTTCTTTCTTTCTTTCTTTTTTTGTTTTTTTTTGAGACAGAGTCTTGCTCTATCGCCAGGCTGGAGTGCAGGGGCTCCATCTCGGCTCACTGCAACTTCCATTTTCCTGTTTCAAGCAATTATCCTGCCTCCGCCTCCCGAGTAGCTGGGACTACAGGCACACACCACCACGCCCGGCTATTTTTTTTTTTTTTTTTTTTTTGTATTTTTAGTAGAGATGGCATTTCACTATGTTGGCCAGGATGGTCTCGATCTCTTAACCTCGTGATCCGCCTGCCTTGGCCTCCCAGAGTGCTGGGATTACAGGCGTGAGCCACTGCACCCTGCCCTCCTGTTTCTTTCTTTATGTTTTTGGGATAAGAAGGATGAACACTGTGCCCACGGCATCGCAGGAGCTTGAAAGATTTTAGTCCTTCCCTTTTCTCCTAGACGACTTTGCAGTTAGCCTGGCCACCTTTTTACGGTGCCATCATCTTTATGGGCCGCTTGTTCCTGTTTTGGCGACACCAACCTGACCATTCTGCACCTGACCTACAAAATGGGTCCCCAGAAATGTCCTGCTGATGCTCATCCAGAGTTCTAAAATACCTGGTTTTCTCTTCTCCAGAGTTTAGGATGCTTCACGGGAAAGATGAACCTGGGAACCGCCGCTGCGGCTACTTCTCATCTCTGTATCCATCCCGCTGAAGGTAGGCGTGTGGCGTGTAAATTACATTCCGACATATGGGGAGGGCTCTTCCATGGCACGGGCCATATGTTTCTTGGGAAATATTTTGATCTCAAGACAAAATATAGTCACCTTGGAAAATGAAGGGAAACTGTTTATTCAGAAAGAGCCCACAAAGAAAATCAAGAATTTTTTGATGATATATGAATAATATTTAAAACAAGTAGCAAAGGATCTCAGGATGTTTGAATGTTTTGCAAGATAATTTAACATAGCAAAATTAGTGGCATCTGAACTGAATCAAGGGCTGGGGTTTGAAGTAAACAATGTGCGTGACCGATTTCTTCCTAGGACAGGATAACGTGCCTTTACTTTTGGTGTTGGTTTGGACCCATCATTTTTGACATTGAATAGATGTTGATGTATTTTAAAAAAATAAACAGGTTGAACGTCAGTGAAAAAGGGATGTCAGAAGTAGGAATTTGAAATATAGTAATAAAAAAATAACTAGAGGGGGAAACAATGAAAGAATCTAAAAGGTTTTTTTAAATTATGAATTTAGTTCGTTGAATTTGGCTTCAAAAGTGGGTTTGTTTCTATCAACTTTCCACTGAGTTCTTAAGGTGGGCAGAGTTCATTTTATTTGCAAATGTGGAAGGCATTATAAAAACCGTTAATGGTGCCCCCTCCCATGAGGGAAACAGGGAGAGCCACAGGCAGAGGATGTTGGCTTCTTCCAGCTGGGAGGGCACCGAGCAGACTGTTCACCACACTCATCAGGAGCCTTTGTGCGGCCCGTGGGGCAGCTCTGGGAAAGGGTAGCTTTGGAAATGACGGGCATGTGGGGGATTCCTAGGCATGTGGTATGTGTTGGGGTAGGGGGCATTCCCAAGGGAGAGTGACTTAATTTCGCACTCATGTGGGTGTTAATATTGTAATTCAGGACACCGTTGTGGGCTGATTCTCCTCATGCCAAAGTATACCCGAGGGTGCTCCAGTGATAAAAAGAGAACAGACGCCTGGCCTGATCCCCTGGAGGCTGCGGTTGGGCTGGGCAGGGGTGGGAATCTGAGCGCCTGCAGAGACCGTGGACCATTCTAACGCAGCATCAGGACTAGAAACGACCCTGATGGAGGGCAGTGGAAATTCACAGCAGGAGAGCCAGCTCAGAGAAAGCAGAGAGGCCTCTGACACCATGTGGCCTTAGCGCTGGCCGCCACAGAGGTGGAGCTTGTGAGCATGCTGAGACGGGAGAAAGGGAAGAACGAGTGATTCCGTTAAGGAGCCACTTCCCAGGTTCAGGAGTAGAGCTAGGAGCTGCTGTCTTCCCTCTACGCCAGTGGGTCCCTAGAGAGAACGCAGACTCTGTTGAGAACGCAGACCAGTGGAGGTGTGGGTAGAAGCAAAGCTTAATGCTGCCTCCTGTCTCTCCTGGCCTGATGGGGAAGAATGAGAATTTGGGTGGTGTGCCCACAGCCCCTGGCTCCCTTAGGAAACCAGCTCTTTCTCATCCACTCAGAGAAGAGGTGATACTTTCCCTATGGGATCTTGGCGGGTGCCAGAGGAGTGGTGTGCCTCAGGCTGTCCCAGAGGGAGAACCACTGGACCCCCCTGATTTACAGAGTAAGTAACTCTTACTGACAAGGGCCACATATGGTGAAGCTTGGTTGCCAGGGCGTAAGTGATGCCCCTGTGCTTTCTGAATATGTAACTGAAAGACAACTTACCTACTTATATTTCAAACAAAGCATTGAGGATGACATTTGAAGTAATATATCATACTTAGCCAGCTTTATATTTAAGACCTATAGACATGACTATGTGACTACTAAAAAGAGCAGAATCTTGGCTCATTTGAGCTCTAACAAGCTGGCATTTGCCTGGAGAGTGTTAGGGCTTCGGGAGGAGATCCTTCTGGGGATGTCTCATCAAGATATTAGGCAATTTTCGTATGTGGGCACTAAAAATGCTAAACTCGTAGAAATAGAGAATAGAATAGTAGTTGCCAGAGTCTGAGAACAGTGTGGAGGAGGGGAGACAGGGAGAGGTTGGTTAATGGTTATAAGATTACAGTTAGATATGAGGAATAAATTCCCATGTGCTGTAGCACAGAAGGGTGTGCTGACATTAACAGCAATTTATTGCATACTTCAAAATAGACGGAGGAGACAATTTTGAATATTCCCAACACCAAGAAACTATAAATATTTGATGTGATGAAAATCCCAGTTACCGTGGTTTGATCATTATACATTTACTGTTTACATGTACTGAAATATCACATGTACCCCATTAAAGAAGAGAGGTCAGGATATCTGGTGGAAAAAAAGAGTATATGCAAAAGCATGGGGCCGGGCATCAGTGGGGGAGAGTAAGGCAGAAAGTGGGTCTTTGATAATTTGGCTGGAGTTTAGAGCGTATCAAGGGGTAGAAGGAAAGATGGTAGAACAGGATTGGTGGTGTGAGGTTACAGAGGGTTTTGAGAACTAGGCCAAGGAGTCTGGATGTGACACGACTAATGACTATAGCCTTCTGGACAAGCATGTGATGTTACCTCTCAAAAAGCAGTCCAGGGCAGAGAGGCTGGAGGCGAAGGCATTGAGTGAGTGTGGCCCCTGTGTGGGATCTAAGAACCAGCATGGGAGAGTGGTGGTGAGAGCTGAGAGGGTGGGACTGTTGGATATGACAGCTCATCAGTGGTAGGGAAAGGGAATAAAAAAACGACTCTCAAGTTACTGGCTTGGGGGACAGGGCCAATGGGCGTGTCATCAACAGAAACAAAGGGAAGAGGAGAGAAAGCAGGTTTTGATGTGGGAAGGTTCAGCTTTGGATGTACTGAGCCTGAGACACGGGCAAGACACAGGGGTGGGGGTGCTTAGCAGGCCATGGGAAAATCAGGACCAGGAAGAAGAAAGGCCTGACATTGTGGATGCAGGATTCATTCACATGCAAGTGATGGATGGAGCCCAGTGATTGGTGGGCGTTGCAGACCGTGGAGCGAGAGAACGAACATCAACAGTGGATTAGGCACCCTGTCAGGCACTGCACACTATCTCAATCTTCAAAACAGCTTTATGAGATAGGCCTCATTATCCTCATTTTATAGATAAGCAAACAGAGGCTCTGCAGTTACACAGGCAGGAAGCAGCAGTGCTGAGATTCAAGTCTGGGTCGGTATGACTCCAACAATCTTCTTTTTCCACCCCCAGCATTCCTTAAACTAAAAATAGCTTTTAAGCCAAAAAAACTAGAAAAGACAACCTTTTTGAATTGAGTGTATTCGGCTACATTGTTCTTACAGTTGCATTTTGGAAAGTTATCAGGAACACATAGACCAAGGTTACTGTCAAAGGACTAGTATATTAAAAAGACCCTAAACTCTGAAGCTGTTCTGATGCTTAGGATTTTAATTCTGACTCTACTACTTACTGGTCATTTTATATTTATTTATTTATTTATTTTTAGTAGAGATGAGTTTCACCATGTTGGCCAGGCTGGTCTCGAACTCCTGACCTCAAGTGATCCACCCACCTTGGCCTCCCAAAGTGCTGGGATTACAGGCGTGACCCACCATGCCCAGCCTGGCCATTGTAATTAAACTGTCTGTATCTGTATCTTAGTTTTCTCCTATGAAAATGGTGGTCTCAATCATTGTCTTGCAGACTTCTATGTGTAACAAGTAGCTTCTGTAGAGGAAGCATATAACACAGTAGCTGATATATGTTAGATGCTCAATAAATGTCAGTGTCTTCTCTTCTTTTTCACTTTCCCAGTAGCAGGTTGTTCAGAAACCAATTATTTCCTCTTTATTTAAATGACACTCACCCTTTGGGCCCCAGGGAAGAAGTTAAGGTTAGTGATAGGACTGAAAGCTGATTATTATAGAAAAAGAGTTGATTGATGTTTCAGGCAGAGTGATGGCCCCCTAAAGATGTCCATGTACTGATCTCCAGAATCTGTTAATACGTTAGATTAAATTGCAAGAGGAATTAAGGTTGCAGATGGGATTAAGGTTGCTAATCAGTGGACTTTGCGATAGGAAAATTATCATGGATTACTTGGTGGACCCAGTGGAATTGCAAGAGTCCATAGAATTGGACCAAAGTCTTCAGGCAATGCCATTACTTCTTTTTTCTTATTTGTTTTTTTGAGACGGAGTCTCACTCTGTCTCCCAGGCTGGAGTGCCATGGCGCAATCTTGGCTCACTGCAAACTCTGCCTCCAGGGTTCAAGGGATTCTCCTGCCTCAGCCTCCTGAGTAGCTAGGATTACAGGCACCTACTACTGCGCCCAGCTAATTTTTAAATTTTTTTTGGTAGAGACAAAAAAAATTTGCCATGTGGGCCAGGCCGATCTCGAACTTTTGACCTCAGGTGATCCCCTCGCATCGACCTTCCAAAGTGCTGGGATTACAGGTGTGAGCCACCACGCCCGGCCAATTCCAGTACTTCCTAACTGTTCTATGACCTGTCCACCCTGGCTTCATCAACCTGGGCCTCTATTATAGGAACAGCTCAATAGCCACCACATGTGGCCTACAAAAGGACTTGCTTAAGCTTTTACAGAAAATTGATTTCTAAGGCCCCTTCAAGATCTGAAATACCTCACTTTATTTGGCAGCTATCCCGTTATCTCACTTACCACCTGCTTTCTAATAGGGTGGCTGACGTTGTTCTGTAATGTGGAGGTGAAGAAGGTGGTTTCCAACTTCCTGAGGTCATGGACGCAGAAGCTGCCTGCCTGCTGGTAGAACTCATTGCCTGAGAATTGTTTTGACTGTGACATTAGGAAAACATTGGTGCTTCTTAATATTTTCAGAATCACTGGATTCCAAGTGGTAAAATTTCTTCCAAGAATGTCATAAGACCTCCTGCCAAAAAGAAGCCCAAATAGTAAAAGAAAAAAAAAAAAAAGAAAGTTATTTAATCAGGAATGAATAATTTTTCTGATATATCACAAGGTCAGGAGATCGAGACCACCCTAGCCAACATGGTGAAACTCTGTCTCTACTGAAATACAAAAAATTAGTTGGCATGGTGACTCCTGTAGTCCCAGCTACTCAGGAGGCAGAAGCAGGGGAATTGCTTGAACCCAGGAAGTGGAGGTTGCAGTGGGCTGAGATCAGGCCACTGCACTCCAGCTTGGTGATAAAGCAAGGCTGTGTCTCAAAAAAATGAAAAGAAAAGAAAAAAGAAGTAAATTTTATCCCTTTACTTTTCTTCCCTCCCTTTACTGCTGGGCACCAGAGCAGGTGAATTGCAGTGCTGCTTTGCGGGCAGGGAGTCCAGTTTACCCCCGGCTCACTCTCACCCCAGGGGCACAGCTTTTCTTCATCATGGCGTGATGCGGGGCTGAGGGCTCTATCAAGCTCCTAACTCTGAGGTGACCTTTGACTTTTACTTCTATCCCTTGGTTCTTGGCCTGGGAAGCCATCAAAAGAATAGTTCAGTTTCCCTGCAAGGACAAATGGCTAGCAGGGCTAGATTACCTCCCTGGTTCTGGTCTTCTTAGTTTTGCCTTGTTAATTACGGGAGGGAGACTTCCTAAATCGAAGTGTAGAAGTGGGATGTTGTCATGGAAAAAAAAAAAAAAAAGCTTTGGATATGATATTGGCTGCTATGGTTTGACTGGTGTCTCCCCTAAAAGATATTAAAGTCCTAACCACGAGTACCTATGAATGCGACCTTATATGGAAATAGGGTCTTCGCAGATGATGATCACGAGATGAGGTCATTTGAGTGGGTCCTGATTCAGTATGACTAGTGGCCTTAAAAAATGCAGGGAATCTGGACGCAGAGAGACATGCACATAGCGTGAAGATGCCGTGAAAACACAGAGGGAACACCGTTTACAAGCCAAAGGACGTGTGAGGTTACCAGAAGCTGGGAGAGAGGCACGGGCAGCCTCAACCCCCACAGCCCTCAGAAGGAAACATCCTGCTGACACCTGGATTGCAGACTAGACTTCCAGTCTCCAGAGCTGAGCAAGAGGCAATAAATGTCTCTCATTTAAGCCACCTAGCCAGAGATACTTTGTTATAGCAGCCCAAGAAACTAACACAGTGGCTAAATTGAGCCTGGAAGAATGAGTGAACAAGGGGGAAAGCACTTTATAAAGGGAAATGGTCCAGGCCAAGGCGCAGAGGTGGCAGAGGGTATCGACAGTAGAGTTGGCGAGGCCAGATCGTGAGGCTGCAGGGCAGGAGGATGAATGAGGCTGGTGAAGCAGGCATGGGGCAGAAAAGAAAACGCCACACTTGATTCTGAGGACAACTGGAAACAAGGGTTCAAGAGATCCTGAGTCGAGTCCCACCTCCTGTCTCAGAAGCTTGGGGAATAACAACAAGTAAAAGACCTGAGAAGGGGCTGCCAGAAAGAGACAAGAGAAAGTGATGCATGGAAACATTACTGGTATTTACAAGTGTTATCTGTCAATTACAAATAAAACTACAAAGTGACACATAAGTTGCAGAGAACTTGAAAAATACAAAAATGAATAAAGAGGCCGGGTGTGGTGGCTCATGCCTGTAATCCCAGCACTTCGGGAGGCCGAGGCAGGTGGATCACTTAAGGTTAGGAGTTTGAGACCAGCCTGGCCAACATGGTGAAACCCCGTCTCTATTAAAAATACAAAAAAATAAAAATAAAAAAGCCAGGCACGGTGGCAGTTGCCTATAATCCCAGTTACTCAGGAGGCTGAGGCAGGAGAATTGCTTAAACCACGTGGGAGGCAGAGGTTGCAGTGAGCCGAGATTGCGCCACTGCACTCCAGCCTGGGCGACAGAGCAAGATTTTGTCTCAAAAGAAAAAAATAAAGAGAACCTTAAGAAAAAAAGAGAGAAAGAGAGCCAACAAGAGGAACTTTAAGAGAAAAACGCAGTAAGATTCAAAGTATGGCCAAATCAGACACTTAGAAGGTTATTGATAGCTGGCATGAGAGCAGATTCAGAATGCAGGGGCAGAAAGGAGAGAGTGAGAACGGAGTACAAGGGGCCCTCTTGTGTAGATCATGGTTTCAAGAAATCTGACCACAAAGCAAAAGAAAGAAATAAGACGATAACTGGAGGAAGTCCTAAGAGGAAGCCCATTTATAGAAGGAGAAAAAGGTCAGTGGGCAGAGAGAAATGGAATCCAGTTGTGTGGACTGGGTGCAGGGATATGTTCTGCTTGGCCTTTTCCAACAGCATGGATAAAAACAATTCCCTCTCACCACCTTTTGTTATTATTACGTTACTTAAGCAAGTTTAGATTTCTGTCACATGGGTTTGTTAGCAGGACCAGTGAAAGATGCCACTCTGTGTGTGGGTTCTCTTCTGATTTAGGACCCCAATGTTGAGCGCATTGTCTTGAGTGGCGGTTCATGTCTGCTGCAAAAGAAGGGCTCCAGTGGCAGGGAAAGGCTGCCCTTGACACTGAAAAGAATAAAGCACCATTATGATCTGCAGGCATTTCGAGGATAATTATAGAGCTACAATGTAGCTGTCAGGAACTTGGCTGGTAGGAGAACTGCATTGTTTTGATAAATCCTTGACTCTCTGGAGTTGTGGAATATTTATATCGCCTGCACAGAACACCGTCCTGTTCTTTCTTGGATTACAGGGTTTTTAGTTTAGTTTACTTTTGTTTTTCTAGAACGAGGGCTGACCCTGCAAAACAGAGATTTCAGACTTAAGGCTTGACTTCTTCAATTGTCTTCAAAAGAATTATTTAAATACCAGTTAGTTAGTTTCAGAATTCAGTAACATTAACCCTTGGAGAGAGCAGGGTATTTGGCCTTACCTGTATCCCCTCCTCCCCCTGCATCTTAGAGTTATAATAGAAGAGGGAGTCAATCATTTGTCGAATGTCTCAAATTTGCTAAATGCTATTCTAAGTGCATTCACATAGGTTGTCTATTTGATTGTCATACCATGTTTGCAATAGAAGTAACTTGATCTCGTTTTATTCAGATGAGGAAGTAGTATCTCAAAGAAAATATTGACATATATGTGAGGGATCTGGGCTTCAAACCTACCTCAGTCTTTATCCCATTCTCTCCCTCCCTCCTCACTGTGCCTTGCTCAGCAGTTTGTAAGGCAAGATCTATGCAAAGTCTAGGAAAGGACACATCCTAAATGCACCATGTTTCTTGAGCACGAAGAGAAATCACTTGCTGAACAAGCTGACGTCATTTGAAATAGTCAGAGGAGATTCTGGGCATTATGTTTTAGGAACAGATTGTGTGGTGTCCATTGCAAATCCTGCAGAAATTCAGAGAAAGGAGGAATCCCTGTGGGTTACTATGGTCAAAATGAGTTCCTGGAAGAAGTAAAACTTGAACTTAGTTCTGGAGGATGAAGAGATCGAAAAAGTAAACAGGCCATTTTACAGCAGAAGAATTCAGTAGGCAAATCAAAAGATGGAGTACAGCAAAGATTTCTGCAAAATGTTTAGGAAATTTGCTAGACCACAGTGAAGACGAAACTGTGACTAGGGTTTGGTTAATTAGGTCAGTCAAGATTAGCTTCAACCCAATATGGTGGACAGTCGGGAGCTTTTGCAAAACGTAAGCAGGGAGTCCTTTTCATCCATCTGTCCATTCATCTATCCAACCGACAAGCATTCAGTGGGGCTTGTTTATGAGCCTATTTGGAGAGTGGAGATAAAACTTAAGCAAAGAGGCTGAAATTCTCAGAAGAATGCAAGGAAACTAGAAGAGAAAGATTCTAAAGAAAGAGGAAGCGTTTTCTTATCTCTCTGTTGTGCTTTGCCATCCATCCTGTAGGGTCTACCTCAAATGCCACCTCCTTCCATTGGCCTCCTTGAATGGCTGTGGTTTCTTATTCTTCAATTATAGTGACTTTTAACATGTCTCATCCCCTTAGCTGAAAGCAGAAGATAGGTCTTGCTCATCTTGTAAATGTAAACAATTTGCAAATCCACAGATCCAATGCATAATTGTTTGAGTCTCTATTCTGTGTCAGGTACTATGCTAGCTGCATAGTGCATACATTGTTGGCTTGAACTGACGTAAAGAGAGAGGGCTAGATATCGTGGAGGTCTATCTTTATTGTAGCATTTCCTTACTGTAGCATTCCCGTACATTTATGATTCCTGTTGAGCAAGGGAGAGATAAGCCTTCTACCGTTGCTGCAGAGGAACCCTCAGGTCACATTGGAGAGCTGGGTCTGTTGGAGGCAGGCGCAGTTTAGCTGTCCTACTGTGCTTCAGTGTTCTAGTCTGTAAATGTGTATACAATGGCCACTTGCATGCTGTGAGCCAGATTGTTTTAGCATGGTAACACATCTTTTAGGGCCAAGATGTGTTATTTGCTTTAGTCTTGTCAAGTTTATAGTGTAGCCCTTGATTCCTTGCAATGCTCTTTTGGTTTCGAAAGCAACCATGAGTCGGATTTCCTAAGACGGACTGGTCTGAATTGATTCTTAGCTTACACACTGGTAAATTCTTGTTTCCTGGCTGAAAAATACCAGGAGTGCCTTTGCAGAGATAAAACAGGTAAAACAGGACAAAAAGGCATCTTTCTCATTGTGCAATGTTTTGCCTTGTTTATTGTATCTACTCAAAGTTAGCTGTTGAAATAATAAAGGGGAAAAACCCCAAACTTTCCAGTCACGAACAGTCTGTCAAAATTGTGAGCTCTGAAATGGACATCACAGGACTGGAATTTACTAGGATGCATATGCCCAATGTATTATAGGTATGTGGCAGTTTAGAAAAACTTCAAGAAATTTTACATGACTCAAAATGCTACTTCTTGTGTTTGCACCAGCCAACACGCTTTTTTGCTTTTGAAAAATAGGCATGTTAAATTAGAGAGTGCATGCTTCATTATTTGAATGCCAGACCAGTTTCATACATTATTCTTTAAAGTTGCTAATCCTGTAGATCTCACATTAGCAGATTTACATAAGTACACCTCTGCTGAATGAACATATTAGCTCATGTTGCATTATAAAGCCCCTTTATCTGACAATTGCACCTGTCATGGGGTATCTTCAAT
Organism: Saimiri boliviensis; assembly: GCF_048565385.1. Taxonomy (NCBI): domain Eukaryota; kingdom Metazoa; phylum Chordata; class Mammalia; order Primates; family Cebidae; genus Saimiri; species Saimiri boliviensis. The sequence continues at coordinate 127,501,405 of NC_133453.1, read as the reverse complement.
TTACTTAATTGAAGAGATTTTTCTGAGGTCATTTGTTTTTCTTTCTAGGGTTAAAGGTTCTGCACAATTTTTCTTTTTCTGTCACATCTACAGAGGTTCTCAGAATGTCTACAAATGAACACTACATGCTCTGTTTTAAAGTCTTAGGTGATTTCTCCCCTGAGGCATATACATTTACTTCTTAAGGTCTTGTAATTCACTTGAAAATGCACATTTACTCACACCAATAAAATTTTCTTCCAACTATATATTTTCCTGCATTACCTCATCTCATTAAGCACCAGAATCGCTCAGGCTTGGATTTCCCGCAAAGATTGTGGGAAATTTGTGACTCGCTCCATGAAATGAGCTCTTATTCTGTGACGGTCTAAAAATAGTTGCACCAAACCACAAAAACATATTGCAAGTGGCTTAGATTAATGCCTTTCTTCTGTAATCAGGAGCTTTTTAGATGGTGGTTTGGGAAAGAGGCTCAGAGATCACCTGGGCAAGCTTTTTAATTTTCAGATAAGAAAACTCAGTCCCTGACAAGTAAAGTGTATTGCTCATGGTCCACAGTGAGTTCTTGTCACCTCTAGTACTGGAACTCACATTTCCGGATTCCCTGTCATGAAGAAAAAACACCCAACTTGGATGCTTGGAAGATAAGAGAGCAAGAGGTTGAAATCCTGCAGATCTAGATTAAAATTCCAACTTGATCACTTAGTTGTGTTGACTATGGGAAATCTCAACATATCTACATCTATTCATCTCTAAAATGGATATGATAGTAGTAGACTCCTTAGAGAATTGTTATGACAACTAAATGACATAATACATGCTAAGGTATTAATGCAATATCTGATATGTAGTAAATGCTCAATGATTGGCAGGTAATCACTTTGACTACTTTTATAAATAAAAATAAGAATAGGATAAAGATAAAATGTTTACTAGGATGAAGCTATCTGAGTAAGAAGTGATTGCTTTCCATAAATAATTTCTAGGGAAACAAATATCGGGTGGGTGTGGGGAAGTCGAACAACTTTTTGCTGTCATTATGCTATTTTAAGCTGACTGTACACGTTTGAAGTTGAGTCATGTCAAAACACTTGAGCCTGCAATTAGGGCAGGATGCCACTAGGTGGCAGTAGTTTCTTAGTCATGGTTGCATAGTTTTGGTCACCAAAAGGAAGATAAAAGGATATGTAATGGGAACATGTTTCCATTCATATACATTTTAAAATCAACCTCATCACCACCACGTATTCATATTTATTAAAGTACTGTAATTGACAGGACTTTGAAGTCAGATATACTTTAGTTTGAAATCCTTCTTCCTCTTTTTAGATCAATGTGGATGAGTACTTGCTTAAACACTACCCAGATTAATAAATAAAAGATTTCTACTATCAATGGACATTTGGACTGTTTCCAGTTTTGGCTGTTAAAACGGTGATACTAGGAACATTCTTAAAATGTATTTTGGCGCATATATGAATGCAGTTTCTTTGGATATGTGTGTGGGAATAGAACTGATGGGTCATAGGGTAGGCATACCTGCAGCTTTAGCACACGCTGGCATAGTTTTCTGAAGTGGATGTATCAGTTTCTGCTTCTACCAGGTATCTATGAGAGTTCCATGTGCCCAGCATCTTTATCTATAAGTGGTATTGTTACATTAAATTTTTAAACGTGTTATAACAGATGTATAGAGATAGCTCATTGTGTTTTTAACATGTATTTCTGTGATGACCAGTAATTTTGAGAACCTTTTCATGGATTTTGGCCATTTGGATATGGTCTTTCGTGAGGTTCCTGTTCAAGACAGTTGCCTAGGGTTGAACATATTGTCTCTGTTCTTGATTGATATGCAGGGGTTCTTTATACATGCTGGATGAAGATCCTATTCTCACACTCAGTGTCATGCCTTTCACTCTTTTTCTTCTTCTTCTTTTTTTTTTTTTGAGATGGAGTTTTGCTCTGATTGTCCAGGCTGGAGTGCAATGGCACTATCTCAGCTCATCGCAACCTCTGCCTCCCGGGTTCAAGCAATTCTCCTGCCTCAGCCTCCCAAGTAGCTGGGATTACAGGCATGCACCACACTGCCCGGCTAATTATGTATTTTTAGCAGAGACGGGGTTTCTCCATGTTGGTCAGGCTGGTCTTGAACTCCAGACCTCAGGTGATCTGCCCGCCTCAGCCTCCCAAAGTCCTGGGATTACAGGTGTGAGCCACCACGCTTCTCTGGCTTTCACTCTCTTAATAAATAGAAAGTCTTAATTTAATGAAGTTAAATTTGATAAATAGAAAGTCCTAGTTTAATGAAGTTCAATTTACCGATCTTTTCCTTTATGTTTGTATTTGTGTGTGTATGGATTTTAAAAGAAACATTGGCCTATGCCAAGGTTATAAAGATCAATCCCTGAGGCTGGGCAGAGCCAGGCATTAATTGGCTTAGGCCAATTACCTGATTAACACCTGTGGTAGGGAGATGGGATAACCTTGATTGGATTAGACCAATCAGGAGCCACACAAGGCACTAATTTTAAGTCACTGTTTCTCAAAGTACAAGGGCTCAGTGAGGGAGTCAGAAGATTTGAATGAAAATTGGGTGCTTGTTAGGACGGGAGAAAGGTGAGTGGATGCTGAGAGGCTCACCATCAGAGAGGCTTTCAATTCTATGCACCAAGTAGATTGGAATCCAGAGGAAAGGAAAATTAATAACCTTTAAGTGTTTTCCCAAAGAACACTCCAGAAGTTAGTAAACAAACTCTGATTTTAAATGTTGTTAAATGTCTTATTTATTCACCTCTTGACTTTTTTTTTTTTTTTTACCGCCTCCACATCATGTATATAAATGGACACGTCCATGTCATATGGACAGGCACACACATATGCACGTACACAAGTCCTCCACTGCCTTCTTCACATCAAGGGTTGCCTAGGGTTGAACATTTACCTGTTACACATGTTCACAAATTTCACTCTCAATATTACCAATCATTCCTAATAATTTCAGGGAATATCGAGGGTTTGATTAGTGGCCTGATGTGTTTGAATTACCACACTAGTTTGTGGGAGATGATGGCAGGATACTAGAGACTTCTCATTTACCCGCTCCCCCCTTCCCACTGACATAATTATGAAAATATAGAAGGGTATTCAAATTTCCAATAGAGTTGGAAGCCAGAAGTGTTACTTAATAACTTACGGGAAGCCAGGAGAAATTTCTACTCCGCAGAACTTAGAGGAAGCCCCAAGGAACAAAGTATGGCCGTGTAAGGAAAAAGAGGTCATAGGAAATTCTTTCCTCATTATAGAGTCTCTCTCTTTTTTTCTTTCTTCCCCTTTCCATCTTTCTCTTCACTCACGCCTGGGCTGCAATTCCCACTAATGCTAATGAAGAGATGAGAATTTGGCAACTGGAAAAAAAAAACAAAAACGGGTTAGTATAAATAGGAGACTAAGTTTTTCATTCAATGTTTTTGACAAGGAAAAATATACACTGCTTCAGACTAGAGAGACGACCTGGAGATCCTTCCTTAGGTTAAGTAAGTTGCAGTCATGGGAAAGTTGTCTCAGAGTAGGCAGAGACGTTTAGTTTATAACAGGAGGCAGAGAGACAGGCATGGAGACCAGAGCAAAACCACACATGCTTTTATGAGGAAAAATCAAAACAGATCTCTCCCCGATCAAAGAATTGAATGTGGAAGAGAGAAAACAAAACCAGAGAGGCAGAGGAATAGTGTCCCTTGAAAAAAATTTATTATAGGAAAGAGCAGAAATTTTAGAAAACATCTAATTTGAGCTCAATAAACCTCAGGAAGCCAAGGATGAGATGAAAACACAATAGACTTTGATGAAAAGGGAGATTATTGTGATAAGGAAAGCTTTTAAGGAAACCGAAATTTAATGACTTTTTAAATGGTTGATAACAGATCTGGAAGCAAAAACGTAACAAAAAAAATACATAGCATATTGCATTCCTTTGTAATTTATGTGGTTACCAGGGTTAATTGACATCTTGTAACCCTCCCACCTTTGGACAGATGTTTTTAGTAGGTCAGAATTTATTTTAAAAATGTGCATCTAACCTCTTTTTTGTGAATAGAAAATTGTAAAATAGATTCCTTTTTTACTACTCTGGCTTTTCAAAGAGACATACCATCAGTGAATGCCAAATGTGCTATTAAAATTTCTTCAAATGTTAATAAATCTTACTTCTTTGAAAATATTTGGTTCTGTTGCCAATTATATGTAGAGCGTAAGCTTTTTAAAGTTACAGGTGTATAAAGAATTAGATACATAACTTTAAGAAGTGAGGAATGAGGCTGATACTCAAAACAGTATTTTGTATTAAAAATGAAATCATAGCCGTAAAATCAACATTAGAAGTAGTAAAGAAGCAAGTTAACCCTGCAGAAAATTTATTAAGAAATGCAGTGGTTTTTAAACTGAGCACCTTAGAGCTACCTGGAAGGGTCTCAGAGGCTGGGGTAGAGCGTGAAGGGGTGAAGGGGTTTCAGGGAGTGGCACCAAGGGCTCCTTAGCCCCACTTCAAACACAACCCCGGCACCTTATTTTTGGTCTCTCTTTTTAAAAATACTTGTAATTTGGTCATCAGCTTTTGTTGGAAATTGTTTCTATGGCTAAAACTATTAGACGACTCCTCATGTTAAATCAAATTAAGAAAAGCTCCCAATGTTTGGAGGAAATGCGCAAAAAAAATGATAATGGTTGGCGGGGAGTGGTGGCTCACGCCTATAATCCCAGCACTTTGGGAGGCCAAGGCAGGTGGATCACGAGGTCAAGAGATCGAGACCATCCTGTTCAACATGGTGAAACCCCGTGTCTACTAAAAATACAAAAATTAGCTGGGCCTGGAGGCACACGCTTGTAGTCTCAGCTACTCTGGAGGCCGAGGCAGGAGAATTGCTTGAACCCAGGAGGCGGAGGTTGCGGTGAGCCAAGATCGCGCCATTGCACTCCAGCCTGGCGCCTGGCAATGGAGCAAGACTCTGTGTAAAAAAAAAAAAAAAAAAAAAAAAGAAAGAAAGCAAGCCTGTTTGAAGGCTGAGACATACCAAATACAATTAATAAAATAAAAGATGAGGAAACACAAATGCTGTCTTGTGTTGTGGTACCGTCATAAAGATGTGTCTATATCCTTATCCATAGATCGCTCTGTAGTTATCCCATCAGGGAGGAAAGACACCACGGCAGCATTTATGTGTGTTTTTTTTGTTTTTTTTTTTTTTTTTTGAGAAGGAGTTTCGCTCTTGTTACCCAGGCTGGAGTGCAATGGCACGATCTCGGCTCACCGCAACCTCCGCCTCCTGGGTTCAGGCCATTCTCCTGCCTCAGCCTCCTGAGTAGCTGGGATTACAGGCAGGCGCCACTATGCCCAGCTAATTTTTTGTATTTTTAGTAGAGATGGGGTTTCTCCATGTTGACCAGGCTAGTCTTGAACTCCCGACTTCAGGTGATCCGCCCGCCTTGGCCTCCCAAATTGCTGGGATTACAGGCGTGAGCACCGCGCCTGGCCGAGCAGTTTATTTAATTCTATCCAGGCTGACTCTAGTCTTCTTGAACTTAACTGTTTTGAAAGAAAAATCTCTGAGTCCCTAAATTTTGTATTGGCAAAATTATTCATAGGTGAAGGCATCAATGAGACTTTTTCCTTTTTTATTTGGTGGGGTAGGGGAGTAAGGGGACACTGAAAAGCCCCAGGATGTAAAATACCTATGAACCCTTTCTCTGGGATATTATCCCACAAGACATTGAAGATGGCCAATAAACGAACCAAAATAAGTAAAAACATAGGGTTACTGTAGTGGGAAAGTATCAACTAGGAAATAATATTTAACTATAAGACGTTGCAAGTCTCCGCAACCTCTACCTCCCAGTTCAAGCTATTCTCCTGCCTCAGCCTCCTGAGTAGCTGGGATTACAAGCCGCCATCACCATACCTGGCTAAGTTTTGTATTTTTAGTAGAGATGGGGTTTCACCATGTTGGCCAGGCTGGTCTCGAACTCCTGACCTCAAGTGATCCACCTGCCTCATCCTCCCAAAGTGCTGGGATTATAGGCGTGAGCCACCACACCCAGCCTGTTTTAAGTCTTAATCTAAGACTCAAGGGTAATCATCAGTATACATTTTTAAAATTGACAATTTTCATATCACTACAGAAGACACACCAAATAGAACATGATGTTAAACTCTAAGAAAACGTGAAAGACAGCAATAAAGATTTCTCCCAAGCCCAAAAGCATGAAACAAGATGAACATAAATACTATTGAACAATTCATATATTTTACATATTCATGATAGTAAACATAAATAGATCAAGGTATTTGAATAAGATAAAATTAACCTTAGTATAGGAAAAAAAACCCAGCAAACAAAATCTTATGTGTTATTTGTAAAGGATACATCTATTAAGAAGGGAAAGATGAAGAAAAAACCCTGTAAGATTGAAACCAAAATGTTGGGTTAATATGTGCATGCAACAACAACAACAAAAAAGCAAAAATCATGACTAAAAGACTCCTATATTCATATTATATAATTAAGAATTAAAAGTATACAAGCATTAAAAGTGATAGAAGGGTCGTTTTATTCCTATGAAAAGTACAAGGCACATTACAGACATAATAGTCAGGAATATTCATGCAATGGTTAACATGTTATTGACATATACGATAAAAGAGTTTTGTATAAGGTACACAAGAAGAAAAAAAAGCCCAGAAGAAGAGAAACATTTTAGCATAGTTTTCTACATTTTTGAAAGATTGAGCAGCCAAAATCAGTGAATCTGGATAATAACATTACTAAGTTTAATTAAATAGACTAAATTGAAATTTGTGTCTTACATATAGTTGAATACTTCTTGCTAAGAGTTCATTGAACAACTATGAGATGTAATTAGATCACAAGGAAAACCTTAATACATTTCCAGTGGGAGAAATTATATGTGCACTTCCTGTTATCTCAAGCCCTCATCACACAGGAAAACAGTGAAATCTAAAAAAAAGAAAAAACCCTCAACTTAAACTTGTGGTTTAAAATATCTTAGAGATATTATAGGTTGGGCTCTGTGGTTCCTGCCTGTAATCTCAGTATTTTGGGAGGTCAAGGTGAGAGGATTGCTTGAGGCCAGGAGTTCAAGACCAGCCTCTGCAATAAATGAGGCCCTGTCTCTGCAAAAGTAAAGCATAAAAAACCCTGAAACAAAAACACCCACCCACACATATATGTATGTCTTAGGAAACGGTGAAAATGAGAGTTCTCCAAATCAGACTCACAGGTACTATAAAAGCAGTGATGAAAGAAATAGATTTCAAATTAAAAACATGAAAGTGAATGATAGGAATTGACAAATGAAAGTGATCAAAGTTTCAATCCAAGTTAGAGGAAGAAAGGAAAATAAAATTTTATGACAACAATAAGAGGGAATAATATTAAGCCAAACATGAACAATTAAAAGACAATATGGAAATTTTCACGAAGTCAATTTTTTCTTTAAATGTTTTTTGATGAGGGAATAAATAAAATAGAAATCTTTCTGTATAATTAAAATAAGTTTGAACATCTCAAAATATGAACTAATTTTGAGGAAACTGTAGCTACAAAGATTTACATTAGATATGGAAAATCTTGAAAGGTAGACTAGCTAAGGACCCGTTTCCAGAGATGTCAAAAGTTACATTTAAGAAAGGATATGAGGGCATGATGGGTGGTTTTATTGGTTAGGGTCTTTCAAATGTACAAAAAACAGAGCAAGAAGATATATGGAAAGTTTCCTTACTCATTTGTAATATAAATAGTCTCAGTAACAGAATTAACACAGCTACTCTCTCTTTACACAAAAATTATAGTCCAACTTGAATTATGAAAATAAAAAGTTTTTAAAATAACACTAGCAAATTGATAACAGCATTCTAGTAAATGAAGATACATTCATGACCAAATTAACAGCATTCATGGAATGCAATAATGATTAGATGTCAGAAATATTTTACTAGAAGGCTGGGTGTGATGGCTCATGCCTGCAATTCCAGCACTTGGGGAGGCCAAGGTGGGAGGATCCGTTGACACCAGGAGTTCAAGACCAGCCTGGCCCACATGGCAAAACTCACCTCTACTGAAAAATACAAAAATTAGCCAGGCATGGTGACTTATGCCTGTAATCCCAGCTACTTGGAAGGCTGAGGCAGAAGAATCGCTTGAAATGGGAAGGCAGAGGCTGCAGTAAGCCAAGACTGGGCCACTGCACTCCAACCTGGGACACAGAGCAAGACTCTGTCTTGAAAAAAAAAAGAAAAAAAGGAAAGAAGAAAGAAATATTTTACTATAATATATATCCACGGATCAAAAAATATCTCAGTAGTAGCAAAAATGGAATCTTAAAATTTAAATTCAATTACTGATGTATAATAATGAGCTAGGAATGGGAAATTCTGCCTTAACAGTATCAAGTTTCTCTTTATTTCTGTCTCAAGCCGAGAGTCTTAAGCACTAGTCCAATGCAGAGCCACTTAGTGAGAATTACAATGGGTTGAGCTGGTTGGGAATGTAACGCACTGCTTCCGAATTTTAGAGGAAGTTAATATTGGAACAGGTCAGATTCACAACATTTCTGGAGCATTTTACCAAGGGAGGCTGATGTATCCTTGATGAATTCTGTTACAACTGTGAATAGTGATCAGGAAGGTGATGGAATCATGCTGTTCTGGCCACATCTACAACGATGAAAGGAAGGAGAAAGATGGAGAAGCTGCTCTTTGAGATCCCAGTGGATGGTGACCATTAGATTGCATTGATTGATTTCCTCAGTAAAACCAGAAGAACCATTTCCTAGAAGAACTTGAAGAAATACAGAAGAGTACTGAAGCCTTTGGCAGGAGGGAAGGGAGGAAAAGAGCTTTGATTTATTGAGCTTCAGCTAGGTTGCTTTACATACTAATCTTGAAAGTTTATAACATCCAAGCCCATAGCCATTATACCTGTAGCATGATTGAATATTTACACACCCTACTCCTTAGATATGCAAAAGATATTTTACAATACAAATTATTGGAAAATATATTATACATACAAAAAAGTATATAAAATATCTATGCACAGCTTAGTGAATAATAAAACAATATATATCTATGCGCCCTCTATCCAGCTTACGTACATATTTTCAGTGCCTTAATGATGAGCCCTGATGTGAAATTCCTCACTTGCCATCGCCACCCTCCCCCACAGCGTAAACTGCCATCCTGAGTTTGTGTTTATCATTCCTTTGCTTATCTTTATGTGTCAGTATCTATGTGTAAATCAACAAACAAAACTGTTTGGTTTTGACTGTTTTAGAACTTTATATGAGTGGGTTTTATATTCTATGTGGCAGCAACGGCCATGGGAACTTCCTTCAGAGACTTCCTTCTGCAAGGGATCAACTGACTAAAAGCTTAGCTGCTGACCTCTGAAATCTATGGGTGTTACTGCCTGTCTCCCATAAGCAGTTCACCGGCAATGACGCATTGTGGTGAGGCTAAGGTAGACTTGGCTGGGTGCAGCGGCTCATGCCTGTAATCCCAGCACTTTAGGAGGCAGGAGTCAAGGATCTTAAGTGGCCAGGAGTTTGACACCAGCCTGGACAACATAGTGAGACCCTGTCTCTACAAAAAAATGGTGGTACACACCTGTAGTCCCAGCTACTTAGGAGGTTGAGGTGGAAGGATCGCTTGAGCCAGGAGTTCGAGGTTACCATGAGCTGTGATCATGCCACTACACTCTAGCCTGGGTGACAGAGGGAGAGTTTATCTCTAAAAATAAAAAATAAAAACATAAAGTAAAAAGCCTGCCGTGGACCAACTTGGCTCAAGGACTCCGTGAATAAACTTGCTTAGGCTGCATGGCAGTCTAAGATGCGTTCCAAGCATTTCTTCCTCTTTTTCACGTGGGGTCAGACTTGCAGTCTGATGATTCTTCTAGACTTTCGCCAGCTCCTGCTCTACCTTCTTTACCACAGGTTATTTCACCTCAGTAAAACTCTTACACATTTAATTCTGTGTTGGTGTCTGCTTCTTAGAGGACTTTGACTGAGACAGTAGTCCTTTTTTTTTTTTTTTTTTTTTTTGGCTTATTTTTGTGTTTCATTCATGCTAATGTGTGAATTTCATTCTTCTTCTCCACTGTATCATATCCATTGTCTGTATGTCATAGTTTATTGAGCTCTTTGTCTGTTGATAGACACTGAGTTGTTTCTTTCTCTCTTTTTTTTTTGCATTATAAGCCAGAGGCTGGAAAAAAATGTCCTATGGGCCAAATCCTCCTGATCCATAAATTTTACGATTTATTATAAAACATAATAACAGTTTTATATTTTTAAATGGTTGGAAAAAAAGAAAAATAATATTTCATGGTATGTGAATATGTGAAATTCAAATTTCAACGTCCATAGAAAAGTTTTATTGGAACATAGTCATGTTTATCTGTTTATGTATTGTCTAAGGGCTGCTTTCTTGCTACAATAGCAAGAAAGTTGACTGGCTGCTGGATGATCCACAAAGAATAAAATATTGACCATTTAGCCTTTACAGAAAAAGTGTACTGACCCCTGCTAAAAACAATGTGGTTATGAGTAATCTTGGATACATCTTTTGCTGCATATGTTTAGGAGTTACTCAGGATATAGCCTTAGGAGAATATCTGGGCCTTAGGACATATACATGTTTCATTTTATTAGTCAATGCCAAATGGTTTTCTAAAGTGATTGCAAAGTATTTTCTCTTCTATCAGTGGTGGGTGTCAGGTCACAGTTGTACTACATTCTTGCCAGTAGTAGGTATTGTCTAATTTTTACCAAATGAGTAGATGTGAAAAGTTTTCTCATTGTGGTTTTAATAGGCATTTCTTTGATTATTAATGCAATCTAAATCGTAATATGCTTCCAATCCATTTGTATTTTCCCTTTATGACATTGCTTTATGTCTTTAATCTATTTTCTTTTGAATTGTTTGTCTTTTTCTTATTGATTCAGGGAAATTCTTTACATATTTTGTATATTAATTCATTATCATTTAATTCATTGATTAAATTAAGTAATTTATGGCCCCAACTTTGTACTGTCTTTATTTGAAATATTTTTAATAGAAAATTTCAATCATATACACAAATAGAAGTTCTTAATTTGGAAGTAGTTGTATTTTAAATACTCTCCTTTTTGTTTCATAATTTTTATGTTTTAAGAAGCCCTTCTTTATTCTTAAATGACAAATATATTAATGTCTGTTATCTTTTGAAAATTTTATAATTTTCCTTTTCATTTAAGTTTTGTGATGTCTTGGGGTTGATTTTTGGTATTATATGATATACACATACAATTTCATTTTTAAAATATGGATTATCGTAGTCTCTGAGCCATTCATTTAAAAATGCACTTCTTGGCCTGGCGCCGTGGCTCACGCCTGTAATCCCAGCACTTTGGGAGGCCGAGGCGGGTGGATCATGAGGTCAAGAGATCGAGACCATGTTGGTCAACATGGTGAAACCCTGTCTCTACTAAAAATACAAAACTTAGCTGGGCATGGTGGTGCGTGCCTGTAATCCCAGCTACTCAGGAGGCTGAGGCAGGAGAATTGCTTGAACCCAGGAGGCAGAGGTTGCGGTGAGCCGAGATCGCGCCATTGCACTCCAGCCTGGATAACAAGAGTGAAACTCCGTCTCAGAAAAAAAAAATGCACTTCTTTTTTCTCTTGATTGGCAATTGTTCCTATAGAAAATTTCATATAAGTGTGGATTTTTTTCTAGACCCTAGTCATTCTATTTGTCTGTTTATCATTTCTGATTGACTTCTCGTTATGGTAGCTACTTAGGTTAATAATATATCTTCACATGTGCCTTCTGCCTTGGTCTCTGTCAGTAGCGTTTTTCTTTTTTTTTTTTGGCCCTTAACTTTCCCATATAAATTTTAAAATCAACCTTCCAGTTATGAAATATCTTCTTGGATTTTAATTTTGAGTGACACTGAATCTATAGTTTGGGAGGGAACCATTACGTACAATATTGAATCTTCCTATCCAAGAACATCATACATTTCTTCAATCATTTACCTTTCTAAAGTGTCCTCCAATAAGTACTGCATTTTTTTCTCAAGCCTTACCTACCTTACGCTAGATTTCTTCCTATATTCGATTCTATTCATATTCTGTATTCTTTTTATTTTTAGCTGCTTTGTAAGTGGTATCTTTTTACTTTCAATCTTTCTATTTTCCTAGTTTTAGCTGTTTTCTATGAAGAGTAGATAGTTGAATGTTTTCGTCAATAATCTTGGTCTTTATCCCCGGTTATCTTTGATTGTGTGTTCACCATTTCCCTTGAAGTATCATTTGTGAAGTTCCCTAAGGCTTAGCGTGGATGTGCTCTCCTCCAGAGAGGTTTTCATTCATCTGCAAAGCACTGAGGCCATCCGAATGCTTATATCTTACTGATGAATGGAACCTTTAATCACTTATGACTTCATTTTTCTTTAGTGATGCTTTCTGTTTTAAAGTCTATTTTGACAATTTTATTTTGGTTAGTAGTTTTTTATTTTCAGATTTTCTGTGTCTGTATGTTTAAAATGTGTTTTATAAACAACGTGCAGCAGATGTTTTTATCCTTATTGACAGTATTTGTCTTCTAACTAGAGAGTTTAGTCCATTTGTAATGTTTGTGATTACTGATGTATGTATATGTGTAATCATACCACCTTATTATGAATTTACTATGTAACTTTCTTTGGCTTCTTTTCATTTCTTTCCTCCTATTACTATTTTTTAGCTGAGCAGTGATTCTTTTGTGATATAAGTCAGATCATGCTGCTGTCTTCCAATCCCATTACTTGTTTCTCCTTTTTCTCAGACCGAAAGCCAAAGTTTGTACGGAAGCCCATAGGACCTACGTGATCTGACCTTTTGCTTTTCTTGGACCATTCTCCTTGCTCTGTCTGTTCTAGACAGATTGGCTACCTTGGTTTTCTCTGAACACCAGAACATACTCTTAAGACCTTTGCACCTGCCGTTTCCTCTACCCAGAACTTTCTTCTCCCAGACATCCTTTGGCTTCCTGCTCACATTCTCAGATCTCTGCTCATATGCCACCTTAACACTGAGGCTTTTCCTGTCCATTCTACATAAAATAGCAACCTCCTGCACTTCCCAATCCCTCCTTAGCACTCGTCACCCTCTGATTTATGACATACTTTCTTGTTTACTTGTGATGTGTGTGTGTCTTATCTACAAGAATGCAAGATCCATGGATGAAGGTTCTTTGTAGTGTCTGCAGCATTGTCTTGTATGTTGTAGGAGCTTAGCATTTGTAGAATCAATCCTTTTTTTTTTTTTTTTTTTTTTTTTTGAGACAGAGTCTTGCTCTGTCACCCAGGCTGAAGTACAGTGGGCGCGATCTTGGCTCACTGCAACCTCCGCCTCCTGGGTTCAAGTGATTTTTCAGCGTCAGCCTCCTGAGTAGCTAGGGCTACAGGCATGCACCACCATGCTGTGCTAAATTTTTTTTGTACTTTTAGTAGAGACAGGGTTTCGCCATGTTGTTCAGACTGGTCTGAAACTCCTGGCCTCAAATGATCCACCCTCTTCAGCCTCCCAAAGTGTTGGGATTACAGGCATGAGCTACCGTGCCCTGCTTAATAAATCTCTTTTGATTAAAAGTTCAGTCATTCAAATTCTTTCTCCTTGCTTGTCCCCAAATGATTTGGGCCTACAGTGAGAGATTTTAAGTCCTGATGGCCCTGGAGAAAGGATGGCCATCTCAGTCAGTGCAAGAGTAAGATATGCTGTCTTCTGTGTCCTTACTGGTTTTTCTGCTGGGTGACTGGTCTTACCCTGTTCCTGGATCCCTGACACTGTCTGCTTTGGTGTGACTAAGTCATGTGGTACTTTGGGATCGTGCATGAACACCTAACACTGAAAACTGTGGCATGGGTCATTTTCCTTTGATCCTGAGGCCCATGTTCTGCAGCGACTCTATAGGTATATACCTGTATGCCCTTTCAATCCCTCTGGGGTCTCCTCTGGCACACATGGAACTTCCAGATCCCCTTCACGGTTGGAAAAATCAGAGATCTGCTACCTCTTTTGCTCAGAGCTGCCTTCTTATTTCTATGACACTTGAGGTGTGTTTTCAGGCTGAGTATGGGGCTTTCTCTAGATCTGCAGCTTTCCTCACACTGTGTCCAGGGAAGCAACCTGGACACGGTATTCTTGAATTCTTCCATACCCAACTACAGTAAAGGTTTTGCCCCTCTACCTCCAGGTTTCACCCTAAGAGAAACCGATGAGCACTCTTGTATCTTCCATTCGCCTCTTGCTTCATCTCTCTTTTCCCTACATTCCAGTGGGCCACAAAGGATGGCATTTCCCCTTTCCTCATGGCAGAAACTTCCCTGACTTCATATCTGAGTTCCCCCACTGTCCACAGTTTATGGTACAGCTATCTCCTCCAAGTTGGCCAGCATTGCCTCTGATATGTAAACAAGAAGTATTTGGAGTTAAGGTCACCTTTCCTCTGGTTTTATTTTATTTTTTAAGCTTGGCTTTCAAAACCATTGCCCCTCTGTAGAATCCAAGATTATATAAGATTATTAAGTCTCTTCTTTCTGTTTGCATTCTTTCTATAACGGCATTAATAAATACAAATCAACACATATACACATGAAAAGAGAATGGATGTGGTGACCAAGGACTGCCTGATGTAAACTCAGTTATGTAAAATGTCAGTGTCTGATTTCTATCTGCTCAAACTCATGTTTTAACATATTAATAAGACTTAATTCCAGCACTTTGGGAGGCTGAGGTGGGCAGATCACCTGAGGTCAGGAGTTCAAGACCAGCCTGACCAACATGGCGAAACCCTGTCTCTATTGAAAAAATACAAGAATTAGCCAGCTGTGGTGGCAGGAGCCTGTAATCCCAGCTACTTGGGAGGCTGAGGCAGGGAGAATTCTTTAACCCAGGCAGCGTAGGTTGCAGTGAGCCAAGATCTCACCACTGCACTCCAGCCTGGGTGACAGAGCGAGACTCCGTCTCCAGAAAAGAAGCATTTAATTGACATAATGACTTTAACATAATTAGCTTGTTCTTGATATGTAATAAATGTGCTTGATACTGGCTGCTGTTTTAATGTTTATAAAATGTCCCCAAATGATGCCATCATTTTGAAGGTGAGACTCTATTTGCACCCTTATGAGCTATTTAACCTCATGCCTTCCAAACTATTGACTGAGATTACTCTCTAACCTTAATTCAATATCAGGTTCCTTGAGAGCAGACACCATAACTTAGGCCTGCTTGTCTTTGTTGGTGCACAGTAGGTCCATTCATTCCACGTTGTTTATGTAGTACATGCCAGGCCCATGCTGGGTACTGGGCACATGAAGTAGAATAAGCATCAGCTCCTGCCAGAGCGAGACAAGCAATGCACTCAAGTATTACAGCTGCTGTGATCAATTGCCAAGGCAGCCAGAAAACATTTCACGCAAAAGTGACCATAAAGCTGTGCTTTGAAAGATGAGTGGTGTTTGCCAGGTAGACCGAGCGTGGAAGGACTTTCCTGGGGCATGAGCGGAGTTGTGTGGACAAAGCACTGAGGTGTGAGATACAAAAAAGCAGTCTCAGGGAACCGCAAATGCAGTGTGGGTGAAGCCTTGGAGAATAGCAGTAGGTGGGGTTCAAGAACCTGACAGGGGCCAGATCACAGCAGTAGCACTTGAGTGATCTTAGACAGAGGAGGTGCATGATCGGATTTGCCATTACCAAAGTTTTCCTTAGCCGGAAGGTGAATACCAGATTGGAAGGAATCAGGACTGGAGGAAGGGAGACCACTAAAAAGACTATGAAAACAGTGGAAAACAAAAGACGAATGTAGAATTACGAGTTTTGGGGCCTGACTGGTTTCTTCTAAAATGCTTGTTTTTCTGCAATGATGCTAATAGTAATGATTGAGGACCTAGTATGTGCTGGGAATTCTGATTAGTTCTATATATACTGTTTAACATTTTTTATTATGACTACTCCATTAGGTAGGGACTATTATTATCTTAATTTATAAATAGGAAAACCCAGGGCACTGAGTGTTTGAATAAGTGGGTGACCCAAGGTCACCCAGCTAGTGAGTTGTAGAGCTGGGATCAAACCTAGGAAGCACAGCTCGACAACTCTTCCACAGGTCCATTCCACAGAGAATAGACCTGTGTAGAATCAGAGAAATATCTTCTAGCTGCAATGCTTACAGCCAATGACATTTAAAAAAATTGTGGTAAGCACATACAACTTAAAAAAACTACCATCATAACCATTTTAAAGTCTGCAGTTCTGTGTAATTAAGTAGATTCATCTTGTTGTGCAAGCATTACCATTATCCACCTTAAACTCTGCATTTTGCAAAACTTAAAACTGCATACTGATTCAAAAACAGTACCCCATTCCCTGCTCCTCTCTGCCCCTGGCAACCACCATTCTACTTTCTGTCTCTATGAATTTGACTATTGTGGGTACCTCATATAAATGAAATCTTATAATATTTGTCTTTTTGTTAGTGGTTTATTTTACTTAGCATGATGTTCTCAAAGTTCATTCATATTGTAGCATGTCAGAATTTTTTTTTCCTAAGACTGAAAAATTTTCCACTGCATGTATATACCGTATTTTAGTTGTCTGTTCATTTGCTGGGTTTCTTCCATGTTTTCTCTATCGTAAATAATGCTATCAAAATGGGTGTAGAAATAACTTTTAAAGACTCTGCTTTCAAATCTTTTGGATACCCACCATAAGCGGAATTGCTGAATCATATGGAAATTATAAATATACTTTTTTTTTCTGAGACAGGGTCTCTCTATGTTGCCCAGGCTGGTCTCAAACTCCTGGGTTCAAGCAATATTCCTGCCTTGGCCTCCCAAAGTGCTAGGGTTACAGGCCTGAGCCACCACGTCTGCCCATATACATTTTTGCTTCTAGTTTCTCTTGTGATTTCGATTGCTTAAGAGTATGTTGACTAATTTCCACAGATATATGAATTTTCCAGTTTTCCTTTTGTCATTGATTTCCAACTTTATCTTGTAATCAAATAAGATATTTTGTATAATACATATCTTTTTAGCTTTATATTGAGATGGAGTATGTGGCCTAACATATGATCTATCTTGGAGAATGTCCATGTGTACTTGAGAAGAATGTATACACTGTTGTTGTTGGGTGGAGTTTTCTGTACATGTCTGTTAAATCCAGTTGGTTCATTGTGTTGTCCAAGACCTCTGTCTCCTTTCCTATCTTCTGTCTGGTTGTTCTACCCATTTTTGAGAATGGGTGTTGAAGCATCCAATTATTATTGTAAAATTATCTTTTCCTCCTTTTAATCCTGTCAATTAAAAAAATTTTTATTTATTTGCTTTTTTTTTTTTAGACAAATAATCTTACTCTGTCACCCAGACTAGAGTGCAGTGGCATGATCTTGGCTCACTGCAACCTCTGCCTTCTGGTTCAAGTGATTCTTGTGTCTCAGACAACTGAGTAGCTGGGACCACAGGTGTGCACCATCATGCCTGGCTAATTTTTGTATTTTTAGTAGAGACAGGGTCTCAGCCTCCTGAGTAGCTGGGACCACAGGCATATGCTGCCATGCCTGGCTAAGTTTTGTATTTTTTGTAGAGACAGGGTCTCAGCTTCCTGAGTAGCTGGGGCTACAGGTGTTTATCATTATACCTGGCAAATTTTTGTATTTTTTGTAGAGGCAGGGTGTCGGCCTCCTGAGTAGCTGGGATCACAGGCATGCACCACCTAGAGACAGGGTTTCAACATGTTACTCAGGCTGGTCTCAAACTCCTGACCTCAAGTGATCCACCTGCCTTGGCCCCCTAAAGTGCTGGGATTACAGGGATAAGCCACCACACCTGACCAATCCTGTTAATTTTTGCCTCATGTGTCTTGATGGTCTCTTGTTAGGTGTGTAACTACTTATAGTTGCTATGTTGTCCTGGTGTGTTGAACCTTTCTTTTACTGTATAATGTCCTTCTTTGTCTCTTGTAATTTTTTAAATTTAAAGTTTATTTTGTCAGATGTTAGTATATGCATTCCTGGTCTCTTTTGGGCATTATTTTCACAGAATATCATTTTCCAACCTTTCATTTTCAAACTATTTGTGTTTTTGATTTAAAATGAGTCTTTTGTAAATAGTATATAATTAAATTATGTTTTTAAAATCTGTTTTGGCAATCTCTTGTCTTTTGATTGGAGAGTTTAATCCATGTACATTTAAATTAATTACTGATTTGGAGGGACTTCTGTCATTTTGCTATTTGTTTTCTACATACCTGATACCTTTTTCTGTCTCTCATTTCCTGCTTTACTGTATTCTTTTGTGCTTAGTTGACTTTTTGTAGTAAAATGTTTTAATTTTCTTATAATTTCCTTTTGTGTATATTCTGTAATTTTGTTCTTTGTAGTTATTATGGATTACATTTAATATCCTAAACTTAAAACAGTCTAATTTGAATTTATACCAACTTCAATAACAGACAAAAAATCTGCTCCTTTGTGGTTCCAACCCCATCTTTTCATTTATTAATGTCACATAATTACATCTTTATATGTTATGTGTCCAACATTATAAAATAACAATTGTTTTTATTCATTAATCTCTTAAATTATGTAGAAAACAAATGTGGAGTTACAAACCAAAGTTACAGTAATACTGGCTTTTAGACTAATAGTTATTTTCTAAAAAATGTTTTAGTCTCTTAAATCGTGTTAAAAACAAAAAGTAGAGCTATAAACTGTTGTTATAAAATACTAGCTTTTCTAACTGCCCATGTATTTGCCTTTGCTGAGATCTCTTTGTTTCTTCATATAACTTCAAGTTACTGACTAGTATTTTGCAGCCTGTAGCACTTTATTGAACATTTCTTGCAGAGCAGATCTAGTGGTAACAAACTCCCTCAGGTGTGTGTGTGCGTGTATGTTTGTGTGTGTGTGTAGGTGTGTGGGTGTGTGCACCTGTAATATATCACCCCACTGCCTTCTGTTCTCTGTTTCTGATGGAAGATCTGATGTTAATCATATTGAGGACCCCTGACATGTGATCATTTCTTCTCTCTGCTTTCAAGAGAGAGAAAGCAGAGAGAGCAGAGAGAAGAAATCATCCCTTTGTCTTTTCACAGTTTAATTACAACGTGTCTTTCTGTCGACCTTTTTTAGTTTATCTTATTTGGAGTTTCTTGAGATTCTTGGATATTTATACGTATGTCTTTCATTAAATCTAGGAAGTTTGCAGCCGTTATTCCCTTGAACAAACTCTATGCCCCATTTTTTCTTTCTTTTCCCCGGGACTCCTACAATGCATTTTTTTGGTCTGCTTTATGGCATCCTACGTGTCCTTTAGGCTCTGGTCACATTTCTTCATTCTTTTTTCTTTTGTCTTCTCAGGCTCAGTAATTTCAGTTGTCCTAACTTCAAGTTCACTGATTTTTGCTTTTTCCTCCTTGGATCTGTTTTTGACTCCCTCTAGTGAATTTTTTTTTAAAATTTCAGTTACGGTACTTTATAGTTCTAGAGTTTCTTTTTGGATTTTCTCTTTATTAATTGCTCTGTTTTGTTTGTACATCATTTTTGGACTTTCTACTTTTATTTTTTTAAGTTCTTTGAGCATCTTGAAGACAGTTATTTTAATGTCTTTGTCTAGTAGGTCTGCTATCTGTTTTTTCTTTGACATAGTTTCTGTTGGTTTGTTTTTCTCCTTTGAGCAGGCCATACTTTCCTGTTTCTCTGTATGCCTTGTTATTTTTGTTGCTGTTGAAAATTTGAATGTAATAGTATGGTAACTCTGGAAGTCAGATTCTCTGCCTCCCTAAGGCTTTGCTTTTTTTTACTTTTATTTTGTTTAAAAATGTTTTAGGCTGTCCCTGTGCCAGGAATCAGCCTCAGGTGTAAACTTAACATCATCCTCTCACATCTTTTCTGAGCTGGTGCCTTTTTTTGGGCATGTACAGTAATTTTCTAATTTCTCCTGTTTATGCAATTGATTTTGAATGTCCTAATTTGTAACATCTAGCTCCTTAAAGGAGAAAAGATGAAAATAAAGGGAAGAAAAAAGCACCAACCTTTTCAATCCCCCTGGAAGTCACTTCAGCAAGAGGAGGAGGCTCTTGCAACAATGAGGACGGGCTTGCAATAACGGGAAGGAGTACAATAATGGGGAGGGAGTGCAACAATGGGAGGGACCTGCAACAATGGCTGTCCACCTTTATATCTGCACCTCCATGAGCAGAAGCAGCAATCAGCAATCAGAACGTGTATCCCCAATTTTTGGAGGACAGGCTTCTCATTGCCAATCCTGGCTCCTGAAAGCTGCATGCCAACTGCTTCAGGAAAATGTGCACCATGGAACTGATAGTAGGCAGGGATGGGTAGCCACTGCTGAGCTAAGAGCTGGCATTGACTGAAACTGCAATTGACCATCCAAGCCTTCCTCTGAAGTTGCAAGTCTTCAGTAGACTCCAGTGCTGCAAAATAGTTACATCAGCCAATTCTGCTAGGGCAATTGTTGTCTAGGTGGCTGATCTCTGGTGCACACTACATCATCGTTTTCTCAGAATTCAGCAGATCTGTTTTGATGCATTTTTGTCCATCAACTCTTGACTAGCATGTGGAGGGAAATGGTGTGGGTGCTAGTAGAAAGCTAGATGATGATAAGGAAAGGCTCATCCATTCCAGAAAAGAATGTGTGAAGGGTCAATTTTTTTTAAAAACTCATCTCGTTGATACAATTGATGTTTCATTCTGGCTTATTGGAAATCTTGCACAGAAAATTGTTTTGTGACATTGGAGAAATTTTTTTGTGGCCATTACAGCAGACTGAGATGGAAGACATTATGATTAATCTGAGTGAATATTATAAAAGTCCTTTTTTTTTGGCCGGGTGTGGCGGCTCATGCCTGTAATCCCAGCACTTTGGGAGGCTGAGGTGGGCAGATCACAAGGTCAGGATTTCGAGACCATCATGGCCAACGTGGTGAAACCCCATTTCTAATAAAAATACAAAAAAATTGCTGGATATGGTGGTGCATGCCTGTAGTTCCAGGTAATAGGGAGGCTGAGGAAGGAGAATTGCTTGAACCCAGGAGGCAGAGGTTGTGGTGACCTGAGATCGCGCCACTGTGCTTCAGCCTGGTGACAGAGCAAGACTGTATCAAAAAAAAAGTTCTCTTTTTGTTTTTCTTAAAAAAAAAAAAAGCCTGATACATTTTTCAACAGGCTATTACATATTTCTGAAAACACGTTTTTTTCCTTTTTCTTCTTTTTAGTGATTATGTTTAAAATCTAATTCTGAATTATTAAAAAAGCCAGTGTGCTAATTACCCTAAATCACATATATATATTTTTAAAGGAAATACTTATTTGTTAATTGTGGAAATTAGCCAAACTTTCCTACATGATTCTGCTGGACACCAGCAGAGATGCAGTGGGATTCTTTGGTGCCTGGGTAGCCTCTGCCAGTGCTAATCAGCCAACTTGGCTCATTAGCAACAGAGAGAAGGTTTTGAGACTCAAGGTAGCTTTAAAAGCTTCATACCTTGTAAAATCCAATTACTATTTAGAGTGAATGGTGGTGTTAAATATAGTTGTTCCTCTATAAAAGGTATAAAAGCATCACTTAATTGGAATTGAATGCAGATTCCAAAAAAATGCATCTTGATTAGAGGGGGAGAAAAGCAAAAGAGCCTAGCTTCCTTAGTTTCTTTAGTTTGTTGATCTATGTTTATATCTATAGCTGTAGCCACAAACATGTTCACAAACGTACCTATATGTACATGCGCGGTCAGAGAAGGGATGTTTCTAATGGTGTTACAATTAGCTGCTTCCTGGCAATTTCTAATTAAAGCAGAGATGCTAAGGCAGCTCCAGGTTTGTATTTCGTGCTGTTGTGAACATTAAGGTTTCTAACTCTAGCTTTGAACATGACTTGGGCTCTCGGTGGTGCTGGGAGAGACTTCAATAGAGGTCCCAATTTCCCTTTTGGGGACAGGTGGTACACTGAATCACTTACGTGGTTCCTTCTCCTAGGCAGTCTTCCCTGCTCGCCTCCTTTTGTGTAAATTAGATGCTGATTCCAAGAATGGTAGCTTGCGAGGTGGGGCAATGTTGTGTTGCTGGGTGGGTGGCTTTTCTTGGGATGAACATCTTCCTGGTGATGTCATCTACTTTTAGGCTGAACAAGATGGAAACGAGGCAACAGACCCACAGGCAGGAAGCAGGTGTCAGATAATCTGCTTGTTCACACTCTAAAATGCGTCTCAGAGTGGCACTGAGAGGAATTGGTCAGTGACAGGGAGGGTCCAGAAAGGCACAAACCCTCTTCCAGACAGGATTTGGAGCTTAGCAGAACGGCTTGGGGCAGCCTTCACCAGGCAGACGAACCCCGTCTGCACCTAAGGAAGTGTCAAGACATTCCAGCCCAAATCCTACAGGGCCAGGGAATCAGGGAGTCAACCAAAAAGAAATATTTATTGAGCATCCACGTTGCTAGGTGTAGGTAAGATAAACAGAAGAAAGAGGCTGGGCACGGTGGCCCATGCCTGTAATCCTAGCACTTTGGGAGGCTGAGACAGGGGGATCACTTGAAGTCAGGAGTTCAAAACCACACTGGCCAACATGGTGAAACCCTGTGTCTACTAAAAATACAAAAAATTAGTGGGCTGTGGTGATGCATGCCTGTAATCCCAGCAACTTGGGAATCTGAGGTGGGAGAATCACTTGAACCAGGGTGGTGGGGGCTGCAGTGAGCTGACACTGTGTCACTGCACTCCAGCCTGGGTAACAAAGTGAAAAAAATAAAAAAAAGAAAAGAAGACAGAACTGGCAGTGGAAAGGAAGAAGTTTATTTAATTTCAGTTTCTTTGATAAGTTTTAATATTAAAGACTCCAAATTGGAAACTGTATTGGGTAATCCTGATGAACAGAAAAAGGGCATCTTTGAAATTTCCCGAATATATTTTTGTTAAGAAAGTACACTTGGCCAGGTGTCGTGGCTCAAACCTTCAATCCCAGCACTTTGGGAGGCCAGGAGTAGGTGGATGACCTGAGGTCGGGAGTTTGAGACCAGCTTGGCCAACACAGTGAAACCCCATCTCTACTAAAAGTACAAAAATTTAGCCGAGTGTGGTGATGCAGGCCTGTAATCCCAGCTACTTGGAAGGCTGAGGCATGAGAATCACTGGAACCCGGGAGGCGGAGGCTGCGATGAGTTGAGCTGGCGCCACTGCACTCCAGCCTGGGTGGCAGAGTGAGACTCTGTCACACACACACAAAAGTACTGTCACTTACCCTGAGCTAAGAAGTCACCTGTAGTTTGCCACTGGTTTAGAAAGTGGATGTTCATGTGGTTTCTCTCCCATATTCCTTGTGGGGCTCTTCCTCCCACTTCCCTCTCCTCCTCCATGGAGTCGTAACACGCCCAGGACGTGGATGGCTGGGCAGGGCCTCCTCGACTCTTGTGTTTCCTCCCAAATGTGATCAGTCTTTAAAATATTATGCATTATTATAAGCTAAAGGAAAACAAAAGAAAAATAATCATCTGTGATTTTCGGTGTTTCCATTTTTCTTTCTTTTTAAGACATATTTAAAAAAATATTCATCTCTACTGATTTTAGTCTTCTAATAAAATAATACAAGTTCATTAGAGAAAATTTAGAAGTGACGAACAAGTGGAAGAAAATGAAGTTTCTTGGAAATCTCACTGTCATGATTACTGTGATCACGCCAGCTTGGGACATTAGCGGCCTAGTTCTGATCCACAGACTCAATCAGTCCCAAGACTTTTCACAGATTCAGTTGGAGTCAAATGAAGTGTGCCCACATGAGGGGACAGCAGGGCCTGTGTGGCTTCACAGATGGCTGTTTACCACTCATAGTATGGGCATCTCTTTTCCTCTTGGCAGGAAACGTTCCTTGGAGCCAAGAGACAATATCTGTTAATTTTTCTCCTGGACCCCAACACTTTGACATCTTTATATTGTTATCTTGTTTGCCTGTTATCCTGTTAGCCAGAACCCCTGGAATTTAGACACACTGGCAATAAGGTCTCAAACCCATCCTAACCCAACATGTCTAAGACAGAATCTTTGACTTTTTTTTTTCCCCCAGGCATTTGCTGCTTCCACTGTTTCCTGTCCCACTTTGTGGGTCTCCCGCTATCCAGTTACACAAGCCAAAAACCTTGAAGTAATTCCTGACACTTTCCTCTGCCTTATTCCTGGCCCCTTGCAATTTTATGACCATCAGCTGTCAACTTTACTCCCTCACTTATCTCTCTTGTGTAGATTGGATGTACCCACTTCTCCTTCCATCATATTCCTGGTCATCATCTCTTACCTGGACCACCATACTAGAAAGCCTTGTAATTTGTCTGCATATTGTACCCAGCTGAACTCCAGGCCTCCTCCACCCTGTAGCCATAATTGTCTTTCTAAAATGCAAACCTCGAGCACGTCATCATTATCTTGTATATAACCCTTTAGAGGTTGTTCTATTTTCTTGGAGTCAAGATGAAACTCCAGGCCAGGTGCGGTGGCTCACACCTGTAATCCAAGCACTTTGGGAAGCTGAGGCAGGTGGATCACAAGTTCAAGAGATTGACACCATCCTGGCCAAAATGGGGAAACCCTGTCTCTACTAAAAATATAAAAATTGACTGGGCGTGGTGGCGTGTACCTGTAGTCACAGCTACTTGGGAGGCTGAGGCAGGAGAATCACTGAACCTGAGAGGTGTAGGTTGCAGTGAGCCTAGATCGCTACTGCACTCCAGCCTGGTGACAGAGCGAGATTCTGTCTCAAAAAACAAAAAAAGATGAAACTCCAGAGCGTGGCCTTTGCAGTCCTCCATGGTTTTCCCCATCTCTTATTTCATACCATCCACCCCAATTCCTTTTGTCACGTTTCCCCCTCTCCATTTGTAAAATACCTTTGTACTTTATTAGCGGTGTCTTTTTTTATAACAAGTTTTCACTTTTAATATTGCTAAATTAGTCTAATACTTTATGGATTCTGGATGTTTTTTTGCTTCTCAAGAAGACCTTCCTCATTCCAAGACTATACAAATATTCCCTTATATCTTCTCTTACAGTTTTGGTTTTTATATTTGACTTCTTACTCTATCTTTAGTTTTAATGGTGTGAGGTAAAGTAGAATCCTTATTTTTTTCCAAATGGCATTTACTGACTATTTTGTCCCCCATCTCTAACCCCCTGTATTAGTCAGGGTTCTCTAGAGGGACAGAACGAATAGGACAGATGTATGTATAAAGGGAGTTTATTAAGGAGTATTGACTCATAATCACAGGGTGAGGTCCCACGATAGGCCGTCTGCAAGCTGAGGAGCAAAGAAACCATCTGAGTCCCAAAGCTGAAGAACGTGGAGTCCAGTGTTCGAGGGCAGGAAGCATCCAGCATGGGAGACAGATGAGGCTGGAAGACTCAGCCAGGCCAGTCCTTCCATGTTCTTCTGCCTGCTTTATTGTAGCAGAGCTGGCAGCTCGTTAGACGGTGCCCACCCAGACTGAGGTGGCTCTGCCTTTTCCAGGTGTCTCAAATGTTAATCTCCTTTGGCAACACCCTCACAGACACACCCAGAAACAACACTTTGAATTCTTCGATCCAATCAAGTCGACACTCAGTATTAACCATCACACCCCCTCTTTCTCCATGAAATATCACAAAGTAAATTCCTATATAGCTGTGTTTCTGGAGTAATAATTTTCTCCACTGATCTCTTTATTTTCTTTTTCCTTCTGACAAAAAAAGACACACATTACTATAATTTTGCAATATGTTTTGAATTCTGATAGTGTTAGTTCTGCCAAGTTGTTCTTATTTTCAAAATGTTCTTCATTACTAGTGTACACTTTTTCTTCACTACGATTTTTAGATTTCTATAGATTCAGAATTGTCAAACAGCTGTCAAATTCTATGATAAGTTCCGTGGTGGTTTTCACTGGGATTGAATTGAATTTATGGATTAATTTTGGAGATAAATTGTCATCTTTATGATAAGTTCTTTCTATCCAAGAACATGTAATATTCATTTGTTTCTTCAGTAAAGATTTGTAATTTTCATGTGTCTTGCATTCTTCTAGTTTAATGTTATTTCCAGGTATATTTACATTTCTATTGCTTTCGTGGAGGCAATCTTTTCTGTTATATTTGCTGTTTAATTATTGCTTGTATATTGGACAGACACAATTTTTTTGACTATCATGCGTCTGATATATTACTGAACTCGTTTACTAGTTTAATAGCTGTCTTTATCTGTTTCATGATGCTCCAACAGAATACTGCAGACTACGAAATACATACACAGAAAAGCCAACATACCGTTGGCTCACGGTTCTGGAGACTCAGAAGTCCACCTTCAAGGTGCCAGCATCACGTGAGGCCTTTTGCTGCTTCATACATGGCAAAAGGCAGAAGGACAAAAACACAGAGGCCCCTCCAGAAAGTTCTTTCATTAAGGCATAAAACGCACTCACAAGAGTAGAGCCCTCATGGCCTGATCACGTCTTAAAGGCCCTACCTCCCAAAACTGTTAGATTGGCAATTACATTTCAACATGAGTTTCGGAAAAAACAAGCATTCAAACATTCAATAGCTTCTCTGTGGCCTTGTCTTGGACTTCGGCCAAGCAGTTATATCATATGAAAACAACCACCACTTTGTCTCTTCCTTCCCAATACTAATATCTTATTTCTTTTTTTGTTTATTGGAGGTTGGGGAGATTGGTAACTGGACACCTATTAAGAAGCAACTGCACTAGATTGATGGGCAGAAATGAGTGGCTGAACTTGGTAGCCACTGATGTAGAAACAGAAGCAGCTGAATGACTGCCAGTGCTTGGAAGCTGGATATAGGGGTTCCAGAGGATATAGGGGTTCCGACAGGAAAGAGAACTTTATTTGTAAGGACAAACAATGTTAGGAGGCTGAGGTGGGTGGATCACGAGGTCAGGAGGCTGAGACCATCCTGGCTAACACGGTGAAATCCCGTCTCTAATAAAAATACAAAAAATGGCCAGGCGTGGTGGCACGTGCTTGTAGTCCCAGCCACATGGGAGGCTGAGGCAGGAGAATTGCTTGAACCCAGGAGGTGGAGGTTGCAGTGAGCCAAGATCGTGCCACTGCACTCTGGCCTGGGCGACAGAGCAAGACTATCTCAAAAAAAAAAAAAAAAAAAAAGAATGAATGAATTCGGTTTTAGGCAGGTAGAGTTGATGGCACCATGGGGCATTCAAGTGAAAGATCCAGCAGGTGTCTGGGTAATTATAGATTAGGATGAATCCTTATTTTAGACAAATAGCTGCTCCCTCTGAAATCACTTGGGTTTCCACCTCACTATATCAAGTGTGTGTTAGTACTGGGCGGGGCATCAGATCAAGTGGTGTAGGTGAGATGTGTGGGCAACATCTTTGCTATTGAGAAGAGGGGTCTCTCAGCAAATGAGCATATGGCAGGTGTGTGTGTCAGCCAAATCCCAAATTACTTGTTGTCGGTTCCTGGGACAATGTCAGATTTCGATTCTGGATCTGAGCTGGTCGGTGAGGATGATGATAAAGTTTTCAGCCTGTGAATTTGGATTTCTTACTTCCAAATGTCCATGACGTTATAATGCCAAATTTTTAAAAAAGGTTATTTTTGCAAGTCTAGGATAGGATGATTGGTGGCAGTGGCAGAGCAGGGGAAAAGGAGTAATTGACTAAGTCCCCAGTGCATTTGGAGATAGGTCAGAACTTGGATATTGTGGAAAACTTGTCCCTTCCTCTCTGACACTAGTTAATGATTTGTCTCCACGGCTGTGTTTAGACCTCAGGCTGTCATCACCTCTGATGTGGTTCCTGTAGATCAAAGAGGGAAACAGTGCCCAGCCATGTCACTGCCTGTATCACTTGCACAGAGGCCCTTAGCTCTGACTTCTAGGGTACCTGGCTGGGCTTCTGCACATCATTACCCAGATTAATGAGGACAGATGGGTTTTTGTATAATCAGCCTCACTTTGCTGCCAATCTGGTTTCGTCGCCAGGTGGAATATTTCAGTAATGAATAATTACAAATATAGCAACCAATTCTGAATTAGGGGGAAAAAACAATGACAGGGTGTTAAAGTGTGGAAATAAGAAGATCTTGCGTTATTGTGCACTGGGCTTGCCTGAGGGTGGGCAGGCAGTTCAAGATACTAGGCTGTGGTTCCAGTTACCTTAATAACAGTCACAAAGGAAAAAAAAATGAGGAACATCACTCTTACTTTCCCTTAAAATCTCCCCCTCCTTTCACAGTTCTCAGCAACCCAAGCTGCACCTGTGATAAAATTGCAACCACTCCAGGGTACTACTGGGACTCATTCATTATGAAAACGGGAAATATTCAAGATTTGGGCACATGAGGGGCTTACATTTCCATCTGTTGAGACTAGGAGGAGAGAAGCAGGGCTGGGCTGAGAAGAGAGAGAGATGTAAGTTGGGGGTGGGGAGGACGGCTTGCTCTGACGGTGGGTGGGCGTGTCTGGCTGTGGCACGGGAGCTGAGCAGATTCCCCAGTGCTGATAGGGCTTGTTGGCGCTTTTTTTTTTCTTTCTTTCTTTCTTTCTTTTTTTTTTTTTTTCCAAGAAATGAGGCCAAGAATGTCAAGAGATGCTGCTGTATTTGCCAAAGTCAGTGCTAATAGCACTTAACCTTATTCATACCTTTCCTGGTTGTTTGCAAGTCATCTCTTCTTAACTTTCCCTTTTGCTGTACATTTGCCTAGTTGAAAATAAAAGGTGGCTTCTCCCCACACAAATTTCTTCTGCTCATTGCATCTATAAAATTCACAATGCTTTTATTTTTCTACCCTGTAATTTGTGTGTGCTAATGTGTAAATATCTCTGAAATGGATATTTCAGTGAAAAATGAACCACAAAGAACAGGATGAATCCCTTTCTGTAATTTTTTTTAAAAAAGCTGTGTTTGAATGTTCCTAATAACATTATTCATAATAGTCCAAAGTAGAAACAACTCAAATGTTTATCAGCTGATGAATGGATGAATAAAATGTGGTATATCTACACTGTGGAATATTATTTGGAAATAAAAAAGAATGAAATACTGATACATACATGGATGAACCCCAAAAACATGCTAAGTGAAATAAACCAGACGCCAAGGCTACATGTCATAGGATACCAACCATGGGAAAATCCGTAGAGACAGAAAGTAGATATAGTGATTTCCAGGGACTGAGGAAGGGCGAGGGGGAAGTGAAGAGTGACTGCTTATGGAGTTTCTTTTTAGGGTGATGAAAATGTTCTAAAATTGGTTGTGACATAGGTTGCAGAAGCCTGTGAATATATTTTAAAACGTATTTTAAATTATATATCTTAAATCAGTGAAGTGTATATACGAATTATATCTCAATAAAACTGTTATATATACTGTGCATTTGTTTTAAATCTTAGTACATCCATAATTTTTTCCCTAAGATATACAAGAAATTGTAAACAGTGGTGAACTTTGGCAAAAAGGAGTAACAGAGAAAGATGAACATTTTCCATTTTGTGCCCGTCTCTAGTGTTTCCTAAGAAGTTCGTCATCTCTGTCTGAGGCCACCTCAGCCTGGACTTCGTTGTTCATATCACTAACAGCATTTTGGTCAAAACCGTTCAACAAGTCTCTAGAAAGTTCCAAACTTTCCCACATCATTGTGCCTCCTTCTGAGCCCTCCTAACTATTCAAAGCTCTGCCTGTTACACAGTTCCAAAGTCACTTTCACATTTTTGGGTATCATAACACCATACCCCTTCCCCTGCAACAGTTTCTGATGAAAGATGAATGTTACTGGCTTTGGATAGTGATGATCCACATCCTGTGGCTGGCCAAACAATAGATGCTCTGTTGTGAGGGGCTGACGATGTGAACCCCAGTCTCCACCTCAAATTACATGACAGGGTAGTGTGATTACCCGCTTTTATGAATGAAAAAACTGGTGAGAGGATAGGCCATTTTTTTCAAGGTCACTGTGGTGGTTAATCTTATCTGACAACTCGACTTGGCCATGGGATGCCCAGATAGTTTATTGCACATTATTCCTGGGTGTGTCTCGAGGGTGTTTCCAGAAGCGATTGGCATTGGGATTGGTGGACTGAGTAAAGCCGATGGCCCTCCTTTATGTGAATAGGTGTCATTCAATTGGTAGTGGGTCTGAATAGGATGAAAAGGCAGGGAAAAGCTGAATTTATTCCCTGCCTGACTAATGAGCCAGGACATTAACCTTCTTCCACTTTCAGGGCTCCTGGTTCTCAGGCCTGAAGACCCAGCCTGGAATCTGTACCATGGACTTTCTTGCTAGGCCTTGGAAATATATGACCACCCATTCTAGGTCTCCACCTTGCAAAAGGCTAAACTTAGTCTGTCTGGACTACTATAATAAAATACCATAAACTGGGTAGCTTACATGCAACAAAAGTTTATTTCTCACAGTTCTGGAGGCTGGGAAGTCCAAGATCAAAGTGCTGGGAGATTTAATTTTTGGTGATCATCCACTTTCTGGCTCACAGATGGCACTTCTTGCTGTGTTTTCATGGGGTAGATGGTATGAATGAGCTCCCTTAGGCCTCCTTTATGAGGTTCCACCCTCATGACCTAATCATTTGCTAATGGCTCTATCTCCACAAATCTGTGTTTTAAAGCTGACACATCCTAATGTTTGAGAACTGCTAACTTAGTCAAGCTTCTTCATTTTAGAGAGTTGATGAAGGTCATTCAACTTGTAAGTAGAAGAGGTGGCATTGGAGATGGACCTGGCGGGGAGGCCATCTGAACTCTGATAAATGTTTGAATTATAGATTCTTCTCAAGAATGCACTTAGGGGCCGGGCGCGGTGGCTCAAGCCTGTAATCCCAGCACTTTGGGAGGCCGAGGCGGGTGGATCACGAGGTCGAGAGATCGAGACCACCCCGGTCAACATAGTGAAACCCCGTCTCTACTAAAAATACAAAAAATTAGCTGGGCATGGTGGCGCGTGCCTGTAATCCAAGCTACTCAGGAGGGTGAGGCAGGAGAATTGCCTGAACCCAGGAGGCGGAGGTTGCGGTGAGCCGAGATCGCGCCATTGCACTCTAGCCTGGGTAACAAGAGCGAAACTCCATCTCAAAAAAAAAAAAAAAAAAAAAAAAAAAAAAAAAGAATGCACTAGGGATAGATTTTGCAGTTTTAACAGCATCAGATGCACACTGCTGGGGTCTGTTAGCATCCCCCAAAATTCATGTGCTGAAACCCACTCCCCACTATGCTGGTGTTAAGAGGTTCCACCTTCATGAATGAGATTAGGCCTCTTATAAAAGAGGCCCAGGGGAGCTTGTTTGCCCCTTCATCCACGTGAGGACGCAGCAAAATGATGCCTTCTGTGAAGCAGAGAGTGAGCTCTCACCACACACCCAGTCTTCCAGTGCCTCGATCCTGAACTTCCCAGAAGTAAGCTACCCAGTCTGTGGGAGTTTGTCGTAGAAGTCCAAACGGGCAAAAATGCAGAAACCTCATCAAACAATTGTAATAATAAAAACCAATGCTATAGGCAGGCATTAGGTTTTGCTGTGGCAATAGTTCATTAGCTCCTCAAGCAACCCAACTAAACAGGTATTGCTACCCCCATTTTACAGATGCGGGAACTGAAGCTCAAAGAAGTAAAACCACTTTTCATGGTCTTCTGACTAGTAAGTCGGAGAACCAGGATTCAGATTCTAAATGCAGGTGTGATTAAGGCCAAGTAGGTGAGCAGGCGGAATGGGATTCTCAGTGCTGGCCTGGCTTCCACACAAGAAAGAGACCACTGGCAGGGTTCCTGTCCTCAGCCATGCTTCTAGCCTGAAACTGGCTGAACAACACAGAGTGAAGTTGGTCCTAGGGCAGGGTTTCCTGAAGCTGTGCCACTGCACGAGGCTGCCTGCTGGCGCAGACCCACCTCTCCCTCCAAGGGCACAGTGGCTATTTCTGGCCATCCCAGCCTCTGGCTGGGTCTGTCTTCTTTAACCTTCCTGAGGCTCCATAGGCCACGAGGAAGTTGGGCAAGGCTTCATGGCCCCATGACAGGACCTGGATCTGACTGGATGGAGAAGGAGAGAGAGTGAGCTTTTAGGTTCGTGAAATTGCTGCCAGCATCTGGCCAGCTGTTGTCCATCAGCCAGAGAGCTAACTGGAGCCTCCCTTGGGGCTGGTCTCCAGAGTGCCTTGGAGCAGAGGCTGTGCCAGCTCCTGGCTGGGAGCCAGAAGGAAATCAATACAAGTCGGCCTGCTCCAGCAGGGCCCCCCACACCTGGTGCCGGGAATGACTGATTGAAGGGAGTTGTCATGGAATGATAGGAGGCCACAGCTGGAAGGGACTTACTTGAATGACCATATGGCACAGTGGTTCGGAAACTCTAATGCAGTGGAGACCTTTCTTCGAATGAAATTGCAGGCAGTGAAAACCAATACAGAAAACTGTTAGTAGCAGAAATCACTTAGATCCTGGGACCTCCCTGGGCCCCTGGTGGTCTGTGAAGCAGCTTGTCTTCTGGAACTCCTTGGTGGTAGAGATGGAAAACAGGACAGAGAGTGAGATTCTGACCTGTGGGGCAGAGCCAGGGCCCAGAGCCCAGGGTCTGACTTCCAGTGGGGCCCAGAAGACTGAAGCCACTCAGGGACTGTATTAAGCCAGTCTGACCAGGAGAGCTGCTTGTCTGTCCTGAGATACCTAGGGAAAGCCCTGTCTGATCGTTGATAGGCAAAGGGAGGCTCTCCCTCAAGAAGGCTACATTGTTAGAGGTTCGAGTCAAGACCGAGGAAGAAACTGAGCTCATAGAGCTGGGAGACCTGGGCTCAGCTTCGTCTTTCGATATAAAGGCTTAAAGTCAGAGAAACTGAGGCAGGGGATCCTTCTAGTCATGCCCAGAAGAAAACAAACGAAGAAAAACTTCTTTGGGACTGGTTGGAATCTTGGGAGAAAGTGGAAGGATGGGCGGCCTCAAGTGTGTGGACCGGCTTCTCTTGTCCTAGTCTGTGAAAGATGTCAAAGGAACCGAGTGTTTGTCCCCGTCTCTAGGAGAGACGAGGATTTAGCCTAAGGTGGTGCCACCCGCAGGAAAGGAAGGAGGGACAGAGGAGGCTCCTGGTTGGTGGCGATCATGGCCCTCTAAGAATGCTCTTCAGCATTCAGCCCAGACTTCACCTGGCACCCAAGCCCTGGGCATCATGAGTGTTCAGGTTTCATTGACTCTCACCAGTGTCTGGGCTTCAGGCACATTCTGGGCTTCACGTGGACCCCAGACTTACTGCAGACCTGGGCTACTTCTCACTTCAGGTGCTTTGCCCAGACCCGTCGACTGGATTCTTCTGATTATTAAAGTTTTATCCACATCTTGGGTTTTATGCAAACCACTGACCTTTATTCAATGCCATAAACTTTATGTAGCTGAGAATTTGTTTACTTCCAGACTCAAAACTTCATCCTGTCCTGCTTCATCAAGCTCAACTCAGAGTCAAACCTGCCAACCCTCTTCCACCTTCACCAGGGGTCATTTCTAGCCTGTATTTGTCCAGTTCCTAGAGGCTGCAGTGTGGTAAACCTTATGTATAAGTTTGGCTTACCAGGATACATCCTCATTTTAACTACTTAATCACAGGCTTTATCAAGCGAGGGGAAAAGGAAAAAGTTGGTTAACTTTAGAAAAAGAAAACAAGAATTTGCTCTGTTTTTTTTTTTTTTTTTTTTTCCCCCTAAGAAAAAGTTAAACATAAGAGTTAGAAACTTTCATGAACCCTCACGGCTCGGCAAGTTAGGAGACAAGTCTGATGTGATGTCACAGAGACCCAGTGGAAGTTGGGACAGAGGCTGGGCGTGATGGCTCACACCCGTAATCCTAGCACTTTGGAAGGCCGAGGTGGGTGGATCACCCGAGATCAGGAGTTCGAGACCAGCCTGGCCAACATGGCGAAACCCCGTCTCTACTAAAAATATAAAAATCAGCAGGGCATGCTGGAGGATGCCTGTAATCCCAGCTACTTGGGAGGCTGAATTTGAGGGGCAGAGTTTGCAGTGAGCCGAGATCACGCCACTTTACTCTGGCTTGGGCAAAACTTTGTCTCAAAAGAAAAAAAAAAAAACAATAAATGAAAGAAAGGGCCAGACGTGGTGGCTCACGCCTGTGATCCCAGCACTTTGGGAGGCGGAGGTGAGCGGATCACCTGAGGTGGGGAGTTCGAGACCAGTCTAACCAACATGGAGAAACCGTTTCTACTAAAAATACAAAAATTAGCTGGGCATGGTGCAGGTGCCTGTAATCCCAGCTACTTGGGAGGCAGGAGAATCGCTTAAACCCAGGAGGCAGAGGTTGCGGTGAGCGGAGATCATGCCATTGCACTCCAACCTGGGCAACGAGAGCGAAACTCTGTCTTAAAATAAATAAATATTAAATAAATTAAAGAAAGTTAGGACAAAAGGCGGTCAGGAAGGATGGAGGCCAGGAGCACCTTATTTTTAGGGCTCCATTTGGGGATGCCCCTTGGCTGGATCAGCAGCAATCCTGGGAACTTTCCTGCATCCCTTCCTGGACCCAGCCCTGTGCCTCTCCCGCCACTGGAGCTGGGTCTTTGTTTTCTTTCTTTCTTTTTTTTTTTTTTTTTTGAGACAGAGTCTTGTTCTGTCCTTCAGGCAATGTCGCGGTCTTGGCTCACCGAAACCTCCACCTCCTGGGTTGAACCGATTCTCCTGTCTTGGCCTCCCTAGTAGCTGGGACTACAGGTGCACACTGCCACACCCAGATAATTTTTTTATATTTTAGTAGAGATGGGGTTTCACCATGTTGCCCCAGCTGGTCTTGAACTCCTGAGCTCAGGTAATCCGCCCTCCTTGGCCTCCCAAAGTGCTAGGATTATAGGCGTATGCCACCATGCCCAGCCTTTCTTTCTTTACTCTTTGGTGTCATAGAATCTCTCACTTCGAGAGCTCAGAGCTGGCCGGAAGGCTTTAGGAATGAGGGGACTGTGTGGGGTTTGGAGGGTGTCAGAGTGTCAGTGCAGAGGGCACTGGGTCCTGCCATAGTCTGATAGGTTTAGAGCACTGGCTGGTGATGCCCAGAAATATGTTATTAATACATGAAGCTCCATCTCCTGACTTCACTGCAATGAGCAATTAGAACTTGGTGAAGTAGTTTAAGAGAGAGAGAGAGAGAGAGAGAGAGAGAGCGAGAGAGCATGAAGGCTTAATGGCTTCTCCCCAGTCCTATTCTCCAGTCCCCCAAATCTTCAAAACATCTTTGTAAGTGAGGGCCCTCAGTACCAAAAGTTAAGTCTCTGCCATACTATGTCTCCATAGTACCTCACACAGCTGGCTATATCTGTAAATATTGATGGTAGTAATATTATGAATGATGATAATGATGGCAACCTCTTAGTGAATTCTTATTCCAAACCAGGTGGTGCCTATGTGTGCTCTCATTTAATCCTCACAACCCCCAGAGGCAGGTAATGGAATTATCCTCATTTTACAGATGAGGAAACAGAGGCTCAGTGAGCAGAGGTGAACCAAGGTCACCCAGCAGCCTTGTGGTGATGTTGAAAGCCTGCCTGTCCAAGGGCCCCGCCAAGCCAATGTTCTTCATCTCTTTGGCTGTGTTCTGTCTCCCAAACACAAGCACGGAGGCTGCCCACCCACCCAGCGCCCGCTTCCTTCAGAAGACTGTTCATACTCTCCTCTTTGGTGGTACTATGCAAATATGGTGCCCGAGTTCCCTACTTCAGCCTGACATTCAGCATGGCAGGGAACCTGACAGCCACCTCGCCTCTCTCTGTCTCTCGGTCTCTTTCTCCGGTTGCATTTCTCCTTTTTACTTTGATCTCCTATAGTCAACTCCTGTTCCTCCAATGGGGACCTTCTGAGGTCTCTGGCTCACTTTGTGTGTTAGACACTTGGACTGCGCTCAAGTTGTTTAAAAAAGCCCCAACTGTGATGATATGCAGCCCTGACTCTTCCCTTCTGGTGCTCGGGTCGCAGGTTTATTTTTATAATGAGCCTCTGCCTCTTGTCTCCACTGTGGACTTAATTGCCTGTTATACTAGAAAGAATGCCAACTGCCCTTTGCAGAAACCGAATAAAACCATACCGTAATGATCTGTTAATTTCTTCCAAACTGTTATTTATTTATTTGTCTACTTTTTTCTTCACGGTTGTAAAGGGATTTAGAGGGGAAAGGGGGGAGAGTTTGTTAATTCAAATTTATTAATAGTTTTTAGGATCCTTTTCTCCTAGATCCTAGAGATCCACAGAAATTCCTGCAGACATTGTGTTTAACTTTCTGTCTTCTGGACATTTTAAAACTAGGTCCCTCTTTTAAGACATTTGCTTCAAGCTTGAGGTCAGGACAGGGACAAGCCCATCCCAGAATGAGTTAACGGTGGATAAGGGGTCAAGGCAGGGGGTACTGAGCACCAGCTTCCCCACCAGGTACAGAGGGCCCAGTGCCCAGGGCTCTCCAAATTTTTAGGAGCCCCTGGAAATGCCCTGGTTTCATCCAAAATTAGCAGAAAGAAAATGAACATAATCAGAGCTGGAGTATATTTGTCTTTATATCAGTGCACTTGTAAAATACAATATTTAATATTGCTTTATGGAAGAAGAAACCTATAAAGTCAAAAGCACCCAGGGACTGTGCAAGTCATAATAATGCCACCACCCCGTGTTCGACTGCCAAAGACCATGGGCAATCTCTCCTCTCCCTCCCTTCTGCTGTCTTCTCATTTCTTCTCAATCGCCCCTTTCCTTTGTTTATTTCTCTCTTCCTTCTTATTAATCCACATTTAACACCCAAAATTATCTGTCTAAGGAGACAGTAATTAGTGGAGCAGCTGAGGGCTGACACGGGACAGGAACCCGTGCTGTGTTGCCGTCTTGCCTGAGGTGTTTTTCCAGCATTGGTACGGAATCACCTCTTGCTTCTGTATCAATTTAAAAAACCACCAAATGATCGATGAGAAAGGGAATGAGAAAGTCATAGTTTGCAAATTGTGTTTCAGCTGTAGAGTATGAACACACACACACGCAGGCACACACACACACGGCCCCATGGGCATCTTTGGTGGCCTCGGAACATTTAGGGGTTCCTGTAGCTGACCCTGACAATCTCTGATCCAGCCCAGCCTCGGCGTCTCATTTCAGGGAAGAACAGCGGTGCCAGGAGACTGAGTCTTACCGGCAGCTCCGGAGCCTGTCAGCAGCAAGCCCATCTTGGCCCCAGGGCTCCTCCGTAGCATTCATTTTCCTAGACCATACTTCAGAAACCTTTAATTTGGTTTGGCCATAAGGATTCGTTGATGCCCCTTTGGTAACCACAGCAAGATGAATTTTCGGGCAGGGTAAATACTAGACGTCCAAAATTACACTCTTGTAAAATACTCGCCACCACTTCATGAATCAGGCGTTATTTACATACAACAGGCAAAGATCCAAGCCTGTGCCTTTCCATATATTAGGTTGGTGCGATACTAAGTGCTTTTGCGGCAACCTAGTATTTTGCTTCCTCTTTAAAAAATACAATCAGGAAGTGCCTGCCTCCTCCCTCTTCCTCCCACTGCCCACCTCCCCTCCTCCCTGCTTCCCAGTCTTCCTCCTTCGTTTCCCTCCTTGGTCCTCTAGATCTGACAGAACCCTGCTCCCTCCCTGCCTTCCCTTGGGTCCCTGTGAGGCCCAGACTCAGGCCCATCCTCAGCACGAAATGAAGAACGAACAATGCTTTTTTAAAGCCCTTGAAGAGTGTTTTCAATTATAATTCACATGACTTGGGCTCTGCTTTTTTCAAAGTCTGAGTTAGCAGCTGCCAGAGACCTAAGCCAGGCAGGACAGAGGCTGGGAGTGGGTGGCAGTTGGGGGGAAATGGGTTCTGGGTTCTGTATACGAACTTGACCATGAAAATAAAATATGTCATTATAAAATTTCATTACATAGATGAAAGCAAAAAGAAAAAAATATGTAATTCCACTCTGCGGTGTCGTGTTATGCAGTGTGTCTTTGCATATGTGTATGCATAGGCTTATAAGATGTGTATATATACACAATAGTTTCCCTTCTATTCTATAAACTTTGGGTTTATAAAAGTGGCAACATATTTAAATACTTCTTGTCATCTGTTTCTCATCTTTCCTCCTTTTTTTCTGTTGTTTTCCTGTTGTTAAATAGTCTATGTTATGTTTAATTCCTGACCTCACTGGGAACTGAGGGCTGACCTTGGGCAGTAGGTTCTCAGTGTTGGCAAATATTCCCATCTCCAAGCAAGGCAGAGAAGGCAAGGTGCACTGCTGAGATCAGGCTGGCTTGGAAAGGAAGCCATCAGTGCCAACCAGATTGGGCTCAATGAACCAGAGACTCCAGAAGAGAGGGGAGGCTCCAAAGAGGGCCGAAGGGTGGGTGTGTGTTGCCCCTCCACGTCACTTGGTGAATGCTTTCGTGTGTGTGTGTGTGTGTCTGTGTATATGTGTGTATGTCTGTGTATGTGTATGTGTGTGTCTGTGTCTCTGTGTGTCTGTGTGTGTCATGTGTGTCTGTGTGTGTGTGTCTGTGTGTCTGTGTGTGTGTGTGTGTCTGTGTGTGTAGAACGTATGCTCTACAGCTGCATAGTATGCCTCACATTGGATAAACTGTAATGAATTTAATATCCTCGCATTGCAAATAATTGAGTTTATTGCTGTTAGCTTTGCTCTCATAAAAGTGCAGAACAATTTACGAAGACAATTTTGTATTTCATTTTTGTCTCTGTGGAAAGGTATGAAAGGAAGAGAGTTCTTTGGGCTCTGTTCTCCCTCATTGTGACTTTCCCTTGTTTTAGGAAGGAAACCACTTTCTTTGTTGCAGGAGCATGACGACATTCTTTCTTCCTGGCTTTTGTTTGAGTAAGTCTCAGTTTATTGAGGGGATTATGCAAAGAGCAAGTGCAGAGTGGCTTTGTCTGAAAGAGGAGTTCTGGAGTCATCAGAGGGAGCAGAGAGAGTGGAAGGATGTGAGTCTGGGCCTGACAGGACCCCCGGGGGTGGCAGGACCTCACCGGGAATAG
Organism: Saimiri boliviensis; assembly: GCF_048565385.1. NCBI lineage: Eukaryota > Metazoa > Chordata > Mammalia > Primates > Cebidae > Saimiri > Saimiri boliviensis. Next base: position 127,462,287 of record NC_133453.1, on the reverse strand, counting down.
CTGCAGAGGGCTGACCTTGGGCAGTAGGCTCTTGATATTGGCAAATATTCCTGTCTCCAAGCAAGGCAGAGAAGGCAAGATGCATTGCCTCCAACAGACTGTGCTGGCTTAGAAAAGGAAGCCATCAGTGCCCACCAGAGACCCCAGGAAGAGAGAGGAGGTTCCAAAAAGGGCCAAGACTGATTTCTCACCTTCCTAGTAGGATTGTGTGGGGAGGCTGTTATATTTAGTTTGATTTAAAGGTTGTAAAGTATATTGATATTTCTTGCATCTCCAAATCTACACATAAGAAACTTCCGCCATGACTAACATTTCAGTGAATTTCTTTGCAAATACATAGAATTATTTTGTTGAGATGAAATCCTAAAAGTGGCATTGCAGGGTTAAAAGAAATGCATATTTTGTAAGACCTTTTATATTATCCTTTAAAAATGTTGACTTAACTTTCAAACCCATCAGTGTAATTCAGGAGTGTTGATTTTCCACATAGCCATTCCTGGTGCATGTCAAGGTTGAAATCCTGAAGTCTTCTGTGCTGGAGGTGGAGGAATTTTCTAATTAGACACAGCTTTGGTTTTCTAGAAGAAACTCTCTGGAATCTTCTATTAATGGGGTTTCCATGAGAGAATAAAGCAGAAAATGATCCCAGTGACTATTTGTAATTCTCCCAAGGTTGGTATATAGCTAGAACCATCCTAGACAGATAGGGCGAAAAGTTAATTTGGTTACTTACAAGGTATATGTCTTGGGCTTAATTCTCCCCTGGAGGGGAACCTAATTGGAAAAGGCTACTCTAGCCTTGCACTCTGTGGCCCTTGGATTCACTCTCTGGAAGGCTTCCTTTTCTCTTATCCTCCTTGACCATATGAAAAGTGGGTATGGAGGCAATGGTCCTCTTTGGGAGCTACACAGCTTTTTTTTTTTTTTTTTTTTTTTGGCTCTCTCTCTTTTTTTTTTTTTGAAAAGGAATTTCACTCTTGTTACCCAGGTTAAGTGCCGTGGTGTGATCTCAGTTCAGACACTCACCATCATGCCCAGCTAACTTTTGTATTTTTAGTAGAGATGGGGTATCACCATGTTGGCCAAGCTGGTCTTGAACTCCTGACCTCAGGTGATTACCCACCTTGGCCTCCCAAAGTGCTGGGACTACAGGCGTGAGCCGCTGCACTCAGCCTCTGGTCTCTTCTTGCTCCTGCAACTTGAAGCCGAAGTTCTATATCTCGAAGTTTGTTTGCTTAATTTCAGTTTCTTTAGCAATTCATAATTCCGTTTAAAACTTGGGAGACTTCTGATTTCTTTGCTTTCATTGAGTAATATGTGCTAAACACCGCCCCCCACCCCTCACCAGACACACATTACTTTATTGGTTTCTTTGCGTCTCCACTTTAAACCACACTATTAATACAGGTAGCTACCTGAATGTATCTAGAACAACCTTTATGAAATATGTAAGTTCATTTTCATGCTGCTGATAACCTACCCGAGATGGGGCAATTTACAAATGAAAGAGGTTTAATTGGACTTACAGCTCCATGAGGCCCCCGTAATTCAATTACTTCCCACTGGGTCCCTCCCACAATACATGGGAATTCAAGATGAGATTTGGGTGGGGAATAGTCAAACTATATCAAGAAGGATACACCCTTAGTATAATCATAGCCTGGAGTCACTTGATTCCTCTGTGAAGTTTTACTGGGTTTTGCGACTCAAAGCTGTTAAAAATTCTGTCTTGTACTATTTGGGGTCTAGAAGCTTCCCAGCTGAGCCCAGACTAGTCACATCCCCACTTCGGTCTCCTCTTGGGCATGGTGATTCACACACTGGTGGTGTGTGGGCTCAAGGACAGTTGGGCAGAGAATTCTGTGGTCCTGGGAACCCAGAGCATTGTCAAGAAGGGGGCCTCCTACCTCCCTCCCTCCTTCCCTCCCTCCTTCCTTCCCTTTCTCCCTCCCTCCCTCCCTCCCTTCCTTCCTTCCTCCCTCCCTCCCTCCCTCCTTCCCTCCCTTCCTTCCTTCCTTCCTTCCTTCTTTTTACTTTATCAATGTTCCTTTCTTCAGATTGACAGAAACTGATTTATAAACCATCTGAATTCAAACAGGCAGGATGCTCTAGCCCTGGCTGTTTAGCTGTGCAATATTTGGAAGCCATCTCTTCTCCCTGAGCCTCGTTTTCTCACTTGCCAAGTGAAAAGTTGCCACAAGCATTTTCTAATATCACTTACAGACATTCCAATAGAGAATGATGCTGTGATTCTAGAAACATGGTTTCTTATGTTTTCCTTTCCTTTCCCCTCTTTCTTATAAAGACTCCTAGCATTCTGAGAAAGAGAACAGCAACGGCTGTTGTAAATGCTGGATTTAGCCCCCCATTTTGTTTTGTGGTACAAATGGGAAGTGGTGTTGGACATTCACTGTTCTGTAATCTTCCAACAGCTGTTAGTCCTTGCCATGGATGTTAACCACGCATAAATATGAACATCAGATGAATTTCCTGACTAGACAAGTCGTTGTTTATCAGTTTATTTAAAAAAATGCTTCTTTCATTCTGTTTCTTTGCCACACCTTTAATAGTAGGACTTCACTTATGTAGAAATGAGATGCGTTACAGGCCCAGAAATCTGCTGCGTTCATTAAAGAGCAATTGTGCGTCTGTCTTATCTCTACTACTTGAGTGTAAATGCCTCCAGGGCAGAGGCTGGTACGAGGCGTAGCTGGCGTCCTCCCTGGGATGTGTGTGATGGCGGCCTAGGGAAGCCGGCCCACGTGGGCCCCAGCTTTCCTTAGCATCTCATCACTCAGCGTCAGTACTCTTAACCCTCTCCATGTACTTAAGTAGGGGAATAAAAACTTCCTTCTGTTCTCCTAGGTTCTGTGTCTGGGCTTAAGAATTAAATGGATATAAGACAGATTAACAAGGAAAAAGCATACACATTTAATGTAATATTTTTATGTGTACACAGGAGTCTTTAAAAGGGAGGTAAAGCCCCGAAGAAGCCATGAGGCCCAAAAGCTCATATGCCTTTTTAAACAAGGAATGATAAATTGTAGGATCTGACAAGACAAAAGGGCTGGGACGTGGCAGTAAATTGTGGGACAGTGACTAGGAAATATATGGGGGAAACTAATGGGAGACAAGGGTTATTTTAGTAGTTTGTTTGTACAGGTCCATTTGGATGTTGACTCCCAGTCTCTAGTGATAAGAATGTCCTTCTCTTCCTGGTACAGGGAGGACACCTTTCTCATGGGAAATTTTATGAGATATTTTATGCTTTTAGGTAGAAAAGGGGAGGGCAGGGAGCCTTTCCTGCACATCTGCTGTTTCTCAAGTGTCTTCATCTCAAAATGATCAGTATGCCAAAGTGTCAGATTTGGGCATGGCGTGTTCTGGTCCCCTTTCACTTACCAAGAGGATTTCTCTGCTAAATCTACACTCATGGGAAATATCTAATGGAGTAATAACCCAGGGAGCTGAATGTCTCCAGAGCAATGTGGCTGAGCAGGCATGGAAGTGTGTAGGGCACTACTAAGCGGCCATAATACTGCAATCTCCCTGTGCTATCTGGAAATGACAGCACCTGTGAGACCTGGGAGGCGGTCTATAGGAGTTGAGAAGATCATGGAAATGTGCAGGCTGGGAAAATGCCAGAGTTGGACCATCCATAGACAAATAATAGCCCTTGCCTCCTTTATCACCTGGAAATCCAATAATGAATCCACAAGTCTTATTCTGAAAAAGAGACTCTATTTGAAAAAGGCTATGCCTTCGTAAACAAGACAAACGTCTACTTGTGCTAGTCAGTCAGATCTGAGTGTGAGTCTCGATTCTGCTTTTACTAACGAGCTCGGTAAACCTAGACAAGTTACTTCATCTTTCTGAATCTCAGTTTCCTCATCTGTAAAATGTGGATAGGGGGACTGTTGGGAGAATCAAAATGTATTTAAAGTCCTTGGTTCAATATCTGGAACAACAGAAGACCATGCATTGAAGTCTCTCTTAAGTACAAGATGACACGGGAATGTCCAGGATTCTTAGACAGTAAGAATTCCCCAAAGAGGTAGAGTGTTTTGCCGCTTGCAAAATTCTCTCTCTTTTGTGGTCTCTACTGAACTTCACAGCAGCCTGTGACTAGGGTTGGCATGGATTCAGAGTTTTGAGTGGCGTACTTAGAATTACACAAGTAAGGATGCAGAACCAGATGCAGAACCAGCTTTCTGACTACTTCTCTGCCCTCGTCAGTCCCTGGCAGCATTGTAATTTAATTTCAGCTTGCGTTATTCTGCTTTAGATTTGAAAAAAATATTCTATGTCAAGATGATGATGGAAGCCTGTTAAAAACCAGCTGGCCAAATTATAAAATTATGTTTGTGTTTCACTAGGAATAGTCATCCATTTTTTGTTTATTTATTCTATAGGGGTTGTGTATACAATTTATTCTATCTAGTTGACCTCCAGATGCTTCCAGAATTGGTCTGATTTTTCCCCCTGAATTCCTTAGATCAGAAGTGGAGAAGCTCTATCCTTAGTTCATTTTCCTCTGGTTGTAAATAAGTTTAAACAACAAATGTTCTATGGCTCATGTTCCAGCACAATTATCCTCTGCAAACACAATTATAACTGCATCTAAAAGAAGCGCCTCTGGTCCACAAAGGCATGAGCAATCAAACTGTCAGTACTGGAAGGAGTTTGCGAGGTCATGTATCTCAGCGAGTTGATTTTCTGATTGAAGGCTTGGGGTTCCAGAATAGGGATGTGACTTTGTCTCACAGCTGAAGGAACCTAGAACTCCTGACTCTCATTTCTTTGTTAATTCCATCACAACATGATACCTATTTTTTTTTTTTTTTTTTTTTTTTTGAGATCTTAAGCCAGAGATCAGTATAAGAAAGTAGGGAAGAGGAACCAATCGAAAGAAAGTTTCAACAGGTGCTTAAGTGTTAGGGCTAGGTAGGGAAGAGGGTAGAGAAGGAAGCTTGGAAAGCCTGTTAGCAGCTGTTGACCTCAGGGTCAGGAATGAAATAAGAGTTATTTTGAATAATAGGCATCCAAAGTCCTGCAAAGGCATGAGAAGAAGTTATAACTTTTTTTTTCTTCCTACTAGAGGTCAGTGAATTTTTTTTATTTTTTTATTTTTTTTGACTGGGTCTCACTATGTTTCCCAGGCTGGAGTGCAGTGGCGTGATCTCAGCTTACTACAACCTCCATCTCCTGGGTTCCAGTGATTCTCCTTCTCTAGCCTCCCGAGTAGCAGGGGTCATAGGCATGTACCACCCAGCTAATTTTTGTATTATTATTATTATTATTATTTTAAGTTGAGATGGGGTTTCACCATGGTGGCCGGGCTGGTTTTAAACTCCTGACCTCAAGTGATCCCCCTGCCTTGGCTTCCCAAAGTTCTGGGATTACAGGCATGAGCCACCATGACTGGCCATGAATCTTTTAAGAAAAATAAAACAAAAAGCTAATGTCAGTTTCTTCAGGGCAAGGATCTTATTGCATTCCTAGTCTAGAGCAACACGTGGCACATTGCAAATACTCAAGAATACCTGTGAACTTGGGAGGCTGTAGTGGATAGATCACGAGGTTAGGAGTTCAAGACCAGCTTGGCCAACATAGTGAAATGCCCTCTCTACTAAAAATACAAAAATCAGCCAGGTGTGGTGGCATGCACCTGTAGTCCCAGGTACTTGGGAGATTGAGGCAGGAGAATCGCTTGAACTTAGGAGGCAGAGGTTGCAGTGGGCTAAGACCAGCCTGGGCATCAGAGGAAGACTCTGTCTCAAAGAGAAAGAACAACAACAACAACAAAAAGAATACCTGTAGACTGAACATAGCATCTTTTTTATTTTTGAGATGGAGTCTCACACTGCAACCTCACCTCCTGGGTTCAAGTAATTCTCCTGCCTCAGCCTCCTGAGTAGCTGGGACTATAGGTGCTTACCACCACACCCGACTAATTTTTTGTGTTTTTAGTAGAGACAGGGTTTCACCGTGTTAGCCAGGATGGTCTCTATCTCCTGACCTCATGATCTGCCCAAGCCTTGGCCTCCCAAAGTGCTGGGATTACAGGCATGAGCCACAGCACCTGGCCCATAGTATCTTTACAATTATAAATCACGATGGCCTCTGGTGTTCCTCTAAAGAGAATGACAGCTTATACTAATGTGATTAAATAAGCCAAAAAACTTTAGAGCCGTATGCATTTATTTGACTAATTCATAGCCCATGGCTTCTACGTTGACTGTTCGAATGTGCTGTAATAAATGGAGCCGAGATGGTTCAAAACAGTTGTGATGTACAATTTTAAAGGTATCCGATTTTGAAGTAAAATCATGTTGATTTTTATTTGAATAGGAAACAACCTTGCCATGAAGTTAGGCCCTCTGTGCCTCTGTGCGTGCAGGCTTTCCCTTTGTCCATGATCGCTTCTTCCCCATCCATCCTTTCCCCTCACCTGAGAATTCCACCCTACTAATTCCTGAGACACTTCCTTTCTCTATGTCCCTACCTTACAATATATGCTTTCCTGGGAGGGCTTATGTCACATATTTTGTTTATTATTTGCTTTAGTTTTGTCCTTTCTATTGATTAAAAGCTCTTTGAGGGCAAGCAACTTAGCTGCGTATTAACTCAGCAACATTCCTAGTACCTAGCATAGTTCCTGGATTAGAGGAAGAATATAACCATGTCTCATAGAATTAATGAATTCATTTGGATTAAAGGTGGCTAAAGTAGTAACACGAGCACTAACATGTTACTGTCAGAAACCTGCTTTGGTCTTCTACAGTTGATACCTATGATTTAAGGAAAGTGGTTTTACCTCCTGTAATGACCAGTCTTCTTAGTAGCAGACAACAGAATCCTTTCTACCTGGTCTAAGAAAATGAGATATATTAAGAAACATATATAGCTCATAATATCATAGGGAGTGTAGAAGCAACA